>NC_056739.1:845555204-845580204 GCF_019279795.1 Protopterus annectens | reverse complement strand
TCTCTCCTCTGATATCTCTATTGTATTTCTTAAATTACTCCTACCTATCTTATACGCTACTCTTCTATCTGTAAAGTCTCAGTGCAAGACTTATAAATTTAATGTTTGTAAATATCAATACAAACTTTATTATACTGACTATTACACTGTGTATTCATGAAAACTGCATTATCAATTGTTATTGTAAATACTGATTGCATTAAATATGATACTTTGGAACTTTTCCTCCAGGCCTCCCATGAAAAATGTCACCTCTGCCCAATTGGACTTTCCTGGTAAAGAAATGTCAATAAATAAATAATAAATGAATAAATAAATAAATAAATAAATAAAATAGTAAACGTGTTAAGGGATTTTATTCTCCAGTCCTTGTTGACTGTTCAAAAATGGATGTATCAGAACCAGAGCCTTTGAAGCTCTCATTTTCAGTATACTTTATTTTAATATTTTTTAAAGATTCGTATGTGTGCAAAAGTCACATTTTTGTTTACAGTCACTAACTTTGTTTCATTGTTCAACATCAATATAATACCTGCCTTAGGTAGGTACCACGCAGAGATATGCTACCAAATGGCCAGGTTATCAGAGGTAACAAACACATTGACCACAACGCATAACTCACATTGCTGGTGTATGTGTCACTTCAGTTATTCCACGCTGAAATTTTTTGGTTGTATGTTTTGGCTGATTTTAATGTTGCAGTGTGCATGAGCAGGGCAGGCAGGCAGAAGATACGTAGGTTACAATGCTTGTTCATGCCATTGTATGGCACACTATATTTCCATTGCATGATCCCTGAAATTCATTATTGAAGACTATAAGTGTGAGACCCTTCCCAACACCTGGTATGAACCTTTTCAACCCAATTCCTAAAAGTACACTTTCTTCAGTTTGGTGATCTTTCCAAGCTACAAAACCTATTTGAATTGCCTGCATTCATGTGGAGAACTATTTAATGTAAGTGTTGCCCTACAGGTTATAAGAAACAGAGACAATTACTTAAAAAATTATCTGGGAGTCATTGAGCTGAGCGTGCTATTTTTGTAGTTATGCAGTACTGATCAGATTTGTGTCAACAGATGGAATGCACAAATATCATATCCTACAACAACAAAAATGTTGACTTCAAACAGATGTCATCTTCAGTAACAAAAAAAAAATATGCAAATACTTTTGCAGGTGGACCAGCCCTGACCCAGCTGCAAGTTTAAATATACTAACACTGAAGTTATTTAACCTAAGGGGTAAAACAATATTACCCTTCTTCCAAACGTTCAAAAATTTTAGTCATAGTATATTTGTAGTGTTTAACAAATGTGCACTCAGTATAATGTCTGTGATAAAACAGTGTCTAAAGTATTGTCAGTGAAACTATGTGCTCCACTGTTAACCTGTCAGGTGAGTTACGTTTTCTGAGATTTTTGACAGTGAAATGGAATTATGTAACTTTCAGCCTGGTGCAGTAATGCTTATTTAGTGTCCATGTTTAACAATGAGCGGAACAGGGTTCAGTGTTGTTTGAAATCCATCATACATTTTGTTTATATAATTTTAATGACACCCCACTATGAATAAGTTAAATCCTAGGATATATTGACTGATACCTACCTCCACATGGTTGTACCTAGGACAGGAAGGTACATCTGGGGTTGTTTTCTTATAAGTACTATCATATCAGTTAAGAAAACATTGCTAAACCTGTAAGTCTGCAGCTAATGAATGTTTTAATATTATCACCATGCACATTATATGGTGACCATGACCAAGAGAAGTATTAGATAAAGATGACGGTTCTTGGAATTCATAAATTCCAATGCTGTGGATCAACTAATCCATAGTCCCACCAGGGGCTCCAATATCCTAGACCTGGTGATTACCAACATGGGAGATCGATGATCCACACTTATGGTCATCCCCTCGTAGGTCAGGTCTAACCATAAGCTAATCACCCTTGACATCCGCATCCATCCCCCACCCCCCAGTAAGAAAACCTCCATAAAAAAAATCTACAAAGCCAACTTCATGCTACTCAAGTTAGAAGTGACAAACTTCATGACACCCATGCAGATGGGATCTTAAAGTTCGACTGCTGAATCCTACACTTAGGCACTGTACGAGCACATCCACTCATGCATGAATAGTGCCATCCCAAATAGAACCAAGACACTCTCCTCCAAAATAAGGAAGCCAATCTGGTGGTCCCCTGCCATAAACAAACTTTACAACAAAAGGAAGAAACTGTTTCAGAAAAGAGGAAAATCCCAGGATGCAAAAAACTCCCTTACCAGCCTCAGTAAGAAGCTAAGATCCCTCATAAAATCATCCAAAGCTAGTTACGAAAATAAAATTGCCAAAGATTCCAAAGACAACCACAAAGCATTCTATAGCTATGTCAATAATTTAAATGGCAATGCTCAGATCTGCTCTGAGCTACAACAGAATGACATTAAATATACTGATCCCAAGGATATTGCCAATATCCTGGCAGATCGATTCAGTGCCAACTTCAACCCCCTCTCACGCCCTAAAGGGCCCATCTCAATACCGAAAGATTGCCAAATTCCGGTAATAACGGCCACACAGGTAAAAACTGCACTCTCCAAAACTAAGAATACCGCATCCATGGGACCAGATGACATTCCGGGCTGTGTACTACATGAACTACAAAATTAACTAGCACCTCACCTAAGTGTCATGTTTAATCATAGCCTCACCTCAGGCTTCATGCCCACCGAGTGGCTCACAGCTACAGTTATCCCACTCCACAAGGGGAGATCCACCTTGGAACCTGGGAACTACCGCTCATCAGTCTGATGAGCCTGATCTGCAAGGCCATGGAACGTATTATGATGGAACTTATAAACAAAGACATTGGCAACCTTCAAACACTGGACCCGATCCAGTTTGGGTTCGTGAAGGGCCGATCTTGTCTCCTGACCCTGATTGACTTCTTTGAATCAGTCTCCAGAGCTGTGGACAAAGGTAAGGCAGTCCACACAGCCTATTTGGACCTCGCTAAGGCTTTCAACACCATTCCCCACTCTGGAATCATAGATAAACTTACTAAGCTGGACATTAATCCCTATGTCACTCAATGGGTTGCCAACTGGTTTACTGACAGAACCCACACTGTAAAAGTAGCCGACTCCAAATCCAGCTCCAGACAAGTGACAAGTGGAGTACCTCAGGGTTCAGTCCTGGGACCACACTTGTTTGGCATCTACTTCTCTGAAGTACAGGCCAACACTAAGGGACTCTGGCTAACAAAGTTTGCAGATGACTGCAAACTGGGAGCCATTATTGAATCCCCAAATGATATGGATATTCTACAAAAGAGCCTTACAGAAACAGATTCTTGGTGCCAGAGCCATGGGCTCAAGCTCAGTGCCAAGAAACGTATAGTTATCCCCTTTGGAAAAAATATGTAAGCATGAATTACCACATAGGTAACAGTACACTAAACACCAAAAGTGTGATAAGAGATTTAGGGACACAGGTAGACAGTAGTCTCACCTTCGATATCCACATCGCCACAACAGTCAGAAAATCTTTCTATGTAGCACACCTCATCACTAAGGGCTTTTCATCCAGAAAAAAGAAGGTCATTGTCCCACTGTACTCATCCCTCATTAGACCCATTATAGAATTCAATGGCCCATTTGGTATGTACCTCTCAAGACATCTGCAACAGCTGGAAAGGCCACAGAAATACCTCACTAAAACAATCACAGGCCTAAAGCCGGTGCCCTATGCTGACCTTCTAAAAAAGCTCCAGCTATACTCTGTTGCATATTGTTTACTCAGAGGTGATCTCTGCTTAACTTACAAGGCTATGTCAGACCCAGAGCTGTTGGACATGCTACACTTAAAAAAATCCCAATCCCTCAGAGCCACATGGTCCAGGGATATAAACCTTGTCATCGCAATGAACAAAACATACTGGAGGGATAGGTTCCTGACCCAGAGACTCCCCAGACTCTGGAATAGACTGCCCATACATGTCAAGCAGAGCGCCTCTTTGGCCCTCTTCAAAAAGAACCTTGATGATTGGATGGGAGATAGGAAATTCACCCTGGGGATCACGTCAGTCGCCCTGCTAGACAGGGGTCCAGGGAAGTAAATATTGTGGGAAGAAATAGCTAGGGAATTGTTATGGCTAGGCTTGTATAGGCCCTAGGGCCAATAGCCTAGTACCAACCTATGAACCTATGAGCAGAACACTTCCTTTGGCAATGGTAGTTCTGGTGGTGTGGGGGGGGTTACCATAGATAGATATTTCTCAGTAACAGAGCTGATGTGGATTAAACCCTGCAAAAAAGCTGCCTAAACAGCTTACTCAAAGTATGTAATGATTTCATAAACATTCAGTTGATAAAGCTGTCATCATGAACCTGATTTCTTTTTCTCTTTTCAGTAAACCTGATAACTTGATTAATGACCACAGTACTGAAGCTGGTTCAGATAGGACTGAACTGACTTAATGGAGCTTCATTGATTCAAATCTACAATTTTATCAAATGTTTGGTGACCTTAGATTGTTATATTGCATAGGGGTTTCCTCCTATATACCTCATGTTGGAGGCTTACCTTCCACCTAAAAGAATCAATAAGGTTCTGCTTTGTTGGTGCTGACCACTTCATCTTTGATGCAGTGATCTGAGATAAGTAAAATGTACTGGCTATTCACCAGTTTACTGCATTAATTCCAGTACAGAGTTTTTGCAGTGACAATCTACAAATCAAACAGAGTACCTTGTGAGAAATTCACAAATAAATGTTGATCCCTTTTCTATATATCCCCATGCCTGCCATAATTAGGAGCACCAATCCCTCTAAATAATAAAACTAGAAAAGTGGTTAAAGCAGCTGATTTAATTTGAAGCAGAACAGTTATGTGCTGAGGAAATTTAAATAAAGAATGCTCAGGACACTGAGTTTCCATGTTTCCAGGAAAAATTCAAGAAAGTCTAAAAACTGGACTAAGTGTTGGAAAATATAAGATTTTCATGGAATTTGGCATTTTAGGGCTTAACATTTATTAACCATATCCTACATTTCTTGTAGTTATTATGTCAGTTTGCTTTATTTAACTGTTCTGTACTTAGAATCTTTTTTTAATTTTGCACATATTTGCATTCACTAAAATGTATAATAAAATCACAGTAATTTTACATAAAAATCACTGGTATGGTTCCTGAACTTTATATCATGAAATGGAATTCTTTTAAGAACAGTAAATCAGTTTCCCCGAGTATAGTTCTCCACAGCGTAAGAAATAGAAAGCACACAAAGAGGAATGAGGGACAACATACAAACAGTTTAAGTAAAAAAGTAATAAAACATTCTTTACTTGTACTCTTGAAGCTTAGAGCAAAATGCATCCTTTTTGATCTAGTTTGTTTACAGTTACCCATCTGGAGTCCCAGAAAAAATGTATCAATTGGTTCTCTTCCACATTTACACTATGTCACATGTAACAGGGAAATCAACTTGGAAGTAGTGTCTCAAGGCATACTGCCTGTACAGACCTGCATAAGATATGTTACGAAATATCACAGGTAGTATATCAAGTTAACAGGTTTTGAACAGAATCCATCTCAGCACTGGAGAAATGCTGAGCTCAAGTGATCTTCTTGTAGTATCTAAAACTGTAAAGTATGTTTTTTATAATTCTGCTTGCATATTATCAACCCTAAGCACACATATTTGAAACACTTGGGATTTAGTCCTTTTTTCTGATGTGCATTAGCTTTATTTTATTGTAATGCCTTGTCACTGTTTCATGACACTGGTAGGACAAGGCTCAGTTTTATACTAGTGAATTCTGAAAAAGGCCTCATTCAACGTTATGCAACATAATAACACTTTCTGCAATGCACTTTTGCTTTAAAAATCTCATTTCATTCTGACAATACTGAACAGCCAAATTTGCTATGCATCAGTGCCTGTGAAAAATCTTTTAATTCAAACTGAAGATATAGCAAAATTATTATTTTTATTAGACCTGCAGAATCTTGAGAAAATCCTGTTAGATAGGCATAAGAATTATAATAATGTATTAATTACATTTGCATAAATAAAGCATTTTTACAAAATTTCCTGAAAATGAACTGGTTGAGAAGATGACAGCACATTTTAACACACATAGTAGTGTTGTTTTTTTAATTATGAAACTTTTCGGTGTGAGCACGTTAAAGCATTATCTGTAGTGCAAAAGATGGATTGCCAAGGATAGAAAATGCAAGTGCCTTGTGACTCTGAGGTCCTTGAGTAATATCCACTAAAAAGGTGAGAAAAAATCCTTGGAAAATGCCTGTGGTGCACGGTGAAATCCATTTTAAATAGTATAGATATTATGAATTGTAACATTGTTAAATGATCTGTGAAATAAACACAAACAAAAGGCTGTTTTATTAGTTACTATACAAAATAATCAAAATAATCAAAATAACCTTTCAGTACTAAATAAGTTATGCAGTATCTTGTGCAATATTTTAAAAACATTTCCTCTTCTTTTCCCCTTCTCTTTCTTTTCCTCACTTTATCTCGTCTTGTGTGTGTGTGTGTGTGTGTGTGTGTGTGTGTGTGTGTGTGTGTGTGTGTGTGTGTCTGTGTGTGTCTGTCTTCCAGCACAAATTGCTGAAGTCAAGGGTTAATCCATTTAGCTTAAACAGGCATAAATAACAAACAAATCAGTCTTTAAAAAAAGGAAGGAAAGTAAAAAAAGGTATAAACCAACACAAATGGTATGATTACTTGCACAAAGCTTTAATTTCTGTGAGTGCTGCCTTATGATTCCTCCAGATGCCTCCTTTGCACATAAAACTCTCCGTATGATTAATTTTGTGTCAGTCAACCCAAATTCATGACAGTGAAACCAGTACTGTGGCAGGCTGAGTCATCATGGCACCTTGCAGGCTCAAGGACAAGCCAAGGACAGTATAAAAGTCAGCGTGACAGCTTCCGTAGGACTGCATCTATAACTATCATGGTCCTGCAACTCAGCAAGGACAGGCTTGTAACATACAGCAGGTAGCAGTTTTATTTGCACTTAATCTTCTATAAAATGACATGTTCTTTAGCTTGTTTACAGAATGCTAGTCATAAGAAGCAATCATCATATTACTTTGGAAACACAAAGCTTGTTCATACACTTAGTGTAATAAAAGTGGAATGGATTTAGGGTCAGATAATATAAAATAGAAAGAATTTACAAAGGTTATGTTGTACATCTGTTTTGAACTTGGTGTCAGTTTGTTTGCAGAATTGTGTGACTGATGACCAATTTACTAATAAATACAGATAGCTAAAGGTGGCATCCTATTCCTTTATACCATTTACATTTAATTCTGTTAAAACTGTACCTTCCATCGGTGTGAGCTTTTTTCACTCATCAGTGCCCCAACCAACACATTCTGTACTATCCTTTACAGAACTGTTTGCAACTTTCTCTCAAGGGGAGTATGTTTAGCTGCTATAATCCTGCTTTTGTTTATCGAACAAGGGGAAAGAAGATCTGTGATTATTTGCTCTGTAAGCTGTTTTTTGTCTTGGGGCAGGGAGGTGATTTGGAATAGTTTTTTTTATGATTAATATGTCGTCTCACTCCTGTGCATCACTGAGAAACTTTGACTCATTTATATTTGGGGAACTGGTTATGTCAGTTTATCTGCTGCTAGATGCTTAGCTTTTTTTGTCTGTATATTATTGGGAATTTCACACAACATACCATAAAACATAGTTTATGACATTTGAAAGTTTTTGTCATATATTAATTTTTTTTACATTCAACATTTTAGCACAACTTTCTGACAAAACTTGACTTTAAAGTGCTCTATTTCTCTCCACATGACAGCTTTTCCTTGAGAACTATATTTCACAATCTAACTGCTCTCTTTTCAATAAATTCCCCCATCTCAGACAGATGGAAATCACTGGGGCCCCTTGAACACTCAGTAACCCATTTGAAAACCCATCCCCAACTTACCCACCTATTATTTTAAGACTATCACCCTTTCTTCCTCCTCTACAGCCCTTTCCTCTCTCTCTGCTAGTCCCTCTAAATCTACCCAATTACATACATTTATTCCACTTTCTTATCTTCCTAGTTCAAGCCTTATACCTCTGTAATCCAGCAATTTAACCACAGTATCAACTGTAATTCTAGTTTCTCTTGTTTATCCCACTGCACTTCTTTTATATTCACCCAAACTGACAGAGCTTCCATTTCCCTCCTGTCTGCTTTCCCCATACTTTTCCCCATAGTTTCCATACCTGAAGCCACATTCTTTCCACCACCAGGTAGAACCACCACATATGAAGCTGCACTGCGTTGACTTCCCGAAACTGCCAACACATTGGTTCTTTTCACCAGCCCTCCCTGTTCATCCTCACTGGTGTCCTATTCTACCTGTTTACATTTCACCATCCCTCTCTGTTCATCCTCACTGGTGTCCTATTCTACCTGTTTACATTTCACCATCCCTCTCTGTTCATCCTCACTGGTGTCCTATTCTACCTGTTTACATTTCACCATCCCTCTCTGTTCATCCTCACTGGTGTCCTATTCTACCTGTTTACATTTCACCATCCCTCTCTGTTCATCCTCACTGGTGTCCTATTCTACCTGTTTACATTTCACCATCCCTCTCTGTTCATCCTAACTGGTGTCCTATTCTACCTGTTTACGTTTCACCAGCCCTCCCTGTTCATCCTCACTGGTGTCCTATTCTACCTGTTTACATTTCACCATCACTCTCTGTTCATCCTCACTGGTGTCCTATTCTACCTGTTTACATTTCACCAGCCCTCCCTGTTCATCCTCACTGGTGTACTATTCTACCTGTTTACATTTCACCATACCTCTCTGTTCATCCTCACTGGTGTCCTATTCTACCTGTTTACGTTTCACCAGCCCTCCCTGTTCATCCTCACTGGTGTCCTATTCTACCTGTTTACATTTCACCATCACTCTCTGTTCATCCTCACTGGTGTCCTATTCTACCTGTTTACATTTCACCAGCCCTCCCTGTTCATCCTCACTGGTGTCCTATTCTACCTGTTTACAATTCACCAGCCCTCCCTGTTCATCCTCACTGGTGTACTATTCTACCTGTTTACATTTCACCATACCTCTCTGTTCATCCTCACTGGTGTCCTATTCTACCTGTTTACATTTTACCAGCCCTCCCTGTTCATCCTCACTGGTGTCCTATTCTACCTGTTTACGTTTCACCAGCCCTCCCTGTTCATCCTCACTGGTGTCCTATTCTACCTGTTTACATTTCACCAGCCCTCCCTGTTCATCCTCACTGGTGTCCTATTCTACCTGTGTAAAAGCCTCAGTTAACCATTTCTTTCCAGTCTTACCCTACTACCCTTCTTTCCATCTCCTATACTTTAGCTCAGAATTCCTCACTGAGCCATATACCACATTTTTACCCCCACTGGCTTACTAGAAGCTCCTATGACTGACTTAGTCCTTAATCCCTTGAAAATATACCACGCTAGACTTTTAAATTGCTTTACTCCATCATTCCTACCAAAACCTTTCCTTACTTTCCTTTGCTAATCCCTCCTGTCATTAAAGACCTGATTTATCCATAACATCACTATTCTATGGATTAATCGCCTACTACCAACTTCATACTTATCTCTCAGTTTCACAATAATTAAAACCCTCACTTCTTCCTCTTTTTCCATAAATCCAGACTTCTTCTGATTACTTCTTTTTCCTCCCTTCTTAGTGCCTCCCCACTTCTCACAGAAGCCTATATTCCTACTCCAGTTCATATACAATCCCCAGTCTCTATCACTTCCATTTGATCATCCCATTTGTACATCTTTTCACACTTCCAGATACTCCTTTATATTCGGCCATCTTTCTTCCCACTCATTCTACCCATTTCAGATCCCCCCTCATTATCTATAATTCATTGGAAACATTTATCACTGTGACGCACACTAAAATCAGACAGTCCCCATTTTACTGCTTCATTTTTCTTCATTCAGGGAATCCTTTGCAATTCCTCCCCTACTTCCTCTCTAGATAAACCTATCACATAAGTCACATAATTTCTGCATCTCCCTACTGTTCAATCCTTTGTTGATGCATTTATAAGCTTGTGCATATAAATCATTGACAGTGGAACCAAGCACCATACTATTTTGACTGTACCCCTTAAAGTAAATATTCTACAGGACTATGTATCCATTATCCTCTCTATATCTTCTTTCAAGTCTCTCAAGTTTCTCTGTCAAATTTCTTGGACTGTCCTAAACACCATCAGTCCCAAATAATGTTCCTATCCTTTATCCTTTTGCCCAAAGCAGACCTACCACATCCCTTTGATCTGGCCCATGTCCTAATACCATAGCCCTTTCTCATCCCCTAATCCCCTAAAATAACTAAAATCCCTAGAAGTTGCTACTCTATGTCTACCAACAAGAGCATACCATTATTAGCAAACAAAATCATCCCTACTCGTAACTAGATTGCTTCCCTCCTTACTTAGTTTTCCACTAATTTTCCCGGCTAACTATTTTATTGCTACTAAAAATAACCAGGGAGATTATAAGCAAAACTGCCTTATTCCCCCTTCCTAGCTTTAGCTCTCTTTAGTGTCCAACTGTTTACCCAGAGACATACATATAGGTCATTATATAATGATTGCATTTCCATACCATCTCCCCTAACCCACTACTTGTGCCAAAGTTGGAAACATTATTTGAAGTTTACAAATGCCACTTGTATCTCCACTAGTACTGGTCCTACTTGCCTTGACTTTTCCTTCTCTACTCTACCTATAACATTTATAAGGGTCCTCCAATGGTTCATTGATGTCCTTTCACAAAGCCACTTGTACTTGTCCTATAATAATTCCAGGTAGTATCCAGTCCAACCTAGCTGTCAGTATTCTAGCAAAAAACTTAGAACCCACATGACAAAGCAAGACTGGTATGCAGTTTGCAGGGTGGCTTACACTACTCTTATGCTTTGGCAAGATCACCATCATCATCACCTCCCTTAAAGAATGTGCTAACTTCAAGTCTGAGACTTGGATTCAGTGTAAGAATAACACTTCCTCCATTCCTGCGTTCTGGGATTAACATGTATTCCCAACCAAAGGAGGCCACATGAACACCTTTATATTTGTTAGAGGTAATATCTTCTCTAAGCAAATCCACTGTGACTCGAATACTAAACTCCAGCTCACCCTTAACAAGTATAAGTCTACTTATAACATTATGTAGAATGCCATCCATGTCTCTAGTACACCATGACAGGTTCCTTAATGTAGTTTGTGAACTACATTTTAAACAAACAAACAAACAAAAAACTTAAATGATATTCGCTGATTAAAATTATCATTCGATTAACTGCTATACCTTCTGCAGTAAATATGGTACACTGGTATACCTTCGGCTGTAAATATGGTACACCCAACAATTCCTGGACCTATTAAATAATAACATCTTAGAATAAATAATTAATCATCCTACTAGTGACTAGAACATTTTGGGATCTATTCTTTATCACAGATATTGCTCGCAAGTGTACCAAGCCTTTAGTATCTCCATCCCTGGTTAAGTTAAACTACCGTTAGTAACCTTCTTCTTTAAAACTCCACAACAGTAAACAATTCTGAATGCATTGACTTTAAACATACAGACTTTCTAAAAAAAATTGCACAGAGAGGTCCAGCAATGCCCTTTCCATCATTTCTCCTCCCATTGTCTTCCATACCAGTCCATTCTCTATTAGAATCCAGTTTAGATAACTATGTTCACCCCGTGTCTTTCTTCCCTTAACTTTTTGGGCTTCTCTTAAAGATTTCTAAGGTATCCATGCCGACCAACAATTGCCTTCTCTGCTGTGTTCCTTTTAGTGGTGACCTATTCTAGACAAACTCTTATACAGATGCATTCTCCATTTAATCAGTTTTTGTACCTCCGGCTGCCTTTCAGTTCTGCATTTTCAATGCAAGAAGCCATTTGTTCCACCTCCAAGCATCATCTGTGTTGTCCCTGTCCACCACGTGCAGCCTTTGTATAGTACATACGCACTAATGTTCTACTGTTGCTTAAGCCATTCTGTGCTTACCCTCTCCAGCCATACTGACATGGGAGGTCTCACTTCTCCACCAGTCACCTGTTCCATATGTAACATCATAAATTGCTTCCTCTAGCATTTTTACCCAATAAGTTTGCCTTTGCCAGGTTATTTTTAGCTGTTCTGGATGGATTATTCTTTCTGCTGCTCTCTCCAATCTCAAATTCCATACTGCAGGGGCCAGTTGAACCTGCCTATATGAATTTGTGGGGAAAATCCTTAAAACTCTACACATGGTAACCAGCAAATCATAGTCCCTTCCTAAAAAGCTACATGCTGGACTAGCTACTCTTTACAATGGAAACTGCAGAAAATGACAAAGAGATACCAATAAGAGAAGCCCAGTCAACATGCCGGACAAGGTACAAAACTTCAGTGCCCTACTGCCTTACCCATTCTTGCAAATACAGAACTGTGTCCTGGTTTCATTCATTTTCCTTGAGCGCCCCATTCTGATATCTCCCACCAACTCCTTTTCCCAGCAGCATCCTGCTTGGGAAGTAATTTTTCTGTTATGGAGAACCAGAATAATCCAAGCTGTAGCAGCTTCAAACCCCCAACTAATAACCAAAGAAAACTCTGGTACCTTCAAGCCAACCAGTGATCTTTAATAAATTAAGCACTTAAAGAAAGATGCTTTAGGGCAAGACATTATCTGTTGTATTAGGTTCATAGGTAGTTACTAGGCTATTGGCCCTAGGGCCTATACAAGCCTAGCCAAAAAGGTACTCTGGCTTTTGCCACCCAAGAAAATAATTTTCCTGTGCCCCTATAAAGGTAAGGTACATAACCATCATACAGTGTGACATATGCAGAAGTTAGGGAAGTGTAGTGCATAACACAAACAGGTAACCGTGATAAGAGGCATATAATATGGTAGGAGGATCACATCATCAATGACAACAAAGGAGCCAAAACGGTCTTTTTTAATCTTTCTGTAACCCTAAAGTGGCAGCCAGCACTATTCAAAGAACCAAGTTTTGTAACGATTACAAAATAATTCCACAGATACAGCTGGTAGAAAGAAAGCTCCAAGTAAATAGCACAAGTGCACTTATGTTATTAATGTTGGTGTCTTTTTGCTTTTCCCGGTTAGGGGGTCGCCACAGCGGAACTCCGGTCCGCTAATGATTGGTAGTTGATTTTTACGTGCCGAGTTACCAGCCCTGAAGCACAACCTTCAACAAAGGTATGCCCATTCACGAATGTCTCCACGCAGAAGACACTCTAGCTGAGAATCCAACCAGACAGCATCTTACTGTGAGGCGACAACGCTACCGCAGCACCACCACCGTGGATATGGCAAATTAACACGATTGTGTTTTTATTTGTAATTAAACCAAATTTAAAACACAAGGTAAGGTCATCTGACTTTGCCACCTGAATAAATCAATTATGAAATCACAACCCCTGTTCAGATATTAGCATGAAACCTGCAGCTGATAGACTCGACAAAGCTGGCAAATCCATCAATGAACTGTGGATAGAAACACCCCTACTTTTTTTCTCCAACAGAAGCCATTCTCATTTTAACACTAAGAAAATTTGTGGTAGAACCCTGATCAGATGCTAAAGAAACTTTAGGGTTTCAGGAAACCCTGGTGGAAAATAACATGCACTGTTCCATCAACTGGGTTCTCTCCAAGAACTTGGCAGCAGCAACACTGTTACTGTTAAGATATAGGAAATGCTCTCAAAAGATGCTACAAGGAAGTGTGGGTGTGTCTGTGTACTGGGGTGGGAGGAGTTTTCAAAACAAAAAACAAAGCAGAACAGTTTTTTTTTTTTTTTGGCAACCAATTACTGTGTCCATGCATGCGTCTGAATATACACTTGAACATGCGTGCTCACATACACACACACACACACACACACACACACACACACACACACACACACACACACACACACACACACACACACACACACCTTTACTTCGAGACCTAATTTGCACAAGTCCTTAAGCAACTTTTGCATTAGTATACAATGAAATTCAAACTCAGTACTTTAGTTTTCCTACAGAGTGTAAGACATGAAACCATCTCCACCTACTCTGCTAAATCATTAACGTAGGAGATAAATATTTTCAGTGAATGAACATCCCCCCAAGAAAACTAAAATTATTTTCCTCCTGTGAAATGCTACCTACATGTTCCCATTTCCAGGACCCACAGAGATTAACGGCACAAATTTAACTTAGGTGGCTGTTAGGAACAGTGAAGTCAGACATATAGAAGTTTTGTAACAATCTCATCGAATCATTATCCTGAAAACATCCATCCATGTGGAATGTTGCTGCAACTTGTCTTTCACGACTCCAAGAGCTGTATTAACTAAAGCCTCTTATCCTTAAAGGTTTATGTGCTGCTTCTGATTTACACCTGAACCAGGTGGTCTCCACTGCTTGCTTTATATACCTCACATCAAGCCAGGCAACTCAAATCGCAACTAGTACATACATGCCAGGAAATGAGTCTGTTTAATGATTTATGTTGCACAGCTGAGGCAGTTCAAAGTAGCACATACTACTCTGGTAAATGTCTCTTATCTTCTACCCACCAACCATGAAATGAATATGTATAAGTTTTAGTCCTTCTGACATGGAATGATGTTGCACAGCCTGAAACACGGTAGTCAATCTAAAACAGGGTTAGAATTACATGTATCCTTTTGAAGCAGCTCATCTTTTGTTCAGTAGCAATGTCAGTAATTTATACATCATGGAAACAGCACATGAAGAAATATTCAGAACACAAAGAAAGCAGGTTATAAACCAATGAAAGAGCTGACTGCAACCTGGGATTGACCAGCAACCCGGAACTGGGAGCAGTTACCCAAGAGGGGTACAACTGACTGGCTGATGGCTTAAACATCTTGTGGGGGAGGGGTGCAGTCCAACTCACCATATGACAGACATCCATTGAAAGTGTATGCTGTAGCCTGCAGAAGAACAGGCAAGACATCTATGCCAGCCAAGCTGTGGGTTAGCAGAGTAGCCACATTTTAAGTCATCTATAGAGGTGTGCACGAGTTCATGGGGAAGCACTGTGGGAATCTGCAGAGAACAGGCTGCTGTGGGGCAATGGGGTAGATAAGACCATGTATAACCCTGTTGGCTACCTACAAAATAGTCTCCCACGTTGTGTCTCAACCAAGGAGAAATGATTGGGCTGGTAGGGTCTCAGTACATCTCGTGTCAGCAGCAATGGAAAGAAAAATTAGAGGAAAAAACAGTGAAAGGACAAATTAGACAGTGAAGTCTGATTCAAATGCAAAGGTTCAGTTAATGATTGAACAAACATGATATACAACTAAACATGAGAAGAACCATTATAACCTGCATAAAGTTGTAACTGGAAATAAAGTACAGTTATGTAAGACCTTACCATAACAGCAGATATCCCACTGATCACGGTTGCTGTATTCCTGACAAATACATTACCACTGCTGACATCCAGCTAGGGTACCAAAGCTTTATCTTCCCTACCTTGTACATCAGATGCAGGACCTCAGCTTGTATGCATTGGAATACAAAGACAGTCTAAGTATCAATGGCCGTATGTCTATCTCCAAGCCAGTGGCCTGAAGAGTACTAAGAGAGGAGACTGGTCAGACAAACAAGAGGGGGGCAGTTAGAATTGGAAAGGAGGCTCCCCCTTAGTTGTATAAGACAGCAAAGGATAGTACAACAAAAGGGAAGCAGCAGCTGAAGAAGGGAATGAAACAGAAGAGATGGAATGGAATACCGTAACAGTGATCAGTAGGACATCTACTGTTATGGTGATCAGTAGGACATCTACTGTTATGGTGATCAGTAGGACATCTACTGAAATGGTGATCAGTAGGACATCTACTGTTATGGTGATCAGTAGGACATCTACTGTTATGGTGATCAGTAGGACATCTACTGTTATGGTGATCAGTAGGACATCTTCTGTTATGGTGATCAGTAGGACATCAACTGTAACAGTGATCAGTAGGACATCTACTGTTATGGTGATCAGTAGGACATCTACTGTTATGGTGATCAGTAGGACATCTACTGTTATGGTGATCAGTAGGACATCTACCGTAACAGTGATCAGTAGGACATCTACTGTTATGGTGATCAGTAGGACATCTACTGTTATGGTGATCAGTAGGACATCTACCATAACAGTGATCAGTAGGACATCTACTGTTATGGTGATCAGTAGGACATCTACTGTTATGGTGATCAGTAGGACATCTACTGTTATGGTGATCAGTAGGACATCTACTGTAACGGTGATCAGTAGGACATCTACTGTTATGGTAGGCTTTTACAGAATTGTACTATGTCCAGGGTGCCAGGAAGAAATGCAACACTGTGGTCCACACTCAAGTGTGATAATACATGCAGGACTGATATGAAATGTAGAAGGATCACTGTACCTCCCACTACTCTGAGGTACACTAATTGTAGACTTAGTGTGAATAAGTAATATGGTGATAGAGACAGAGGAGATGTAGTTCCACCACCCTGCAATAAATTTAAATATTTTTCAGCAGATTTCAAATGTTGATGTATGTATTGAAAGTCACTGATCTTTTTGTCACAGTTTTGGGTGCTGAACAACTGTTTATTGCATTTTTGTCATTGTGCCTTTTATCTATTATATCTCAGCATTCCCTGTTATTTATGCTTGCTTGGGTTTTTAAGATTATCAGAGATATTTTTTGGTCCTGCATCTGTTAGCTACTCTCCTTTAATTTATTTAATGTTCATGTGGTGATTATGAGTATTCTTTTTCACTAAATATTTTTTAACATTTTATATCCAGGAATCGAGCTTACAGAGTCATGGAGTCTTCACAGTTGTACCTCTTATTACTTATCACTTTTACCTAACTGTTGACAGTTCTGCTAACCAGTGGCTGCACAAACAATCCGAATTACAATTCGGAAATATGTGAATGACTATTATTGGTATTCCTTGAAGGGGTGCATTTGTTTTAAAGAAAAAGTTACTGCCCAATCTTGCCTGTACAGTGACAACCTTTTCTGGCGGTCCAGAGGCACAGTGGTTTGGGATAGCAGCTTCAGTCTGATTTGCAAGACCCAACAACGCAAATCATCTGAACTGCAGTGCTCATATGATAATACAAATGATAACGCTCCTCCATGGAGTCTACTTTGCTGATTACTGAAAAGTGTCTTCTTTTTATGTTGTCTTGGATACTGTATATATGCCACTTTGCTGAGTCACATCAGTACTGATGGCCACATCTCTTCATACTGAGCACTTATCCAGTTGGAAAAGCATATGATGTGCTTCTTGCCTATGTGCACCAGGGAACTCTCTTTAAAGAAATACTCTAGTGCTCACACTAGCAGAGGTAATCAGTGTGGGCATGCTAAGCGTGAAGAATATAGAAGCCTAAGAATTATCACACTGATGCCTTCAATAGAGATTACTTCTGTCTTTAAAAAGTGTTTAAATATAGAGAAAAAATACTTTAGAAGAATTTGGATTAAAATGGTGTAGCACCACAACACCATGTAGTCAGGTAAGTGAAATAACAAGCTCTCTTTTGCCTTCCCTATGCTGCTAAGAGAAATATGTTCTCCACAGGTAAGGAAGACATTGTGCCTGTATGACACCAAATGTACAAGCACAGAGATTCCTAGATATTGTAAACACAAACTCCCTGGACCAGACTGTCAATACAACAACTAGGGGTGCAACCGTACATGATTTGGTCTGCACTAATATGGGAGAGTGCTGCTCACTCCCTAGTGTAATGTCTTCTCTGGTAAGGTCAGACCACAAAATGGTCTCCTTTGAAGTAAAAATAAAACCTAGACCCCCAGCAAATCCTGGAATATTCAGTAACTACTCTAAGGCTGGCTTCCTGCTATTTGAGTGATAACCTGGAAAATTTTCAAGCCCCCAAAAACACTGAGACCACTGCTACCTATGTAGAACTGTTCACAGACACCCAATATAAACATGTTAATAGCTGCTTAGAGGC
The DNA here is from genome assembly GCF_019279795.1 of Protopterus annectens. Lineage (NCBI taxonomy): Eukaryota > Metazoa > Chordata > Ceratodontiformes > Protopteridae > Protopterus > Protopterus annectens. The sequence goes on along the minus strand of NC_056739.1, from coordinate 845,562,099 downwards.
AGCTGTACCCCCCAGGAAGAAGTACAGAGCTAACTTAAAAAATAAGCAACCTTGGTGTAATCACAAAATCAGTAGGCTATATAACAGAAGGAAGAAAATCATGGCAAAAAGTAGGAGATGCAACACCCAGCAGGATAAAAGCACTCTCAGCAAGCTAAACAAACAACTCAGAGGACAAATAATGTCTACCAAAGCCAAATTTGAGGTAAATTTGGCCTCCAGACCAAGGACAACCACAATGCAGGCTTTAGCTACGCCCACAACCTCAGAGGCAGTACACAATTGTGTGCAGAGCTTATTGTAAATGGAGCCACTTATACTGAGCTTAAAGATATAGCAAACCTACTGGCTGACAAATTCAGCTTCAACATTACCCCTCTCTCCCCCACACCCCAACTTTCCCTCATTAAATACCATCAAATATAACTCACCCTGCTATCAAGAGGGAACAGGTCCTTAATGCTCTTTCTGAGGTCAGTGGGTCCAGACAATATCCCAAGATGCCTTCTAAATAGCATGAAACATGATCTATCAGGTCCTGTGGAATTACACTTTAACTGTATCCTTCAAACAGACTTCATGCTTCATAAATGGAGAACAGCAACAGTCATCCTTTTGCACAAAGGTGGGCCATCTACAGACCCTGGAAATTACAAACCCATAAGTCTCAGTCTTGTATGCAAAGCCATAGAAAGAATTATCATGGAAATGATCAATAACAATATAGTAAACCTCCAGACATTGAACCCAACCCAATTTGGTTTTGTCAAAGGCAGGTCATGCCTACTCAACCAGGTGGACTTCTTTGAGAAAGTCACCAAAGCAATGGATGAGTGTAAAATGGTTCATACTGCCTACCTTGACCTGGCCAAGGCATTTGACAAAATACCTCACTAAGGCATTGATGACAAATTCAAGAGGTTAGGCACAAGCCCTTATGTCACCCAGTGGATAGCCAACTGGCTCACAGACAGGACCCAGGAAGTTAGAATTGGGGAGTCCACCTAAGAAATAGGCCAGTCACAAATGAAGCCCCTCACGGATCAGTTCTGGGATTGTTCCTTTTTGCCATTTACTTCTCTAAAGTCAAGGCCATTGTCACTGGCCTCTGGCTGACTAAATTTGCAGATGATTGCAAATTAGGAGCTGTCACTGAATCCCACACCAACACCAATCTTGTCCAAGAAGAGCTGACACAGACAAACAACTGGACTAAAACTAAATTCCTAGAAATTCATAACAGTATCGTTTGAGAACTCATCCACCCCTGGTAACTATCATACTGACAACAGAGCCCTTAGAGCTGACCCAGTAGTCAGGGACTTAGGGACACACAAAGACAGTAATCTAACAGTTCCATCATGTGTCTACAGTAGTCAGGAAATCATTCTGTGTTGCGCAACTTATAAATAAAGGCATGGTATCTAGATCCAAGGAAGATGTTCAAGTTTAGTCGACATTCATCAAACCTATCACTGAGTATAGTGCCTCCTTTGGTATTTACCTGACAAAGTGTATTCAGCAACTGGAATGTCTACATAGGTTCCTCACTAAAAGAATACATGGCGTAAGTAAAATATCCTATGCAGACCCCTCAAGGCCCTATCCCTGTATTCTGCCTACTACAGGCTGTTGAGGGGAGATTTATGCCTGGCGTACAGAGCATTGTCAGACCCTACTCTGATGGGCCTCCTGCATATCCACACAACAAACATCACTAGAATTGCCCATTCTAAAGACTTAAGCCATGCCTGTGATATAAATAGGATGTGTTGGAGGGACAGGTATGTATGCCAGAGACTACCCCATCTCTGGAACAGGCCCCCCATCAATGTGAAGCAGAGTTCCTGCATATCCCAATTCAAGTGTTACTTGGATAATTGGATGGAGAACAGGAAATTTATCCCTGGTTTGGCACTTCTGTCTCTAATGGGCACAGACAACCTGTAAATGGTTAATTTCCCAGGCCCCTGGTTGTAAATGGTTCATCTCCCAGGCCCCTGCTTACACTTATCAAGGTTACCAGAACTTGTCAGAGATTTGGGATGCAGGGCTAGGCCCTTGTGATTGTTAGCCTTGTAAACACCTATGAACCAATAAGAGCAGCCTGTTTAAGGTTCTCAGATAAGTAAAAGAGGCAATACTTCACCAAATTCAAGGAAGTGGATAGTAGTGTAAAATGCACACTGAGCTATTTTGCCAGAATGGCTTTAGGTAACCTAGGGACCTAAAATGGGACAGGACGCTACACTGTTTTAAACAAGCTGGTTAGAGCTGTTACTGCTTTGGACTCAAATGTCCTCTAGGAGCTTCTAGATGCTACAAGAAAGTTGGACAGTACCAAGCCTGAATATAATCTGCTGTGGAGGAGTTTATGTGACACCTGATCAACTGTGTAAATTCCTAGTTTACACAATCAGTTAAAAGTGTACTACTGTTTTTAGATACATTGGCAGTTTGTATTTGTAACAAATCTGTCCCTGGAAGGACGGGAATGCTTCTGCACTCACACTGTTGTCTCCTAAGTGATTCACAGATTATATTGTGGATAAGGGCAAGTAACGTGTTTTGTTTTTTGAGGAACAGATTTTAAAGAAACGATTAATTAAATACATTGTAAGATTAAAAATAAGTTTAATACAATGCATGCCTCCTGTCTGATTTTAGAGCAGTAGTAGTAGTAGCTTTAGATGACACTGCTTATGCTGTATGTACATATATATATATATATATATATATATATATATATATATATATATATATATATATATATATATTTATCAGTTTAGGTGCTAGCATTGCAGAAGCCACCATGCAGCCTAATCATGTAGCTGAGAAGTGCAGTGTGTGGCACAAGCTGCAGATGTAGACCCTCAGCCTACTTAATGCTGCTCAAACAACAATTGCCCATCCTATGCTAATATCCTGTGCAGTGTGTACTTAGTACTGTGCTCACACCAGCTGACCTGTAGCATCCTTGAATGAGTGCTCGTTATTCAGGGGCCCTCTGTAGTACTCAGGGCTCATAAGCGCTCTGCTTCCTTCTCTATGATACAAACACAGAGCTCATTTCCATGACACTCCCCTTTCCATTCAAACAAATGCTATAATCACTGTTTAAGGGCCCCCTATAATGCAAACACTCTGCTCACTGGCTAGGGTGCCCCACATTTCATTAGAATGAATGCTGTCCACACTGTTCAGGGGCACTCGTTATAATACAAACACAGTTCTTATTGGCCATGGAGACCCTCCCTATGTTTGTAGAATAAATGTAATGCACATTATCCAGGAGTTGCTCTGTCCTACCTTCCTGTTTTCTCCGTACTCAGTCCTGTGCTGAATCACTCTAATGTACTCTGTCTGATAGTAGATTGATTCCTATACAGTCTACATGTTGATGAATCACTACATTCCAATCCATATGGTTTAATGCTCTATAACACAAGATGTACCAAGGTGATTTGCTGCTGGGATGTTAGGTTAGTGCCCCTCCTCTCAGCACTTAGAATTTTAAGTGACAATGTCCAGGATAGGGTCCACTTGAAAAGTGGCATGTGTAGCCAGACTTCATCTCCAGATGGCCTGTCTGTTTCAGGAATCTGGAATATCTCCTATGTGGTGCAACATAAGACTCATCAAATTTTGGCTGTGGCAAACTGTTATTGCACTGCGCAAAGTAATGTAACTCCTTCATTTAAAGTGTGCTGCACTGTAGAGTTGGTTTAATTATATTTAAGGATCCACTCTTTCTTAAACCACCACAAGGGTGACATTTATCCCTAAACTTGGTAACACTGATCTAAGCAGGAATAGACCAGTGAAGGACAGTGACATACCTTGTGAGCTGCACATCAGCACATGTAAAGACCAATGATGTGGAAAAGTTGACAAGTTAATATAACTGTAGGAAAGGAGCATGCTGACCCCAAAAGGGGTGCACTTTGTCTTTGTAAGTATTTTAATGTTTGTAGTCTTCCTTCTGCAGAGTCTGCAGTAAGAACAGTGTGGTCCCATAGGTTTCTATATCTGCACTGCACAGCACAGAGTACATTGTAGCTACGTGGGGCACAACTTTGTGGACTTTCACTTGGGTCACCCTTTCTGAGATACCCCTTTACAGACCATAGGATGTGGAATGCACCAAAAAGCAGTTCTGTTTTCTCTCATTTTTGTTGGTTTATCTTACCTGACAGAAAAATATATACATTTGCATTCCCCCTTAGTATCTAGTAAAAAACTTACTACAAAATATGTGACTTTTTTTTTTTCTTATTTTGCCCCAAATGTTTCTCTTCAGTTCTGGACAGTGCTTACAAACAATGCATGTTTATTTACTCTTTAAATAGGGATAGTTGGTTTGATTCCCTTACTGTATGATTATCAGAAACTGCCTACATTATTTTAAAGTGTAATTTAAATTCAGCTTGCATAGTTCTTCACTGCCGGAACAGATGGTATTTCTTGGTAAAGGAGCATCAGCTGTTGGTGTGATGTTCTTTAAATAAAACTTTATATATTTTCTTAATGCTGAGTAGACTGTCACAATAAATGATCCTCCAAGAATTTTTAAAAGAGAGAGGGATAGAAACAGCAATTATTGTTTAGAGACTTATGCTCACTTATGTTCTCTAGGCTGTATATCTGTATGAATTTATTGATGAAACACTGCTGAAATGTGATGTGCTGTTAGAGAAAACAGATTAATTTTAGTTATCTGCATAAATTAGCAAGAACAGAGTGTTAATGACTGTGAAATATGAAATATGAATTCTCCTTCTTAGATAGGAGTGTAGGAGGTTTACTATTTAAGAGCCTAGGTAACCACAGCTAAGAGCACGATGGAGAAGCCTTTAGAAAAGATTGTGGTGTCAGGCAGGACACAAAATAAATTTACCTGTGCCAAGGGTTAACATTTTGTTGACAATTATAAAGGAAAAGAGGAACAAGTGATGCTCATTCTGAAGTGAATCGAATGGTTCTGGCTATCTCCTTTGCCCTACACTGTGTAGTTAATATCTCATATTGGTTACCCTGCAATGGCAGCACCCATTTTCTGTAAAACTCACAACTGCATGAGCTGTTCAATGCAGGAACAGAGTAGTAGTGCATAAATCTTTGAAGAATCAGAGGAGAAGTGCATGAAAGCTGACCGCATAGTGACTCTGGACTCGATGGAAAATTGCTCAGTTATAGTTCAGTGACATTCAAGGTGACAAAAAGGAGTATGAGAAAAAGTAAAGAAATGAACTCACTTCTTGATGTCTGTGTTTTTCTGTGAATAGTTTGCCTCTCGTCCCCAAAATTCAATTTAATGATCTCTGAGGTCATTTCACCTTGGAGTAACGGGCAAACCTTAGTGATAGCATTCTATGACCCTGGATTTTGGCCAGACTGTATTATTCAAGCACTTGGTCGTCATGTAATTTGGTGGCATACTGCTTAGGCACCTGGCATACTAAAGAATGAACGCTTTATGAACTTTTTGTTCAGTACATATTTTAATCAATTCCTTATGTGTTTGATATTCTGAACACATTTTAATCCAGCATGTTTTTTATTGTGCTTCAGAATATGTAGCTTTGTCACTTGCTTACCTTTGCATTATCTGTATAGGTGGTTCTTCCGTTTCAGTAGCTGGAACTGAAATTAATTTTTTTTTTTTTTTACAATTTCTCAGATGATACAAAATATTGATTCATCTTTTTACACTTCTTACATATTGGCCCAGTTATATATCTTTGTGTTATCAATCAAGAATAGCTTGTATTTTTTACAGACATGACTTTGTGTCACTTTTATAGACACTGAGAATGACTGGTATTGGTACTGACCTTTATGGTACTTACTTTTTGACTGTGTACTGTTTGCTATTACTTTTTACTCCATTTTATCTTACCTAGGCAACATGTTTGCACGTATACTACCACAAAAGGATCCATACTAAATATATCTTATCTAAACTGGCCATTTACTTCTGGTGGGGTTACATGTCATATGGTTTTCTTAAATCTAAATATGTTCATGGCTCACTTCTGGTCTATTTCTTTGAACACCCAGTAAAAATGTTATTAGTTTTCCTTTCACATTTACCATATTAGAGTTCTTGGCACTTTTCCCATTCACTTCCAAAGATATTTCAAAATTTTCCCCTTCTGCATTAATTCCATATTTTGTTTACAGCAATTGAGATTAATTTGAAAGCCTGAACATTTTTGGCTTTTCTTTTGTATCACTTTTATGTAGGTTTTTCACATTTTCCATTTTAGAGTCCTTGGACACTTTCCAATATATCCATCATTTGTTTAAAAAGTGTGTTAATGAAGTCACATGATCTCCCTTCAGGTATGTAAGTGATCAGAGATGAATATCATCAAACCCCATTGATTTTGTTACCCTTTATGATCTGGACTTCTTCCAAACACTTGTCTAACAGGAAAACCCTAGAACCAGTCCCCATTACTCCGTTCCCTTCTACTGAAGGGATTTCATGAATCTCCATTTTCTTTCTTTTGGAAATAGGCAGGGCTTTCCACCAAGTGATGTAAACACTGACTGTAGGTAATGGTCACTGTAGATGTGATACCCCAACCCAATGTCCAACATGAGAAAAGGGGAAGGATGCCACTGCCGAAGTGTTCATTCAGTAGCCTGACTTTACAGCAGGGGTGTCCAACAGGTGGCTCAAGGGCCACATTCTGTCCCACCAAACAATTGTATCTGGCCCTCTGTGAGGCCATCAACAAACTGTTTTAAATGGACAAATGCATACTGGATATGGTAATGTGCCCCCCGCCAAACCTTGTCATGTATGGTAAGTGGCCCCTGAGCCACAAAGGTTAGACACCCCTGCTTTACAGCATTCTCATGGCTTGCTACACTAAAATTTTGCATA
>NC_056739.1:845512704-845550204 GCF_019279795.1 Protopterus annectens | reverse complement strand
AATATGTTTGTTTTTTTTTTATGTATAATGATGTCATACATCATGTGATTAATTTGGAGTTCTGACAGGTAACCATTTAAAATGTCAGGACCTGCTTCAGGGATTCCCGGAATACAGAGACTTCAATGGATGAAAAAATGGACTTGCATATAACAAGTCCGAGATGGTCATTTCTCAAATTATTGACGTTTCTCTGAGGAATGACAAGTTTGGAGTTGGTAGATATAAGTTTTGGGGGATCTTTGCTTCCCCTGCAAAAAATAAATTAATTTAAAGGAGAAGGGTTATATTCAGTATTTGCTCTTCTCTCACATTTTCTATCTTTTTCCCCCAGAGTGTCACACTCAGCATTGCAAATGCTGACTTTTCAATAGGAAGCCATGCTGACATCAATCCTGCACTGAGAGAGATCTCTACATTAACACAAACAAAATAAAACAAGCATCTCATAGCAGGTGTAGTACTCAAGGACTGCATGTTTAATAGCTGGCAGAATTAAAAACTAATAAAATAGATAGTACTACAAGTGTTTGCCTAATTCTGGTTTTAGAAGAACACAGGTTTGAAAACTAGCTTTCTGTTGTTAAATTTGTAAAATCATGGTGATGTCCAACTGTTCAACCAAGACATTTTTGTTTATAAAACATAAACCACTCTGCACTATTGCAGCTGTTCTACTGTATCTTTAATTAGGCAACTAGCTTTTTCTTGACATCTTTTTTTCCTTCTTTTATTATTTTACTTTTTATTCATAAAGCATAAGTCATGCTCAAGATAACCCGAAACCAGCTTAACCCATACTTGAGTAAACTGGACTGCATTGATATTAAGTAAATCGTTCACGATTGTGAAATATCTTTTTATACATTTAATTATAATTGCATTGTATTTGCAGTATAACTGCGCTATAATTTTCTTGACCTTGTGTTGTGCTGTATATAATGGCAGTTTTATTTTTAGCCATCCTCTTTGTACTTCCCGGTGCTGAGCTTTTATTCAGCACAAAGGCAGGAAGGACAACTAAAATAGGAACAGAATAAAGAAAACAGGATAAAAGACTTCCATTTTTAAAAAGCTTCTTAAGAAGAAAACTTTGTCAGTCTCTTCTCTTCTGTTATGCGAGGTTGTTTCAATATGACACACAAGAAAGGGTCTTGTATCGCACTGATGTACCTATAGAAAAAACGTGCAACTTGAGTGGTTTACCATGGCTCCAAAAATCAGTCCCGGTAATTTTATGCAGAAGATTAATTCTCTAATGTGCTAACTAGTTTCATTCTCTAGTCCTGGGTTTGATTCCACCAGTTTCCACTTGCCTGCTGGGTGAGTCTTATTAATAAACAACAGTTTTATGTAACGTCCAGTGGTACAGATTTGTTTTGTTTTATGTATTTCCTAGTGGTACGGAATTGGTTTGTGTAGACCCTGGGTGCAAATTTATGATTTTTTTGGTCTAATATTCAGTACTGAGTGGTTTAGACATTGACTGATATTCCCATTTGAGAACAAATTCAACCCAAGTGCAAATCAGTGTAGTCCTGTAGGTTACATAAATGTTTCCTAATCCTCAATGAATATTTTCTTATTTGTGGGACAAACCCCCTACTCCAAAAAAAAAAAGTTTTCCTACTTATACCTAGATGCTATACTAATTAAGGTTGCAAATATAATTTGAACTAGGATTGCCATGTGTAATGAAAAGCAAACAGTGTTAATGAAAATTGGAATAAGCAGCTAGGGAGGTCAAAGGGCACATTAAGGACTGTGTGTCATACTGGATCATTGAAACAAAAGCTTTTGTTATGCAGTGAACTAAGCAAATGTCTAGACAAGGAGTGGCGAATGTAATAAACTGAAAAGCCTTTATCTGATTTTCACACCAGTGCTGCATTGTGTTTGGCAGATGTTGGGGAGGATTAGGCCCTTGAGTTGTAGTCCCTGCAGTACAGGGTTTGATTCCCCCAGCCCTCCTTCATCTACTGTGTGACTCTGAGCAAGTCATTTAAGCAGGCAGTGCTTGGAGTAAACTGGGAATTTGGGCGAGGATCATAATGATCTCCTGGATTGCAAGTCTACTCACTACTAATATCATTTTGAACAATGGTAAATCACTCTGTATGCCACTTTAATGACCCATAAATTGATAATGAATCATAGTTATTTAACTTTATGGGATAAACAACAATGTATCAATTCAGGAAGGAATGTTTCAATTTCTGTTATCCATTTCTAAAACATTGATATGTCCCTTTCCCCATCCTTCTAGGGTTCTAAATACATCACTATTTCATAAGATAAAAGATACTTCCGGACACAGAACAATAAACCGTGCAGATATTACATATCAGTCATGCCAACAGTAGTCTAATTATAAAACATGTATTAACAACAGTGATAAAACAGACTAGGGTTATCACACAACACAGATTAAATCATTATATACATTAGAATTACAGGAAACAGTTGTTAGGACTGTAACCCATAACAAGCATTTCAAATATATTTCCTTTTACTGTTTGTATTTTAAGAAACACTGGAAATACCATTGCTTTGTTTTTTGGGAATAGATTTAGTACAACAGACTAGAAGGATTCGTATGCATTCAAACATGAGTCGAGAAAATTCTTGTAGCAACAAACTACAGCTTTATATGAGTTCATAGCTAAGTATTGTGCTAGCTGCCCTTGTGAGCCATTTTAAGCCTAGCCAGTTTCCCTTTTTGCTCAAATTAACCTATTGCATTTGTTTAAAGATTGGCCTTACCTATATTACCTGTAATGAGAATAACTGGAATCATACCATAGACACTGGAGGGGGCCCATGCATGGGATAAAATATTTAGGAGCTGCCTGTGCCATTTAATAGTATAAGGGGCAGTCCTGGGGTAAATTTTTCTGGTTGCCATCCATAGATCCAAGTTGGGCTTGAATATGGACAAAGATGAACCTTGTTTTATGTGGATGGGGAGTCTGTTCTAGAACAGCAGTATACTCTATGAGATATAGCTGTCCCTCCCAACCATTCTGTTGATGTTTTGGAAGAGGTTTAGATCCCTAAATCCCACCTAAATGTAGTATTTGAAGAACTTGACCTGAGCCTTAAAATTTCAAATAATTTAAATGTTGTTACTAATATAACATAAAGTGCCCTATTGCATTATATCTTGTGTTTGTTTAAAACAAAAAAAGCAACAAGTTGAAAAGAGGTATCACATTTAATGCGCATTAGTTTGTATAGCCCTGCGTTTTACTATAACTGCATGGTATGTTTGGGTGTGAGCTGCTGATATAGTTTGTTCTTGGAAGTGACTCTTGAATGATAGTGCACACAATGCATAAGTAAATCCAGCACAACCCATGTCTAAACTCTCTTAGTGTGGTTATACAGTATTAAAAATGTTTGTCTTTTTGACTTTTTCCTGGTAAGGGGTCGCCACAGCGGAACTCGGGTCCACTAATGATTGACAGTAGATTTTTACGAAACGCCGAGGTGCCAGCTCGATGCCCAACCTTCAACGAAGGCATGCCCATTTACGCACGCATGTCTTTCGAACGCTACCCAACCATGGGGAGGAAATGCAGACTCCACACAGAAGGCACTCCCAAGCCACACCAAGAATCGAACGGGAGAGCTTCTTGCTGTGAGGTAACAACGCTACCGCCGTACCACCGCAGCTTACGTTATACAGTATTAAAAATAAGTAATGGAAAATATGGTAAAAAGTTGTCTTTTTAAATACTAACTTTTTAAGGACAGTGTGACATATGAAAAAAGTTCACAGCCTGCAATTCAATTCAAGCAGTAATAAGGCAAAAAATGCTAAATGCTAAAGACTGGATTGTGCATGGTGCAATTTTTTTTTTTTTTATGCATCTGTATTTAGCTAAAACATATAAAATATATGGTCATACAAAAGGAAATCAAAGAAATACAACATTAAAGTAATAGCTGTGCTGTAACAGGATTACATGCATTTCATATTTACCTTTTTTATTAATTTAATTATTTATTTTTTTATTTTATTGTATTTCTTTATTAATTATATATAAAGTGTTTAAATAAACAGATCCAAAATAATCAGTTTCTAGCATGGTCCAAGCCAATGGCATTAGTGGTAGTATAAAAATGTTAATAAAACTTTAATCAATAAGCAAACATAAGTAAAAAAATTGTCCATTTGGCATTTCTTGAGTTAATATAATGTTCTGATTATCAAAATTGTCTGTAGCTGTATGTGTGTGAGGTGCGCATATCTGTACCTGAACGCATATGTGTATATATATATATATATATATATATATATATATATATATATATATATATATATATATATATATGTGTGTGTGTGTGTGTGTGTGTGTGTGTATGCAAGCACACTTGTTTATGTTTATGTGGTAGGGATATGCACATATATAAACAAGTGTGTGTATGTGTGAGAGAGATGTGTATGCAGCATATAATGTTGCCTGTGATGATCTAATACATTCATCCAGCAACCTATCTTGTCATGTTCTTTGTCTTATGCCATATCAGTAGAGGTATCGACTCCATCTACTTTATGACCCTGAAAAGGACAAAGTGACCATTGTAGACTTAATGAAGGAATAAAAATGAGAATAAAAAAAAAACACAGCACTGAACAGCAGCAGTAATACCGGAATGCAGTTTAATGAAATAAATAAATAAAATCAAAGACTTAATGCTTTCACCCATCCAATCACTAAGGCATCATCAGAGTTATGAAAATGTAATGACACAAGCTTAAACAATAAAAAAAATCACATGCTCAAAATAAATATGTAAATAAGCAAGCAATTAAATAAATAGGCAAAGAAAGCTAATACACAGTTACTAATTCAGCAGAAGTAATATTAGAATTCCTAAATATTCTTTGTTATATTTATAACTATTCTAAAACAAATAATGTTCTTAAATAATTTATGTCAATAATTATTATTTAAAAAATCTAAAACTTTATTGTTTCATCTAATAAATGTTTATTCTAAAAAATGCCTATATACAATAAATAGAAATCAATTATATAATAAAAATAGTTATATTCAACATACAATTATTTATTAGCTAATAACCTGTTGCTATTATCTTTAACCCACTAGATGTAAAAAGAAATGGAACATTCAAACCTGCATTGCCCTTAACTTTGAAATACCAGCAATAGAACAGCAGTCATTGATTCCTGGTGATTGTCTAGCATTTAATCTCACCTGCCAAACCATCTCTCTAACTTCCATTAAAGTTTAAAAATCACTACCCCTTTCATTCTCATTTACTTTATCAATTACAAAAAATAAAATCCGTTTTGAAATTCAAACGAAAAATGCAAGCATAATGCGTTGCTAGTCTTTTTGTTTTTTATATCCTTTGTATGTTTTGCAATATTTTCCTTAACCTTTCTAACGGTCTTACAGACATAGAAAGCTGACCATCCCATACATGTAATGACATAAACCACCAATTTTGTGTTGTAATTGCAAAGCCCAGGACATTAGATGGATTTGTCATAACCTGTAATAGATCCTATGTACCATCATTATTAAATTTACAGAATTAAGATGTTCTGTGTTTGACCATCTTGAAGATATGTCCATATAATTTACACACATACTGTCCCTTAAACAAAGCTTTTAATTTTTTTACCCCCTACTATAAGCAAGTTGAGGTCTATCACCTAACCTAAATTTTAATTCTGAGGATAAAATTAAATTCCAACAACTTTTCAAGGTGGCAACTATTGCTGGGGTGTCAGCATTATAGTGGACCACCATCGCTCCATTCTTATTGTAATTCTGTGTGGGATGAACCAAAAGATTGGTCCCTTCTTTCAAGATGGGGGCAGAACTAGAAGCACACTTCCTCAAAATCTCATTTGTAATCCTAATTAATATACAGAGTGGGTACCCCCTATCTGTAAACATGCCTACAAGTATGGCCATCTCTTCTCCAAATCTTTTGTTATCACTTACAGCTCTGGATAAACTTACCATCTGGCCCTTTGCCACACTCTAGTGATGAAGTGGGTGTCAGCTCTCATAATGTAGTAAGGCATTAAAATAAGTCTTTTTTCTGAAAATAGTGGAAGATAATTTCCTTGTTGTCATCTCTGTATGTAAAAGGATACCTAAAAAATCAATTTCTTGTGTGTGTACTTTATATGTAAATTTCAAAAAGGTGGTGGTGTCATTCAAATACTGTAAAATCCAGGAATATCATCTCGGTCACCTCTACACAAAACTAAGATATCATCCAAGAATCTTAAAAATGTTATTACATTAGACATGTAGGGGGAAGAAAAAAACAAAATGCTTCTCCCATTCACAAAGAACCAAATTTGCATATATTGGGGTACATTTAGCCCCCATAGGTACTCCTGATATTTGGCGGTAAAATTCTCCATCAAAGAAACAAAAATTGTTTTCTAAAACCAGCTCCATCAGTTCTACTAATAAGCTGATTTTAACATTTGATAAGCCTTCAATTCCCATCAAACTGCTTTGAAAAAAACTCTAAGTCAGTGTCACGGGGTATCATTGAAAAAAAGCTTAACTACGTCAGTGGTAACAAATACAAAATCCTGTTCACAGTTAACATCTCTAAGTACTTCTAAACAATATCAGGAGTCCTGTAATATATAGGGTTTCTCCTTCAAAACAACCTTACAGTGTGCATCAATATAAACAGCTAATGGCTCAGTTTTAGATCCTCATGCTGACACAATAGGCCTGAAAGTTGGATCATATTTGTTCTTGTGGAATTCCAGAGAAAGAGGGAATAATCGGTATTTCAATTATCTATGGCTCCCTGACAAAATTAATCAAATAACAACCAATCAACCTTAGCATACATCACATTGATTTCATTTTTAGAAACTCTCAGGTAGGTGCTACTATCATTTAATATATCATACATTTAAAATCCATAGTCATACTTGGTCATAATCACTATGCCACCACCTTTGTTGGGTTTCATGATCCTGAATCCTTATTGGTAGCCAATTTTTTCAAACATACTCAGTTATATCAGTTCTAAGACTCATTATATCTTTCAGCCCTTGGTCTATTTCTTTGGTGCTATAACCTCTTGCTGATAGCTCATTCCTCATAACATTAATCTCTCCTGGGAACCTTCATCCTGATTATTTAAATGTAATATTGTCATAGCGTGCCCTCTGACAATATTCCTATATATTTGGGGCATAGGAAGACTATTATGATATGAAATATGATTTCTGTAGCATCTTTTCCTATACCAAGTAGTAACAATCTCATTTAAATCATTCCTTTCTATCTTTATATCCAAATACTCTATGGCTGTCCTAGAAACATTACTAGTAAATTTAAAAACAATGTGTGGTACTGTGTAAATATCTAATAAACCCGTCCAATTGGTCTTTGTCCCCCATCAAAAGTATAAATACATCATCCACAAATCTTCGATAAAATGTAATACTTGAGACAAAAGCATTATTAGAAAAAAAAAACACACTGTGTGTTCCATTGTGCTAAAACAGTATTGGCATAACTGTTTGCACAGGGGATCCTCATTGCTACAGCAGTCTTCTGTCGATAATATCTACCTGAAAAATGAAAACATTATTCTCCAAAATAGTCTCAATAAACAAACATATAAGATACACTTGTTGAGAACTATAAGAACTGTGTATTAAATAACCAGGGTGAAAGATTCCTAGGTGAGATTAATGTCATAAGGAATGAGCTATTAGCAAGAGGTTACAGCACCAACTAACTAGACCAAGGACTAAAAGATACAATGAGTCTTAGAACTGATAGAGCTTCCCCATATTTTTCTAACACACAACAATATATTTGAAACAAGGATGAGGCTTTAGTTATAAAAGTGCCCACTATAAGTCTGTCCTATTCTAGTAATATTAGGTCTGTATGCAATATTATTATGAAGATTTTTACATATTTTAATATCAGATCATCAGATTAACAGTGTGACAGGTATTAGTCCCACATTTACTTGCAAAAATAAAAAGTCATGTCATTGAAGAGACTGTTGTGTTATCGTGATAATATGGAAAATTCAGTTACTAGGGTTGGAATGGTTCCATGTAAGAAGTGCAATTTCTGGTATTTGATAGACAGTGATAACAATTTTTTCCATCCGATTACCCATAAGACATATACATTTAATAGTGTAACAACCTGTAAATCTAAACATTTGGTCCATTTAGCTCAGTGTACACTATGTAAAAAATTCTGTGTGGGTAAAACAAATCATATACTGATGGAAAGAATGTGAGAACACGAGGGACATAAAACAAAATAATGCTAATAATCCTTTAGCCAAATATGTCATGGATACTACACAAAATTATGTTTTCAGTTTTAAAGTTATAGAAATAATGAATGCTGATGGTAGGCTGGGTGATGTTTGTAATGAAACTGAGAATAGAAAGTTTTTCTGTATTTTGCATTTGCAAGCAGGCAAGGAAGGGAGTTTAAATGGTAAGGTCTCTTTAAGATCTAAATTAAAGTAAAGGAGACCTCATTTATTTTATTCTTGAAAATGGTCATGTGATTTTATTCTTTTATGTTATTGGTTTAGTGTTGTTTGGAAGTGGTATTTAACTTTCTTACAGCAATTTTATATGGTCTGATGAAGCAGAGTTTCCTCTACGAAGGCACTTACTATTGTATATATATGTTGTCTTTATTAGTGTTTGTTAAAGTTGTATTGCGTTAATGCCAATACATCACTTTTCTTTTATTTATATCATATCGCCTTTGATTTATGTGCTGTTGGATTTTCGCTTGATATTTTGTTCTGTTATACTATATTAAGCTTAAAATGACCCACAAGGGCAGCTAGCTATGAATCTAAAACTAATTTTATATTGATTGTACTTTCCTTGTAGGTGTTACTTGTATACTGATAACACTAATTTTTGTGGATCTTGATACATTATACACATCTTAATTTCTCTAAAGTATTGCTAATTTCTAGGCAAAGTTCAGGGCATTTGGCTGTACATTATGTATGTTTAGATTACGTATTCAGTGCATTCACAGTCCACAGTCATATCTGGCTGTGTATGTGCTTAATAACAATTTAGATTTCCTTATTATTTGTTGGATAGGTTTTACTGGGAAAGAGTATATTTAACAGAAAACAATGCTTTATATGTTAACACAGGCCAAAAGAGAGAGGCTGTTTTTTTTTTGTATCCTTCAATTGTCAAAAGCGAAAGAGATAAAGGGGGATAACAGCAGTTCTACAACCTGTTGCCCCATTCTGTGTCTTAAAAATGAAGTCTATTTAGAATATTTCATGTGGCCATCCCACCTCTCCCATTCAGGCACTCATCCAGGGATAAGTTCTCTATACTGTACTGTGTACTGTAATTGTTATATACAAAGAGTAGTGTATACAGCTCAATGTAGGAACTGCCCCATTACTATATTGATAAAGCTGAGAGAGCTTTAAAAGCAAGAATACATGAACATCTTTGTGATAAAAGGGTTATGGAAAAAAATGAAATGCATTATGGAGACATATATAAGAATTTGGAGAATATGCATTTGTTTTTTATAACTGACTCCCTAGAGATGGATGATAAAGGGAACCATGGAAAATTGGGTTAGAGATAAAATAAGTGCTGTGCAGTTAAAAGCACATATTTCATAGGTTATTACTAGGCTAACTGCCCTTGTGGGACATTTTAAACTTAGCCAATTCCTCCATGTGAGAATCAAACCCTGCACCTTGTGTTTTTTAAGGTAAACACCTTAATCATTATGCCAACTTCCCACATGTGGCTGCTCCCTATTGTTTGAATTATTCAGTGTCTTTAGCTTGAGGTTTAAAAATGAAATCCTTGCAATATTAAGCCTGTAACGGTTTTAGATATTAGTAGTTGCAGTACATCAATTTAGTTTTAATATTTATACATTTTTATAACAATGTTTTGTTAAATGTAATTGCTACAGCTTTAAATTAATTATGCACATGGAGCTTTGTGAGTTTTCCATGTATCTTTTCTTTTTTTCTTGATACCGTTCTTTGTATTCTTTCTACCTGTTTTTTATCCACATTTGGTTGAATTTTCATGCCTGCTTTTTTCCTAAAGGCTTCTGCTAACCTAAGTAAAAAGGTTATCTTAGACAAAGTTTGTTCATGCTTTATAATTTTCAATATGTTCGGCTATGCTGATGTCAATGAATATGTATGCAATCCCACAATCACTGACCTATATGTATACTTAATTTCAAAGAGGCCCATGACTCCGTCAGACTGAGCGGTATATAATCTTGGCAAACACTGGTTCTTGTATATCATTTAATGGGCATGGAACAGTTTTCTTTTTTTCCTGTCAAGCTTATCTAGCTCTTTTTGTTGCCAGTCAATCACCTCAAAGCTGTAAGTTAAAACAGGAAGTGCAAGTTGATTTATAGCGTGAACTTTATTCCTAGATGTCAGTTTTCAGTATTAATTTTAGTCTTCTAAAATATTCTTTACTGAACTTTGTTCTAATGTTTTCGTGCTGTACTGATGCCCCTTCATCTATTCCAAGGTATTTGTATTCCTACTCAAGTTTTCTATTTTCTCAAGTCTTCAATTTTCCTCTTTCAAATGTTGCTTTTGCACATTTGTTGAGATCAAATGACATTCCCATGTCATCTGAAAAACAGCTTGTAGCTGTTATTTTAGGTGTCTGTCTGATAAACTATATAGTTGTGGGTTACCCCCAAAAAGTAGATGCGATATCTTTTCACCTGATGATTTTTTAGGAGTCAGACCAAATCCATGACCTAGGCTGTTTAGTAAACAGCTTAACAGATCTGTTGCAAGACAAAAGAGTAATGGTGACAAAGAATTACCCTGAAATATTCCATGCTGGATTTTTACACCCTCGATAACAATTTGTCCTTTTCGTGGTGCCACTGCAAAGGTGTTTGCCATTTGTTCATAGTAACTGCAGTAAAATTTACCAATTTGTGATGGCTCTTGTACATCTGTAAGCATTTTATAATCCAGGAATGAGGAATGCTAGCAAATGCTTTATAGAAATCTGTCCATGCCATACTGAGATTCCTGTTCTTTTTACAGGTTTCCATCATGGTTTGTTTTAACAAAAGATGATCCTTTGTTTCATGTGAATTTCTTTTATTCCCCTTCAACTCTGTGGCCACACTTGAATTTTTATCTAAATGACCGTATATTCTATCTGCATCAATGCCCATATATAACTTGGGTCTATATGATATCAGCAAAAAATAAATATATTGAATACCTTTTCATCGACCCGTTTTTAGTGAAAGCGAAAGCCCATGAATGATTACTACATTGAATTTTTTCTCATGGTAAGTAATCAGTTGGCCAAAGTAACAATCACATAAAAACAGAAAAGGTTAAAACCCACCCTGATGGGGGGGGGGGCTGCACCCCTTACACCTCAACTAATTAAATATACCAACTTCAAGATTGCACTACAGTGGGGAAAACGGCAAATTCCCAAAGATGCCCCCTGGTTACTTACTGTGGGAAATTTTTTGAGCATTCTCTGAGTTTCTCTTTCACTGAAAATGGGTTGATGAAGAGGTATTCAATTGTATTTACATTTCGCTGATATAATATAGACC
Source organism: Protopterus annectens (assembly GCF_019279795.1). Taxonomy (NCBI): domain Eukaryota; kingdom Metazoa; phylum Chordata; order Ceratodontiformes; family Protopteridae; genus Protopterus; species Protopterus annectens. The sequence goes on along the minus strand of NC_056739.1, from coordinate 845,538,577 downwards.
CTATAACTTATATGCTGTTGGGAGACAGGTTATCGGTTGATAGTTCTTAGGGTGATCTGCAGGTTCACTTTTAAGTATGAGTATGTTTTTCCCCATTGTTACCCAGTCTGGGTCAGGGTGCACACGTAAGGAGTTTTTACTCAAGACTAAATCACAGTGTGAAGATATCAGTACCTTTAACCAAAAGTTTGGAACAGCATCTGGACCTGTCATTTTCTGTTTCAGAGCCTTTCTTAAATTTATCTCAGTAGGAGTTATTTCATTCCAGTTCATATCTTCTATATCACAATCCCTTAAATGGTCTTTTACTTCGTCTACCTACTCAACCTCTTTATTATGCTCAGCTGGGTCTCTATAGATATTTTCCCAGAATGCATTATTTTCCTCTCTTCTGAGTGGTATTCTGAACTATTGCTGTTTTCTTTCCTAGCTCCCTGTAGAATTTCTTTGGATCATCCTTAAATGATGTGTTTTTTGTATCCTTTTTTTTTGTGTATTTCATTTCTCGGAGTATCTCCTAAGCTTTTCAGCCTATACAGAGATTTGTCATTTATTGTTCTAAATAATATAACTCGAATCCTGATTTGTTTTGATATTGTATTTTTGGTTTAGCTCATTCATTTTTCTAATAATTTTTAGGTCGATTGCTTTTTCTGTGTTCTTCCAATAATGACACTGCTTTTCTTTACTGTTACACAACAGTTTCTAGTTGAAGTTTCTAATTAATTTGTACCTTTATTTTCTTTTACTAATTTATTTCTTCTTGGTAATACCTTGTCTGTTATTAGCTTCACTGCACAATAATGTCTTCTGTTAATTTATGTTATATCATGTGGCTATGTCTTTATAGTTCTAATTACATAATTCATTTGGCTTATTAATTTGTTGACAATCTGTGTCTTACTTACTTTTGGTAGCAGATGTCTCTCATACATATTATTATTTATCAATTTCTTTTAAATCCCAACTGGTCTTCTCTTAAATTATTTCTTCCTGATTGAGAATTATTTATTTATTATTTATTTATTCCAGTTTGATGACCAGGGAGGTCCACTGGGCTAGGGGAGCCCGTTTTCAGTGGAGGCCCGGGGAAAAAAGCTCCACAATACATAGTTTAGTTACATGAATAATTATAAAGAAACTTTGCATTACAAACAACAGGTAGTATTCAAAAAAAAAAAGAAAACTTTGCATTACAAACAACAGATAAAAGCAAAGAAAACTTTGCATTTCAAACAACAGATAGCATTCATAAAAGAAAACAATCAATTACTGTTTTGTTTAGGTGAGAAAGACAGGCAAAAAGCCTGGTGGCTAGATTTTACAGTTTAGTTATTTATACAATCTATGTTTGAGAGAGGTTAGCTAGGTAAGAAGGTTACCCAGGAGTCAAAGTGGAGGAGAGCTTGAGAGGTATGGGGTGAAGAGTACAGTTGCATTTCCTGTTTAAATAAAGGAAAGAATGAAGAAGAGTTTTAAAGTTTTCAAGGTTGTCACAGGTCCTCAGTGAGGAGGGAAGGGCATTCCATTTTTTAGCTAAGGAGAAGGATAGCAGAAGCTGACCAGCTGAGCGCTTGAGTTTTTGGATGGTGATTAGATTTTGGTAGGTAGATCTAAGGGTTCTATGGGGGTATATGGTTGTAGGATATTGGAAAGTGCAGGGCACTTAGTAGTTAGGAACAGTAATCTGTGGACTGTGGTGATTTGGAGAAAGTCAAGTTGGTTTGGGAGCTCAAGCCAATTTAATGAGTGAAGGGAGGAACAGTGATGAGAGGAGGATTTGGCTTTGGTAGCAAATCTGGAGATTTTATTATAACATACTTCCAGTTTGGAGGAGAGTGTGGAGGATAAATTAGTGAGCAGAGGGGCGCCATACAGTAGGGAGGGAAGGAGATAGGTTGTGGTGAGAGTTAGTCTGGTAGCAGGAGAGAGGAAGTAGTTGTTTCTATAAAGTAGGCCGAGTTTTATATGGGTTTTCTTTATGTTTAGCTGGATGTGAGTGTTAAATTTTAGGTGTTCATCAATGGTGACACCAAGAAGTTTGGCAGAGGGAACGACCTCTGTAATGGAGTTGTTATGGCTGGTTATTTGAAGTGAATTTTTATCAATAGTGGAGGCTTTTGAAGGAGATAATAGAAGGATTTTAGTTTTGTTGGCATTTAGTGAGAGGTGATTTTGGAGCATCCAGTTTTTGGTGGTTGAGAAGGCTGTTGGTGTCAGTGATTGGAGATCTGTTAGGTTAGAGGCATAGCAGATCAGAGTAGAATCGTCATCATATTACACAATTTTGGTATTAGGTATGGTTTTGTGAAAGTCGTTAATAAAGATATTGAATAATACTGGGCCAAGTATGGAGCCTTGGGGTACTCTAGCGGGGGTAGGAAGGAAGGTGGAGGTGCTCTGGGCCCATTTTACAGCCTGGGACCTGTCTGAAAGATAGCTGGAGAACCAGGAAAGTGTTTTGTGGGAGAGATTGAGCTTAGACAGATGATTTAGAAGGTGGGTATGCGAAATGATATCAAAAGCTTTAGATAAGTCTAGCAGAATTGAGGATACTATTTTACCAGATTCACTGGCTAAATTGACTGTATGTAAGAAGGAGAGAAGGGCGCTGTTGGTACTGTGTCCAGGGTGGAAGCCATGTTGGGTAGGAGAGAGTAGCTGGTGTTTGGTAAGGAATGGCAAGAAATGAAGGTGGATGCATTTTTCAAGGAGTTTGGAGATTGGGAAGAGGATGGCTATGGGGGGGAAATTAGAAACGTTACAGTTTTTGCCACCCTTGTGAAGTGGAAAAATATATGCAGTGTGCCATAGTTTGGGAACATAGGTTTCAAGTAAGGATGTATTAATCAGGATGCTGATGGGGAGAGCAATACCTTCGGAGGCTCTTTTTAAGAAGGGGGAAGGAATGTTGTTGGGGGCATTGGAGCAAGGCTTTAGTTTAGAGAGGAGTTTCTTTATTAGGTGGGTGGAGACGGGTTTGAATTCGAAAGTAGAGGGGGAGAGGTGGGAGAGGAAGATTGGGTGGGGTGGGGTAGAAGGTTATTGTTGGTAAAGGTCTTGGTTAGCTCAGCAATAGAAGTGGTGAAGAAGGTATTGAATAGTCAGGACAGGGGTTGTTTTCAGTACCTTGCCTAAGGAGGGAATTAATTGAGTTCCAAAATTGTTTGGGGTTTTTTGCATAATTTACTTGTATTTTGATGTAGTAAAACCTTTTGTCTTTGATAGCTTGTTTTTTGGCCAGGTTTCTCAGCTGTTTATATTGGAGGTATGTCTTCCAGGATTTATCTCTTTGTAGCATAATCTTTTTGGTGTCTTTGGTGAGCCACGGGGTGGTCTTAGTTTTTACTCTTTTTGTTCTTATTGGAACTAGGGAGTTAAGGACATTTAAGAATGTTGTATTGAAAAAGTCGACAGCAGCGTCTAGTGGAAGAGTTTTTAGGGGGTTCCAGTTAGTATACTTAAGGGAATCGGAGAAAGCAGTGGGATTAAAGTTAGGTTACAAGTGTGGATGAACTGGTGGGGGTGTGGGGAAGTGAGGGTAGCTCGATGGGTGAAGGCAGGGAGGTGGTCTCCTAAAGAGTCAGGATTGATGCTAGATTTTATAACTTTACTTGGATGAGATACTACGATCCAGTGTAGTATGGAGCCTGGGGGGTTGGTTTTGTTAGGCCTAGTAGCGGAGTTAGTAAGTTGAGTGCAGTTCAATAGATTGATTGACATGGAGGGATTGGCATTATCGATTTTGTTCCAGTGTTTCCTACTCGTTCTACCTCTTTGTAGAAATATTTTGGCTTTGAAATGACTGTGACATTTTGTTTTGTGAAACATCTTTACTACATTCAACAGTTAACTGAATTAATAAGTGATTTTCTCTACTACTGCAATGCTTTAATTCCTCTGTCCCTTGTTCAAACTGTACCTGTTTTAATAAACCATTTGGAAGTGGCCTTTGCATCTGGGATTCCCATTCAGTTCCTTCACTTTGTAATTGCTCTGTCATGTAATTGTTCATTTTCTTCCATTTCTGTATCAGACTTACTTGTCACTACATTAGACTTCCATGTTACTGTTCTCTTTTTTCTAACATTTATCATGTCTGGATGCCATTGCCTGTATCAACGTTCAAATATGTTTGACTTTGTTTTATGATTATTGATTAACATTGATTTTTTTCTGCATATAAACTGCATCATATTAGGTTTAACTTCTCTCAGGTCTATTCCTCTCTCTTTAATGTTGCAAATATCTGCGGATGTTTTTCTTTTTCTTGTAAAAATTAATCTTCTGCTTCCTTTTCCAACTCACTCAGGTTTTTATCCACATATTGTTTTATTTTTATTGGGTAAATTAATCCCCTTAAATTGGCATTTGTAATGTTTGCCATTTGTTTCTTATGTATTCTTCCCTTGCTTTTGCAGCATAACCCCATTTTTGGGAACTCTGGGTTAGTTGCTTAAACGAAACAAAGCATAACTTATTTTTTGTCCTCTAGTGTCCAATTGTCCATTTCTAGGCATCTTGATCGGGTGATCAATTTTTAAACTTTTTGAGGACTATTATTTTTTATTCCCACAGTGCGGCCTCTTAGATCATCTGCTGGAACAGGGCCTAACACAACAGCTGTGTTTCTTTCATTCTTGGTGGGCTTTGCAATTGTCCTTCCACCAGCCCTTGCCCTAGTGCCTTAGCCAGGGCTGGGCCCTTTTTTATCACAGGATAAGAGCACCCAGCCCCTCCTTTTTAACTTATTTTTTCCATGATATATATAACAGTATATATATATATATATATATATATATATATATATATATATATATATATATATATAAAATCAGTTTTACCTTGGTGAGATTTAGTAAACAATGGGCCCACTATGTGAAGCCTTGAGGATGATTTCAGTTCAAAGTAAAACATACCTTTCGTTTTCTTTTTTGCACTGTTTTTTAGTTGAGATAGAATTTCTCCATTGTGTCCTGGATCTGCCTTAGTTCTTCATTCCACTTTAACGTACCTGCTATACTTCCAGTGGGAGGTCCCAAGGGGCCTATGGTATAACTCCAGTGAGAGGTACCCAGAGGACTACTGTATACCTCCAGTTTGAAGTACCCAGGGGGCCTGTTTCTATGTACCCAGGCCACCTCAGTAGATTTCTCTTAACCTGGAGGAAACAGTGTCTACTCCAGGATACTATTGGATTGCTGAGATTTACACTCTATCATAAAGATCATCAGTGATTTCATCTTTTCAGTCATTACCCAAAGCGCATCACAATAGATGATGATGAGAATGTATATGGCAGGTAAATAGAGAGCTTCATCATTGGACTCTGTTTTGATTCCTCACAGACTGATAACATTTGTACAGTACAGCTGACACTACACCCATGTGCTGGTTGATCTTCTGCTGTCTCCTAGAGTCACTCATAATCAATACATCAACATGGTTAGACATCTCTAAATGAGGTAACTGCTTGTCTCTCACCTGCAAAGAGCAGTCTCCCCATTTTCTGGGAAAGAACCATGACTTCTGATATGGAGCTGCTGGTTTTCCTTCAATCTGTTTCTTAATCAGAAAGGAACCTCTCTATCCCATGCCAGAGTTCACAATCACTTGCAGCCAAGAGTATAACAATGCAAACACCAAAAATGCAGCCTTCATAGTTCCATACCTGACGCTGCCCAAAATTCAGCAGTGCCCTGATAACCGGTACATGAAAACTGTGCACAGGACAAGAAGATAAGACATATCCTTGGGGGAGTCCCGTTTATCCTTAAATATGTATTGTTTAGTGCTGAGAAAACAGCCAAAGGTACTACATGGCATGAGTATCAGCCCCAGGGCCTTGTACCACTGAAACACCTCTGACAAGACATTCCATGGAATATGGCCCAATGTCTTTTTCCAAATGCACAAAACACACACAGACAATGATAACAGACTTCCATGATCCCTTTTGTATCTATGTGAGGACAAATGAAATATACATTGTTCCTTCTGAATCAGAGGATCAAGCATTAGCTGAAGTCTCCATCCAATAAACTGGTGTAGGTTTTCACAGGAGTATGTGGATATTAATGCATCTGTAACAGGAATAAACTCTACTGTTCCCTGTCTTTAAAATGGAGAGAACCACCATATTTTATCAATCCAGAGGTACTGTTCTTGCCTTCCGTACAACACTGAAAAGTTGCATTAACTACAACAACCTAATAATTTCCAGAACTTTTAGTATTTCTAGACATAGCTCACTGAGTATTTCAACTTTGTCACTGAGAAGCTATTTAATACCTTTAGTGACCTTACCTTAAAAAAAGTGTAATTGGTTCTGTCAGTTAGTTCTTGCTAACAAATTTGGTAATGTCACATATAACTTTGGGTTGTCTCACGTGTACCTGATATCTAACTGGCCAAGATAAACATGCTGTCTCCTGTCAGAACTGTTCTTTTTGATCTAAACAAACAGGATCCATTTAATTCAGATCTCCATTTTTTTTTTCTTTCTGCAGCTCCAAAAGTGTTTTCTCAAAACTTGCTGTCACTGTCAACATCTTTCTTCCACTTGATTTTCTAAATCTGACTACTGTTTTCCTTTCAGCGACTCCTTACCACTGTATTAACGTTATACTTTCCCTTCATTCTTTTCTTCTCCTTCTTACAGATGACGTTACTTTTCCACACGTGTAACTGTTTTTTTTTAAAACATTGTACATTAAGAGGTTATTAGTATTCCAAAATGTGCATGCTGATTGGACAGCCCAACCTGCATGCCCATTGTAAATCAAGCATATACCAACAGAAAAAATGTCCAGCTCCTAAAGTACCATTGAGCGACCAGACTTTCTTTTGGTATATGCTGGGGGACAGAACAAAATACAAGAAAAATCAGGTACATTCTGCAAAACTAAAGAAACAGAAGCACCCAATTTTCCTAGTATTTCTACGCAGTATTCTACAGCAACAATGGAGCTTTTCTTTTCCCTGTTGCTTCTCTGTCCTGCATTGATGCACTATGCAGTTGTGGGAATGCAAGTAGCATACGCATGCTCAGTACATCAGTAAAGAAAGAAGAACAACAAAGAAGACTAACACCGTTATAAAATGACATTATTTAAGAATGGTAGGCAATTTCTTTCTTAAATAATATCATTGTCTAATAGCAATATTCCATGACTGTTTTTGGGTATATCAGGATTAATTCCTCTGGCTTTGCCCTTGTGATCAAATGGTTTGCCCTTCTGATCAAACCGCATTAGCCATGGCTAAATCCTGATATACCCACTCCCAGTTGTAAATTATTGCTTAATTTTTGCATCATAGATATTTCTGTTCTACGTACTAATCTAAATTACATAGGTAGACAGAACAGAAATATGCAAGAAGTATTCCTGTTAGAAAAAGTCATTTATATAGAAAAGTTAATATTATGACTTCACCCCTTCTTATAGATAATGTCATAAAATACTAGTAAATATTTTTTCTTTGCTTACTTCTACTTGAACTGAATTTACTTCAGTTAGATATTACAAAACAATTGTGTCCTTTAATATTTTGCCTGTTTTGTTGTGATTGTAACTGCAGGCATTTGTGATTACCGAGACAAATAAATAAATAACATTGTTTCCCCTGTGGTTGACATAAACTCTCAAATGTTATCATGCAGGCTTTTCACTGTGTTTTTCCCTCATTAATAAATCAGGTGCCTTAATTTTGCATAGCTATTTATTAATATGAAATGTCACTCTGTTTGCAAGTTTAAGACGCCTGTTAATGGAGCAGAAAATGTTCATTGTTTTCTGTGGTGTAAAATTCTGCAGTGTCTATATTACAGCTAACATATCTCTTTGTGAAGGTAACAAAATCTTGTTTGTATGTTTTGGGATTCACTAATGACTGTCAGCTATCTTTTTCTAGTTCAAGTCTAGGAGACTTCTTTCATGTAACTATCAAGTTCCATTTCATTTCAACATAAATACACATGGTACCTGCCATCTCTCTGTGGCCATCACTAAATTACTGTTGTAGCTGATACTTGATGCTAAATGTACTATATGCCGTTTGCCAAGTTGGGCAAGAAATGATGCATTAATCTTCCTAACTTTAAGAGAATACATCAGTGCACACCTGTTTTTTTCAGATGGGCTGTAAGTGTACTGCAAGTTTAAAATATTTAGTAACAGAATATGATTACGTTTTTTTTTTTTTTTTTTTGCCGTACCAAAAATACTTGCTCTTTCACAATTCAGATGACCTGGCATGGAGTGATTAATGATTTTGGGATATGTTTCATCAACATCCGCAGCACATCTTGTCTTTCAGATTATACTGGAAACATTTTTATATGATATTTTATGAGATGAGAAATTAACTACACAAGCTTCAAGCCTCTCCCAGTGATTCCTGGAGAGTTGCTGCCAACATACATCCTTCTGTTCACCCATTTGCAATCCCACATTTCCAGTTCACAGTTATGGGAAACCAGAGTCTATCTCAACAAATAATGGGCATAAGGCAGGAAATGATTCTTGTTGGGATGCCAGTCCAACAGAGGATAAATACACACAACTGGGGAGGTAATTTGAACATTTCCATTTCATCTTCCAGTAATCATAAATTATTAGAAGCATATTATTAGATATAGGATTACATTTCTACATTTCTTAATTAGCAACTCATTCATAAAAATAGAAAGGTACAGGTGAATTGTGTAGATACTTTAAAAATACAGTGCTATGATAGAGTGTATCAAGCATCTACACAGTTTATTTATTTTACATTTGTTTACCGGGATAGTCCAACTGGATACATGTCCATTTTCAGCGGAGACCCGGGGAGAAAAGCTCCACATAAACAAAAACATACATTGATTACACAAGAAGTTACAAAAAACAACTAAAATATATGAAAAAACCAAATGATTATTTACATTACATACATTGGTTATGTAGTGTTCCCTGATAGGGACTTCACAATTCTCATGGACAGACACAGTTACAAGTTAGATTGGCTACGGAGCTTGGTGGCCTCGTTTCATGTAATGATAATTACTGGTTATGCTATCAGTTTATAGCTAGTCAGGGTTGGTACATGGGCATAGCCAGTTAACTTTCAGATGCTGTTTGAGGGTTTTTTTTTGAAGAGATTTTTGAAGGATTGTAGAGTTACATAGTCTGACAATGAATTCCAGGTTTTTCCCACAAAGTTTGCGAACAGGGATTCACCAGCTGAGCTATTTGCTTTGTGGGTTTGGACCAGTAATTTATTGTCTGACCGTAGGGATCACAGGTTGCTATATGGCTTAATAATATATTTTAGTGCGGGGGTTTCCTCAGGGTGGTACAGAACTTTGTGCGCTATTAAGAGTTGATTGAATTGTATTAAGCTGGGCGGTTCTAGCCACTCTAGTTGTTTCAGGTTCTGGCAGTGGTGGTTCTATGGGTGGAGCCAGTGGCGAATCTGGCAATATGGTTGTAGCTATGGGATAGCTTACTTAGTTTGGTTTTGTTGAGGTTTGAAAGTACAGGTGAGGCATATAAAAGAATAAACAGTAGGTGTGATCGGGCAATTGTAGTACTAGCCAGTGGAGTTAAAAATGTCTTGTTCCTATACAGTGATCCAAGCTTCTTATTGAAGGTCTGTATGGTTTTGTTGACATTTAGTTCAAATTTGAGATTATTGTCTATGATAACCCCTAGAAGTTTAGTGGGTTGATCTGGGGAGATAGGGGTGCCATTGTTAGATGTGACAGAGAATGACAGTTTGGTAGATCTACTAGTGGGAGTGAAGAGTAGAAGTTTAGTTTTATTGTAGGCATTGGTTGGAGAGCCAGTTCTCAATGGTGTTAAATGTATTTTGGGTTAATATTTGCAGTTTGGATGGGGAGGTGGCTGAGCAGATCAGAGTGAAATCATCTGCATATTGAATACAGGTAGCTTTAGGGATAGCAGTATGAAGGTTGTTGATAAAAATGGAAAAGAGTAGCTGGCCAAGTATGGAGCCTTGACGGACACCAAATGTGAGAGGTAGCTGATTGGAGAGTTTGCCCTGCCGTAGTACTTCCTGTTGTCTTCCAGTCAAGTAGGACTGGAACCACTGGATAGTATGGTTACTGAGGGAGACAGATTTTAAAGAGAGTATGAGAAGTTCATGGCTGACTATGTCAAAGGCTTTTGATAGGTCAAGGAAGAGGGCAGAGGTTAGCCTATTGTCATTTTTGTTTTGGTTTATGGCATTAGTAAAGGAAAGGAGGGCTGAGGTGGTGCTGTGGTATGGCCTAAAGCCATGCTGGGAACCGGATAGTAATTTATTCTGTATAAGGTATTGCATTAGTTCTTTGTGCACACATTTCTCCATTATTTTGGCTAGTGGGGAAAGAATGGCAATGGGTCTATAGTTGGATATGTTTGTAGAGCTACCACCTTTGTGGAGTGGGATGACGTGAGATATTTTCCAGAGGGAGGGGATAGCATTTTCAGATAAGGTTCTGTTGATAAGGATAGATATGGGACATGCAATGGCATCTGCAGCTATTTGTAGGTACCCTGCAGGGAGGAGGTCAGCAGCGAGGGTGGTAGGTTTTATTTTTTTTAGAAGTGTTTTGATAAAACTAGTGATATAAGTTTGTGGATGTTAGTTGATTTGCTAGGGATTGGATTGTTTCAGTGAAAAAATTGTTGTAAGCGCTGGCTATGGTCTCTGGAGAACTATGGATAAGGTTAGCTGGGGTTGGGGTGGTAAAATGACCTGGAAGAAGTAGCTGATTTAAGCCTGCCCAGAACTTTTGGGGGTTGTTTTGGTGTTTATGTAGGAGATTTTGGTAGAAGCTTTTCTTATCTAGTAAAATAGATTTTTTTTGTGTCACTCCTGTGTTGTCGATATTTTAGATGGTCTAGTGGGGCTTTCGTTGCTCTCCAGCTGGCCCAAGCTCTGTTTCTAGTTTTGATTTTAGATTTGGTATCCTTTTTGAGTCATGGTGCTGTATTTGATCTAGATTTTATAGTACGTACCGAAGCATAGGAATCAAGGATACTTAGGAATTTAGAGTTAAAGTGAGCTATAGCCTCTTCTAATGGTAATTTTTTACATTTTGACCAGTCAACTGCTTGTAGTTCATTTAGGAATGTTGCAGTGACAAGGTTTTTTCTGTTTCTAACTGTTTTATATTTGGTCTGTTGAAGATTTCCTACCTTATGATTGATGATATAGGTTAGAAAATGGTCTCTAAGGCTATCAGGGAGAGTGCCAGCTGTATACATTTGGGGTTGGTGATTAACTAGGATCCAGTCTAGGATACTTTCCCTGTTGATTGGTTTATTTATCCTAGTGATTGAGGTTATGGTCTGTTTAAACCCAGATAAATTAATAGGAGTAAGGGGGGGGTTCGGAGGAGCAGGGGTTCCAGTCGGTGTTAAAGTCCCAAAGAACTATGGTTTCTTGGGGATAGGTATAGGATAGCCAGTACAGGATGTCTTCTATGGTATTTATGTTGTTGCCTGGTGGAATGTATCCACAGACAATGTTTAAACATTTGTGCTGGTTAATCTGTAATTTGGTTATGAGGAGTTCTGCATTGTTGAATTGGAGTGGTTGAATGGCGTCTCTAATAACAGTTAGAGTATTTTTGTAAAGGTACACAAGTATACAATGTTGTGGTTGTGTATAAGGGGTAAAACATCAATGCGATACTACAATGTACAGTAATGTGAACTCTTGCATTACATTTTCCTAATTCATTCTTTCCATGTTTTCATAATTTTTTAGTGTCAAGAAACATGTAACAGTATCCATTGACCATGGCAATAATAAACATCATAAGAAGATGCAACTATGTCTCTCAACTGTCCAGATTTTTGCAGAATGTCCATATTTTTGCCTCATATTTTTTGTCTGTTTCTCATAAAACTGTGGTTTTCTGGCGAATCATTGGCAAATCATTGAGGACTGAAGTCATAAATTAATGGCGGACATTTGAGTTACAGACGTTATATCCTTCAAAAATTGATACTAATGCAAAACCTTTTATTCTATCAACTTTCTAAGCTTGTAAGAGCAATATTTAAAAAGTGTCCCTATTTTTGGGTCTTTGTCTCCACATTATGTGTGGCTTTGTCCAGATTTCTTGTACTAAGAAATTGAGAGGTATGGATGCAACTAGAACAAACAAAATTGCAGATACATTCCATAAATTAAAATAATGCAGGTCTATTTACTTAACAGTATGTATTCATCAAACATTGATGTCCTGTAGAAAAGCTCTAAGTTGTTGTTGTTGTCTTTCGGCTTTTCCCCATGAGGAGTCACCACAGCGGAACTCCGGTCCGCTAATGATTGGCAGTAGATTTTTTCACAAACACCGAGGTGCCAGCTCGACATTCAACCTTCAATGAAGGCACGCCCATTTACGCATGTCTTTCGAATGCCCACCCAACCGCGGGGCGGACATGCAGACTCCACACAGAAGGCACTCCCTGCACTCCAGCCGAGAATTGAACGGGAGAACTCGTAATCCCTGAAATTATCCTCCTTGTCCTCAGCTAATGTTTTAAGGTTTTTCCTGACAATGAAACCACAATTCCATTTAATAGTTTCATTATTGAGGAGTCAAAAGGAAAAGGCAGTCTGGTGGCTCTGAAGGATGAGCAGGTGTTATCTGAATAGCTAGTGAATGGTAAGAAGACAGGCTTGTGTTAGAGTGGCTGTTCCACTGCAGTAAAGCTGAAGTTGAAATGATTCCTTTAGTAGGATTTTAGGGATATTTAATCAGTAGACTTCAGGTCTGCTGGGAGAATTGTTCTTCTAGGTTGACTGTAGAGTTGCTTATAGATGCTGCAGAGAGGGTCACATTGGACTCTGTCAGAGTAGGAGTCTGTTTAGGGTAGTAAGGGTGTGGGAGACTTGCTAAAGAGCAGTTAACGAGCAGTTACTTGTGGTCAGGTGGTCCACGGCTTGATTCCTTCAGCCTCCATTGCCCAACTGTGACCCTGAGCAGGTCACTTAACCAGATAACGCTCCTGCGCTGAGTCTGAAAATGGTCCATGGAGATCAGTGCTCTACCCCTATCAAAAATACAAATAAAATAAAGGAAACATTCGCTACCAACACCTCTAAATTGGAAAACTGCTATAACAAGATCTCCAAATTTGCCTGCAGATCCAAAACTTCCACCCATCACTACCATACCCTTAATTCTCTAAACTGGCTAGAACTCCCTAATTACCTAGACTACCTCCAACTTGCCACAGCACACAGACTTGTATTTCACCCATATAAATGTCCAGCTTTAATTAACATCCTTCCCCCCTACACCCCCAATAAATCACTCAGATCTGAACATCAAAACCTAATTACTATCCACAAACCAAAACGACCTGCACGTTTCTACACTTCAATTGTAATGAAGAAAAATTCTCAATTGAATCTCTACAGTACAACCATCCAGATACATCAAAATCATCTTTTTCAGTCAAGCCTGATACAGAATGTACATACTTGTAAACTGTACTTTATTATGTAACTTACTTTTGTATCTTTACTGTTTATGTTATATTGGAGCTTTTCTCCCTGGGCCTTGGGCCCAGTGGACTTCTCTGGTCACCAAACCGAAATAAATAAATAAATGAGCTGACAGATCTTGTGCACTCTAACAAATTACAGTGCATTGTTTTGATTTGCTGCAGTCACTTAAGCAAATTCCACTTAAACTGGAAAGAAAAAAATACATTCCAACCAGAATTGCCATTTATCTTTAAGTGGGGTCAAGCTGCCTCATCAGCCATGCAAAAGACTTCACTGCCTGCACCCCCTCATACAATTTAATCTACTTTGAAATTGCTGCACTTTGGGGAAATGGAGATTTTCTCTGCAATTGCTACCTGAAAAAAAGAATACTGATTCATATTCAATGATATTCATGTTAGATGGTCACACTCACTGGGTAAAACCTACTGTGAATGTAACTAATCCATAAGGTAGAATGGCAGATAGGGTGTTTTTAAATATTTGGAGACTATCATCGGAGTAAAGAAGGATTCAAGTTTCTGAAGCATTCCAATTTTCCTGTCAGTTTTTGGTGGTATTTTTTTTCAGTATGAGTCAAAGGGAGATAAAAGAACAAGCTACTAGTATGTAGTAACTAGCTCCATGGAAACCTTGAGTCAATTGACTGTAATGTCTGTCAGTTAGCACAGAGGATTAAGGCTCTGCATTGTTAACAGCCTGCTTCCTGTCATTCAGGATACAGGAATTGATGCTTTCCAATTCTATTTGCATTCTGTGTGCCTCTGTAGTAGTCAGCTAAGCAGTCAGTGCTCCCAGGTTGCCCATGAAAAGGTGTGCTACTGTCCAGTTGGGTTACCCAATCTGTAGATGAACAAAATACCTTCAGTGACTGCATTTTGTGTAGTCATGGAGTACATGATTCTGATATTCTTACTTGTCTTTGGGATTTTTTTTAATTCCTACATTCATTAAAGTTTTTTTATAGCTTTATAAATGGTGTGCAACTGCCTGAGTACATTGTTTATCACTATCTGGTTGTATATGTGTTGTACATTCTTTGGCCTAGAGTACTGTGTTAAATGCTCTCTGGATCATTTTTCCTTTCACTGTTAATAGACATGAATAGTAAAAGGAGTCAGTAAGACACCAAATAACTAATCTTCTTCTTTGGGATTTTCCTGATTGGGGTTGCTACAGCAGATCAATTGTCCACTCATGAGTGGCAGTGGAGTTTTACGGTGTCAAGTTGCCAGTCTGGTGCCCAACCTTCCACAGAAGGCACACACATACGCGCACTCACACCTAGGGCCATTTTAGAGTGTCCAATCCACTTACAACATATCTTTGTGATGTGGGAGGAAACCAGAGTGCCTGGAAGAAACCCATGCGACCAAAGGGAAGACATGCAGACTCTGCACAGAAAGCACCCCCAGCTGAGGATCGAACCGGAGTACCTCTTGCTGTGAGGCAGCAATGCTAACTGCTGCACCACTGCAGCCGCCCCAAATAACTAATAACATAGCATATTTAATACTGATTTATTGTGAAATGTCATACAAGTTCCACATAGATATAGTCTAATAGTCTTCTCCAGGGCTTCTTCTACTACTTTACAGTGTTAGCGATGACATATATAGTTACGTTAGTCAGAATATGTTTTGTTTCTTTAATAATGACATTGTGTAATTCTTTAGGATATGAATGCATTCTTTAAACAATGTAGTACTAAGTGTTATCTCAGTATGTTGTAGAAAAGTGTATCATTAAATGAGTATATCATTTTCTTAACCTGATGGTGAACCTGGATTTTCACGTTTGTACCACCTTGATCTGCTTCCCTATTTTAGGTAAGATAACAGCTGCTGCCTCATGTGTATAAGTGCACCATATGGTCAGTTGAGAACCAATCACAAAGTAAAAGTAGAACTATGTGAGTCACCTATTCCATAATTGGGACAATGCGAATGGTGGGTCTTGGGCTGGAACAATGTCCATTAGTTTGAGAGATGATAACAGCACCACTGCATGCTATCATATGCATATGTCATCACCATCATTTGGGGAGTGGCTCAGAAGCAGTAACCATGAAGGACTTTCTTGCAATGCTATAAATCAAAAGAAATGTGTTTATTCTGATCCCATTACGACTTTCATTTAAAAATTCCTATTTTTTCTGGGAACACAGCGCCATTATATGTTATTGGGAAATAATGAGCGCTAGAAAACATCTGCCACCTTCTGGCTGGTGGGTGTCATGGCTTTACTTGGTAATGAAATCTTTTACTTTATAGCAGATGTTGATACACTATGTGCAATGGTTTTGATATAGTGAATGGTGCTTGCCAGTGGGAAATTAATTAGTAAGCACATGTCTTTGTGAATGAAGTATGGGGTGGTAGCCCTTGTGAGTTTTACATTTTAGATGTTCAGTGATGCTACCTTTCCTTTTGATAGACTGTGAGTGTGTGAGCATTGCCAGAGTGGGAGTTTCAAAGAGGAGTACGACAGCATCTGTCACTGCAAAGTTATACTGCTTAATCATAGGATTCAGTTACTGACCAGCCTGATTAAGTGGACTTACCAGAATAATATTGAATTTATAAGAATGGGAACACAGTATTACAGTAGTACCCTGAATGCTGTAATGCATTTACCTAGGACAAGAACATCAACACATCTGGAGACTCGTAAATCAGCATTAGTGGAACACATCTGGAGTGAGGTAGTTCATTTAATTTCTGAAACTTCTCCTTTCATTGTACACTGTTGCCTCAAGAATAATGTTAACGGTCCTTTAAATGACTTTTAAATAACAACAGTGTACCCTCTATGTGATTTATGCACACATTCTAAGGCCTTGTTATTAAGAAATACATTTTAATTTTAAAATCATGCTCCAGCTATTATATTGAAGTGTAGATGATCCTAAAAGTTACAGTTTCATCTAATTTAAATGAGAGTATAAAAAAATGTTTGATAAAGCTCTGTATATTCTCATATAACTGTAACATTCAGTAAGTAACACAAACATTTGTCTGATTGTGGCGAGGAATATGCAGTTAGTGAAGCAGGTTTTCTATTAACCAGGCCATGCTGATGCCCAGCATTAGCATTTCTCTTCATATAGTTTTTGTATGTATTATTTTTTTTCTAAAAAAAATATTTTTTCTTGTTTTATTTGAAATCATATATTACATAACCTTTAGCAAACATTTTGAGAATGTGAAACATTGATTTATGAATGTGTTGTCTTTTTCTTCATCTCTTTACTTTGAATATTTTATGTACTCTATTTTACTACTTAGATGTTTAATTTTGTATTCAGTCTTCCAGTGGTAGTGTTTTCAAACTGAGTGTCTTCCTGCAGTAATATTTCAAATCTATATGTTCTATATTTGAATTGTATTAGTTCCTGAATGTCCTGGTTTCATGACTGAATTAATGAGGTCAGCTGGTAGTGCAGTATTTCCCATGGGCTCTAGTTCTTCTGAGATGATTAATGTATAAAAAGAAAGGAGTACCCAACTCTGAATTATAAGAGTTTTTTATTAAATAAAGATCTGTGCATGGTGCAGCTTGCAAAATAGATATTATTTACTTCTGTTTGTGACTGGAAGTAGAATCTATTAAAGATTACTGAAAGAAAGAATATACTTAAAGCATGCAGATGGCTGTGCGTATGCATATAGGCTGGGATAAAGTGAGTAACGTTTGTTAGAAATGCCTTAGGGCTAGTTTAGATAAAAACTTAGACTTGACGTTATGTTATAACTCTGAGATGGCCAAGAAAAATCTTATTATAAGTATGAAATGTCATGCCCAGACAGCGAAAATTATCCTAAGTGTATGTTTTATTGAATTGTTTGGTTCGAATGCAGTTGCTTTACAAAATAAAATGAAATAAACAAATGCATGCATAAATACATAAAATAAACATTGAGACTTCAAGGAAGCTGGTTGTAAATGAAAGGATACATAGTTTGTGGTCTAATGAAAGTTTACAAGAACTGATTCTCTTTTCTGTGATACATGGAAGACAAAGAATAAACCTGGGTAGCTTAGCCTTCAAAATGAGATGTGTGCGAGTTATAACTCATTGACATGGGGTATAATTTCCTCACCATGCAGGTGTTGCACTATATAACCCTAAACAAGCAATATTGTCTTTGATCATTTGTGGTATTAATGCACGAGTCAGGATAAACAGTGCTTTGGCTTTTCCCTTAAAATGAGACAAGATAATTAGAAGTTATAAAATGAGATCAGAGGTTTTCAGCACCAGAAACAACAATATGGATAAACAGTGAAAAAATATTTTGCTTCTTGACATACTGATTGTTTAGCAGTTTCCTTAGTGTGTACTTTACTAAAATACTTAAATACAGCTTTTTCTGGAATATTTCATAATGCACATGTCTGATGACGTGTGGGCTCTGAATGAAAGGTGATTGGATAGCCTTTTGACTCTTAATACCTTCATGGTTAATTCAGCAGTACTTTACAAAGTGCCAAGGAGGTGCAGCCTGCCAACCACTTTTATGTTAATTATATACATTTTGTAATTTATTATTTCTCACTTGCCTTTCTAAATACACAAAGCTCCGTGCAGTGCTTTAATGTGCTGTTTAAAAACCTGCAAGGATCAGCCAAGTTAAAATAAGTTGAAACATGTAGATTTAAAATTGTAGTAGTTATGTACTATTCCTGACTGAATACCAGATCAAATAGAAATATTGTTAATCTCCTTTTAAAAGAGCACAATTAGGAAGAAATTTTAGATATGGGGAACCATAATGGAAAAAGAATTCTGAATAGCGCAGCATTAGGGTATGCGATCCTTACATAATTAAATCATGTATCCAGAGAGCTGTGGCTTTATTATAGTATGAGTTGCACTGCCGTGGCGACCTGATACAACATTGTTGTCAGGCTTGGGCCTAGTACAAGACAACTAACTTGGTGCTCAGCTAAGCATCTAGTTTTAAGCTAGGATACCCCAGCAACATCTGCTGTTATCCTCATGGATTTGGCTAGTTTTCAGAGTGTTTGCTTGCTTACTTACTATTTCCACAATAAATCATCTGCCCATTGTTAGTTAGATTGTCACGATGGCAGGACGTAGTCTTTTTAGATTGAGCTCTGTTTGTAATGGCTGCACACAAAATCAGATATCTACCTCCATTTCAAATGTAAAATATGTGGAGCATTAACTATCACAATGTCAAATGTAAAATATGTTGAACCAGAACATTAACTATCACAATGTCTACAATACAAAATTTCATAACTCTGAAGTGAATGGACTGTGTGTGTGTGTGTGTGTGTGTGTGTGTGTGTGTGTGTGTGTGTGTGTGTGTGTGTGTGTGTGTGTGTGTGTGTGTGTGTGCGTGTGTGTGTGTGTGTGTGTATAAAAAAGTACTTCAGGTCACTAGTGCTCATGCCAAACAAACAAACAAAAAAAAAAAAAACAAAGCTTTCTGACTGCGAAAAAAAATAATCTTATCTCTTCTTCTGTTCCCATGGAATTAACATTCAAAGAACAGCCAAAGCCTTCTTGGCAAATCTAATTATCTAATTTGTGATGCAAATTTTAAAGTGACCATAATTTATTTTTTCTTTATATATTCTGGAAACAGGTGATACAGAAAATATATTAAACTGTAAAACTACATTACATAAAAGGTTACAGTTATAAGAATATATTAGACTGCGAAAGGAATGTTACATGAAAAGCTGCAGTTATACTGTTGATATTTTATGTAGCACAGTGAAATCACATTCCAAATTATCTTCACGCAGAAACAGCAATATTGATGCTATATGAATCTTTAAGGCAACTAGGACCCGGTTTGGAAGGAGTCAGACAATTACTGTGGGAAATGGCAGCATAATCGTTATTTGGCCAAGTTTAAAGAAAAACCAATGCACACTCTTATTTTGTGATGTAGTTTTGCGTGACAGACCTGTGTAGCTGGTACAAGCATTTAACATTAATTCACAGATCGACATTTAACAATCTAGATAGCTGCTCATCTGACAGAGACCCAGTTAGCTATATGGGAAAAATGATTAATTTAAATAGAACAGATGCATGAGGAAGTCATAACATAGAGGGTTATGAGTGGGTTTCCAATCATGACCACAGTATTGTATGTTTGAGACATGTGACTACTACTGGAGACCTGATCATGATTCTTTGTTGTGCAGTGTCATCTGCACCATGTACTACTAGTTACAGAAAAAGCAGGGAAAAAAACGTTAAATGTTTTACCAGCTTTTAAAGCCATGAAGCACTTAGCAAGTGTTGTCAAAAAGAGAAAGGTTGCCTTATAAGTTAGGGAAGATTATTGACACAGACAGCTTGCAGAAAGAAAGCTGTTTTTAATTCTATAGCTGCCATTTGCTGGCCCATACTGGCAGGCTTTATTACCTTGTGCAATACCCTATCATAGTTTAAGCAGGAGTGTTTAACAGTTGTTAAGAATGTGTCTTGCACTACTGAAGTGCTTAACTGATTTGTCTTTTTCATGATAATAGAGAATAATCACAGCACTACCTGCATTGCAACAGATGTATGACTTCTCTGCAGTCCTTATATGTGGGTATAAGCCCTGGAAAGGGTTTGACTACTGGGTTCATACTCTTCTAAACAGTGGATGACATTCCTTATGCAACAGAGCAGTTGGTTGTACTGGTTGTCAGTCTGTAAGAGAGCATTTGGCTTTTAGAGACAAGGCTCCAGTTCAAACCACATATTAAATATGTATTTATGACAGAAGTAGCATCAGTCTTATTGATTATACATGTCAACTGTTATTAAATTTCACCTTTTTTTATAATTTCACATCATAGTGCATTTTTTTTTCATTTTACCCAAAAAGTATGCATCTTTACAAATAGTATGTCCTGACAAAAAAAGAACAGGTGGTAATTGTGCACACACACACACACACACACACACACACACACACACACACACACACACACACACACACACACACACACACACACACTCTAACTGCTTTTGGACTGAGTAAATCTCTGATGGTTGACTTATCATTTGAAGAAATTACTGCCTGTAGTAAAAAGTATTTGAAAGCATCCTTTCAGTTATGGAATCCAGATATATGCCCATCTAACACTTCATCATGGACGCATCAACTGTACCTAACTTTTAAAAATTCTAGATGGCTGCACACCATCCTTGCTAACACAAGTGTGGTTTATCTCTACCAAATGCATCTTGATGTGTAGAATCATCGTGCATATGCCCCTTTGTATTGTATGTCACTGTAAGAGTGTGCATTGGGCTAATATTACCACAATGCTCAGTGACACATTCTGCATGGATGTACACTGCTTATGTTCATGAGGTTGATGCATGTCCACCTAAGATTTTGAGGAGTCAAGAACAGGTAATGTAGCCATAGCAATGTATCATTTAGCCATACATTAGGGTTCTCCAACTTGGCTGCATTTCCTACCTTCTCAACATTGTACAGAGTAGGACTTCCAAGATAACTACACACTGATCAACAGCATAACTACATCTCTCTCAGTGTGGAAACAGAAACTGAGAAAAAGAAGTGCCATTCATTTTTTTTATTTTTTTTATAAAATTCAGTTACTGACTAGTAAATGCACTGCCTGGATGTTAGCAAAAAAGAAATTTGGAAAACCTGAAAGAAAATTAACCAACAATGGTAAAGAGAAAATACTGTCTGCGATGGATTTTGTAACTGTTCAGCAAAAAGCAGTTCAAGCTTTAGCTTTGGTTCAAGAGATAGTTTCTAGTAATGTAGAGATAAAGAATAAATCAAATGAACTCAGAGGTAATTAAAACAAATGAAACATTGAAGGAATATATTAACTCAAAGAAACAAAATGGTGGAAAAAATCAAAAAGGTTTTAATTAGCCATTCAGATGAACTGATAAAATTGCACAAATCAGAGGATGACATGAAGAAAAGCTGGCTGAATATAAAGTTTCACAAGAACTGTTTAAACAAATAGTAAGAGTTAGAAGACAAAGTGCACAGAGAAAACAGGATATTTTCTACCAGAGAAACTGGAAGGAACAGTTTGCATTAATTTTATGAAAGCACAAATAAGCAACTGGACTGGTGATCCACATCAGAATGTGTTCATTGAAAAAAGACACATAGAATGTATGCTGCAAACCTGGCCATGATAAAGCAGTCAAGACCTATATTAATAAAGATGCAATCATACCATCATAAAGACATGATTCTGTCAAAATTGTGGCAGAAGGGCAAAATATTAGACATTTGAGACAGCAGAGTATTTGTAGGACATGATTATTCACTGCACACCAGGCAGAAGAGAAGCAAATTTATCCCATCAATCCAAGAAGAATGTTGAGAGGCAGGTGTGAGACTGAAGCTGCTTTATCCAGCTGCCTTTAAAGTACTTTTTTCATAGAGGATCAAAGTAATTTTTTGATGCAGAACAGGCTAAAGAGGAAAAAAGTGCATCCAAAAAAACAATTAGTCAGCAAGGAGAAGGGGACACTTCTTCTCATTCATTTGGTGGTAAAGTTTATAGAGAGACCAGTGAAACCTTTTCCAATGTTCCAAAGCAAAATGCTTGAGAGAGAGAAAAAAAGCTCAGGAGTCAGTCTTGGACTTGAACCAGAGTCTGGTGTTCAGAGATGGAGATGAACAAAAAAAAAAAAAAGCAACTTTAAAACTAGTGAATAAATGGAAGACTATAAAACATCTTATCACATTGGTGAAATATGGTTTTGCAAGAAAAATTGGCTGAAAAATACTAGACTTTTGTTGACTTTGTGGGTAGACTGTAAAGCATAGACACCACTTTATATCATTAATGTTTAGAAGGCCATTAAAAGGGGGAAAACTAAATGTAAGTAAAACAATTTCTGTTCTTATTGGTATTTGTATAGAACATTTTATGATTTAAGCTGCATGTTATGTACACAGTAAAATAGTTTATCTAGTGTATAGTCAGGAATATTTTAAATATGAGGGGTGTCTTTTCATTGACTGCTGTATGTGTTAAAGATATCAAAGTAAACAAATACTTTTTTAAGCTGTAAGAAATATAGGTTACAACAAGAGAAAAAAGGCTGGACAAAAGCAAAGTTAATGATCATATGCTGTGATCTTGAGCTGTTGGGGTTGGAGTGGGGGTGGTAAAGTACACTGACTATATTAAAATTAGGATCTATTCTCACACTGTTTTACAAGAGTAAATGTCTAGCTTACTTACTGTGGAGTAAGCTGTTAACAGGTGCATTTGTATGCATGAAGACTTTAAAAGTAAGACAAAATGATGACAATGCTAAGCTTCTTAAAAGTGCAATGATATTAGCTTGTTTGTTTTCCACTGGCAAATATTCAGTAGAGTCAAGGTGTCAGCAGCTGAATATAGATGGGCATTCTTTTCTGAGTAAAATTTACAAAGACTAATTACTAAGTACATTTCCATGGAGACAAGCTGTCTGCAGGTGTGAGCAGTTAATTTTGAGAACTATGAGTATTCTTTGCTGAGAGAAATGCAAAATTTAAAGGTACAATGGCAAGCAGTTCAGTGAAAAAATTGTTTGAAATTATGGGAAGCAAATAAAAGGTAGCAACCTACTTAGCAGCCATAATACTTTAATGCAGTTAATAGAACAGTGTACAATTAATTTTATTTAAAGCTAGCCAGTTCACCTTTTCTTAGCGATAAAAGTTAATGTTTTCTGAAAGTATACAAGCTATTTTTTACATATGGGAGGGGAATAGAGATAAGAGAAGGAAGAGACAGCAATCAGTGTAAGTGGAAGCACAAGCTGTAGCATGTGCTTTAGCATAGATAACCTTAGTTATAGGTTAGATAATGCCTGTAAGTGCCACTGTCAATTTGGGGAAATTCTTCCATTCAGAAGAGTTAAACTTAATGTTTTGAAGATATGCATAGTTTTGGGTGTTTATTCCAAATTAATAGGGGATGGGTGTGTTTTGTATTTAGTTTTTTGTTTGAGTGTATTCACTAAAACAAAAAGTCTTGAAAATGTGACATAGGTTTAAACAGAGTTGAGAAGAAACAACTGTAAAAAAAGATCAGCCTACCAAATATTAGTGTATGCATATAACACATAAGCATGATATACACATTAAAAACTGTTATGTATAACAGGTAGGAACAAATAGCATTTTATTATGATGCCTGTCCATATTATCCTAGAATGTGAATGAATGGCCTTATAGGTATAGACAAAAAGGAAGGAGTACTGAATGATACTAAGAAATACAGAGTGCAAATAGCAATGCTGCAGGAGACACATTTGGAAAGAAGAGCACCTATGAATTTGACAATGAGAGGATTTCAGAATGGATATTCAGCAGAATATCATGGACAAAGTAAAAGGGAAGTAATTATACTAATTGCTAGGGGGGTTCCAATAGTAAAAGACGAGGGGAAAATAAGACAAAAATTGTAGATGCGTATTAGTAAGGGGCTGTTAGCAAGTGAGGAGGGTTACTATGGCATGTATTTATATTCCACCAAAAACTGTTATTATGGAGATTAAGAACATTTTTGGAGAAATAATCAACTTTCAGCAGGGAATATTATTTGTAGGTGGGGTCTGGCATTTGATTTGAAATAGGAGAGATGTATCAGGAGTACCTAAAAGGGACAATATAACCAAAGGGGGTAGATTTCTGAAGAAATTTATGAAAATATTTGATATGGAAGATAGTAGTAGGAACTCGGACAGAATTTACATATTATTTCCCAACTTATAATTACTGGGCTAGACTAGATAGAAATTATATTTCACAAGAACATGTGCACTGGGCAGTGCAGTGGTGCAGCGGTAGCATTGTTGCCTCACAGCAAGAGGTTCTCTGGTTCAATTTTCAGCTGGAGTGCCTTCTGTGTGGAGTCTGCATGTCCTCCCTGCATCCATGGGGGGTTTCTCCAGGTACTCTGGTTTCCTCCCATATTACAAAGGCATGCATCTAGAGCGTTTCTCCCTGGGCCTCCACTGAAAAGTGGTTTGTTCCAAGTCAGACTTTCCTGGTAAACAAATGTTAAATAATAATAAAATAAATAAATTTAATTGAATGCTTGAATACACATCAAATATTTTTTTCTGATCGTGCACCAATAAAAACTAAGATAAAAATGCAGAATAATGAGGTAACATTAAGACACTGTCACTTTCCCACCTACCAGTTAAAAAGAGAGGACTTTTAAGGAATGAGTGGTGAAAATTATTTGAGAGTTACTTGAGAAGATAAAAATATTTTCAGTAGCTATAACTAGTGACAGGGATAAAATAAAATGGAGATTAAAACAGGGATAAAATAAAATAGAAAGAGATGTGATTAACAAGTAATAGAAATTCTTTAGAGGGGCTGACAAACATTAAAGTAGTGCAGAACATGGGGAATTTTACAGAACAATTGTAGGAGCAAATGCAGAGTATCTAGGTAACATGAATGAATTTTGAAAGATTGCAGTTAAGAAGTTATTTTTGATAACTCCAGAGCACACGACTTAGTAAACATAATGTTGAAAGGGTCATTTATAAACTTAGGGAATCTATAACAAGAAAAATAACCAGAGATTCTGTAGAGGTTTCAGAGATATTCTGGAAATTTTATGAAAACTTGTATAAAGCAGAGAATATTTATGGAAAACTTAATTATACCAAGGTTAGAAGCAGACAAGACTCAACAACTAACAGTTAAGATAGGAGGTGACAAGATGAAAACAATGCTGTATAGTCAGTCTTCAGGAAAGTCTCTAGGAACAGATGATATTCTTGTGGAAGTTTGCAAATTAGGAGGGAAGAAAGTGATAAAGCAGTATTTTAAAATGAGGGGAAGATAATATCTTGCTAAAAAGCTTTTGTGGTTGTAATACCTAAATATGGCAAAGACCCTTCAGACCCAGCTTTGTATAGACTCATTTCAGTTTTAAACCACAATTATAAAGTATTTATGTCAATACTAGCTAAAAGAATGGCAAAGGGGTTGCCAACATTGATAGATATGGATCAGTGTGATTTTGTGAAGGGAAGACAAACATTTGACAACATTAACAGAACATTGATGATCCAGAGAGAAGCAGAATATAAAAAAATACCATTGTTGTTGGTGGGTGTTGAAAGCATTTGACAGAATAAGCTGTGATCTTGTGAGTAGGCGAATGGATGCTTTTGCATTCCTTGTTACAATAATAATGCTAATTAGAAGGATATATGAAGGATCAAAGGCAAGAATTAAAATGGGAGGGTTCCTTTCAGACATGCTGTGTTTGAACAGACGAACCAGCCCAGGGGTGTCCTCTTTCCCCTTTGTTGTTTGCTTTACATTTAGTCCCATTGGCAAAGAAAAAA
>NC_056739.1:845437704-845505204 GCF_019279795.1 Protopterus annectens | reverse complement strand
CTAAGAAGCCAGTCGTCTGAATACACAGGTTGTTTCTGGGAACTGCTGCCTCCCTAACCCCCCTCACAAAAAAAAAAAAAAATACTACATATACGTAGCATGTCTTCTCACTCCTCAACCCAAACTGTCAAAGGCAACTACCTGTTTACATGCATGAAGTGTGATTGTGAGGAAAGCAAAAAAACTAATGATTACATTATTGTAGTCTACTCTGTTGCTACTAGACAGTACACTGCCCCTATACAACATATAGTAACCTTCTTTGTACAACTCTGAGTTCTGTGAGAAAAGTAAAAGAAGCAATTATTGCCCTATCCTCAGCCCAAACACAAGTTATAATAACCTCATGTGCACACCTCTAAGGTTTGACTATGATGAAAATTAAAGAGGTAATAACCACACAATCAATCACTCCTTCCACATAACTTACAGCAGCATTCTGTACACACATATCTGAGCATGACCGGTTTTAGAATGGGTACAGCTGAGAGCAGAGGCCATTATCAGCTTTATCCTAACAGGGTCATATCACAGCCCTGTTCAAATTAAATTAATACATTTTTTCCCCTCATTTGTTTCAAACCAGCAACAACTTTTGTGGAGCCCGCACACAGTGGAGGATGATTATGGGAGCCCCCTGTATCCATTTATGCAGTCTGCAGAGTAGAGGCCTTCAGACTCTTAGAAGATCTAAGTGTCTGAATGTTCTGTGATATATCTTCTACATTACTTTTGACATATTATTACTTGTTAGCTACATTTTTACTGATACCCAGAAGAATAATGTATGTGTCCTGGCATTAATGAATGTGTGCACAGATAAAAATCACTAATATTTTTACACACACAAGCATAAGTCATAACAATACTAGTTTTCTGCTTATTTCAGCAAATAGAAGTATGTTATGCAACACTAATAATGGCACACCAGATCAGTGGCTGTTGTTTAGCAGTCATCAAACAGAACCAGGGGTAAGAAACTTTTATTTGTCTCAGTGAGGAGTAATGTGAACCTGTCACTGTACCTAAATTTACAGACCTTTCCTGAGTTTTATTAGTTTTCTTTTGTCCTTCATAAAAAGTTTGATTTGCTTGTAAATCATTCAGGATTACAGTTAATAAATTCAGGCATCAGAGTTTTATACTTAATGTCCAAAAAATGCATGTTGATGCAAAATGTGTTATTCTATTAACTTTTTAAGTGAATGAGAGTAATATTTAAAACATGTTCCTGCTTTTGTGCCTTTATTCTGCTATTATTGGTGTTGCTCTGAATTCTTCAACAAAGAAGTTGTTAGTTATAGTATCTGCTGTTCTGCCAGCATTTATAAAACTCCCTGAAAGAAAAAAAAACATCTCTGAAGATCGGAAGCATCAGCATTTCTTAAAATCCAAAATGTACACTGAGATCAGTCACTTTGGGCGGCTGATCTCCCTAGTGCTTACATTGCTCATGTTCATTATAAGCTTTATCCTAACAGGGTAATATCACAGTCCTGTTCAGGTTAAAGAGCATAATCAGGAAACTAATACATTTTTATCCTCATTTTACCCAATCAGCAGCAGCTTTTGTGGGGCCCCCAAATAATCAAGGATGATTATGGGGTCCCCCTTGCAGCCATGGGTATTGCCGGTACCTAAAGCTGGCTATATTTAGTTTCAGTGGAGTGAATGTCCACCAACAGGGTTTAACTAAGCCAGAGGCACTATGTCAGTGGTAATATATTTAATGGAACTGTGAAACCTGTTGCTTGATAAAACACTACTACTTTAACCAGAGATACTTTTGAATTTTAAAGGAGATATAAATAAGACTTATAACCCACCTGGGTTATTAAGTATACAAAATTGTTATACTAGCTTTTGTTGGTTTGACAGACACATTACAAAATATTGAGATAAAATGTATGATTGCTTATGTTGTAAGGGATGGTTTAAGAAAGGTATTTCTTATCTAAAAAAAGGGCAGGAACTGAACAATTTATGTAATGTTTCTTAGGTTATATGATATATAGCAATATATGTGAAGTATAATGTTTGCTAATACAGTTTGATTACTTTCATATGAATGTAAATTTGCCTGTGTCACAAGTGATAATTCAATAAAGATGTTTAACAACAACAAAAAAGATAAGTTAACTTGGTGTGGTTGGGGGCTCCCAGCGACCGCAGGGTTCGATGGTGCCCAAAGCTGGCTATGCAGCCATGCTGGCCTATGCCACAAATGCACTGTCCTACTTCTCCTGGTACAGCTTGCAATACCTCACAATGTCACATCATGTCATTCTACTTTTCTTTATTGACTCTCTTTGCCAGTCTAGACAGTCAGTTTTATGTTCTATTTTATTTGTGTTTCTGTTTCTTTGGACTTTGTCAGAAATTATTCTGTTTCTTGCATTTTGCGCATAACTTTTCTATAGTTGGGCATTGACCCTTTTGAGAATAATGTCCAAGATGTTATTCATACTGTGCTTTGTAACTTTCTTTTCTCACTTTTCTACAGCAGTTATACATGCTTCTATTCAATCCGCATTTCTCAGTTCACTTTGATTTCTTTACTCTGTATTTGCTTCTGTTTTATTACCTTTTATTCCTTCAATATTATTTGCTTGATTTTACTTGATTTTTGAAATGTTGATGGAATCTGGAAAAGTCTATCAGCTTGATTATGTCCATCTCCTCGTCAGCCGTTGCTTTCTTGTTTTACCTTTATCTTGTATTATGCATGCCTTTATTCTCTTCTGATATCACTGGGCTTATAATTCCTAGCTACTGCCTTCAATCTGCTATAATATATGAGTATAAACCTGTATTTATCTCTTTTGCATGTCTTAAGGTTTTTATTTAACATACTATATTTTCTTGGACCTAAAGTAGCTGTTTATCTTGCCTAACATATTTTGTAAGCTGCCATCTGGACTTCTTGTGGCTTCACTCATATTTATTTAGTTTGTTTAACAGATTACTAAACTGATCACTATGTAGACCATTTGTAGGCACTGCTCAGGTAAAAATCATACACTCTTTCACTTGCCAAATATAATAAATGGCAAAATAGTTATATTTTCTCTTTTTCCAGTTAAAGCTTTGCAGAGTTCTGAAATCTGGTCACCTACTTCTGTTACTCTGTGCTTATATTTTGTGTATTGTCTATTTCCAGTTTTGGCAGGCTAGGAATCTCCGCAGGTATATTTCTCTTTTTTTAATGTTTATTGATTCTGTTGTTGCATTATATGCCATTCCTTTTATACACCACATCTTATTGACAACCTTAATATGAAACATTATATAAATCTATTTAACTTTGTAATTTTTCATTTCTGTTTTTCATGTTTTGTACTGAGAAAATGTATGTGGAACCATATAAAATAAAACAGAGCGTGCCCATCAGTTTATATTTTTTCTAATGAATAAAGCAATTTGACTCATTGCCATTTTCCATTCTGTTAGGTGGCATGAACCACTGCAGTTCAGTTTCTTCAAGTTTGGCAAAGTGTGTTCATATAAAGTGAATACAGTATCATTTTAAAGAGCATGCATGGGATATTGCAGTGCTGCATTCCTGAGTGCATCATCCTTTGCAGTGGACATTAATCTGAAGCCTCAACTTTCTGAGTTGGTGGTAGCTCAGATAGATGTAAAAGATCCCACAGTACCTATCAAAAAGAGCAGGGCAAGTTCCCTAATGGCCTGGCCAAATTTACCCTAGTAGTATAAATACCATCTCTGGTCTGTCCTGAAAATAGGCTACTAGCCTAGTGGACTAATCCACTCAACAAAGGGATAAATAAAATAAAATAAAACTAAATAAAATAAAATATGATTGTGGCCTATAGATAAATACTACAGTTTAAGACAGATTTATTAGAACAGAGTAAATATTATAGGTGATCATCACCCAATGCGTGCCTACATATCTAGTTCAAAAGCTATTGAAAAATCAGTTAAGTGATGCTCTATAAGTTTTATATTTGAGTAGCAGTTTGAATTCCTAATGACAGTAATAGAAATAGTGATGGAATACTGAGAGAAAATCAGATAATTTTGTTCATCCATTATTCAAATAGCTTTATCTGCTGAATATTTATTCCTAATTTACTCCTGATTGATGGCATGCTTGCGCTCATGCTGTTGGCCAGTCAGAAACCTCCAGTGCATTTCCTAATAAATTAATAACCGTCTTGGATTCAGCAATCACAAATGGGTCTTTAGTCACTGATCACATCTTTGGAAAGCCCCAGCCATAAGGTAATGCTAATCTATGATTTTCTAAGCAGTTTCATTACTAAGATCTTACTGACGCCAATTTTTCAGTGCAAGTAATGGCATAGAGGCACATGGAGCAATATGTTTATAGGTAAATACTACACAATTAGTCTACAGGCTATTACAAGCCTAGCCAATAACCAGACCATGACCAGAGGTCAGAATCAAGCTTTGTGACTTTCATCTGTGAAGTGAAGACCTTAACCATTGTATCAATCCTTCTGCTTTATTACACTGCAGAAATAATTCAGCAGCACACATTTTGCAGCATGCTATTTAGCACAGTCTTCATTTGGTTTGTTATTTACCTTATCAGTTCCTCAGTGTTAGTGACATGCCACAGCAGGACATTTCTTTATTGTAAAACTCAGGCTTGTCCTTGTTAGCTAGAAGCCTATACTCATTTATCCTGTCTAAAGCATTCCATAGATTGTTCAAATGTGCCCTGTAACCAGTGTATCATCCAGGTAGACTGATGATTGAAAATGCATTGGTCGTACTTGACCCATTGTTGTCTGACACATTACTGATATAGATAGCATAAATAGTCTGTTGTTGTCAAACTTGTCTTTGTGCATGTTAGTTGAAAAGTGGGATACTTATTTATAAGTGCAGTATGCAATCTTGTCAATCAGCTCCTATTTTTATCACAACTTTGTCAATAAAATCAGTAAGATCACATAACTTTTGGGTATGGAAGTTTCTCCAACCCCCCAAGGTTGTACATTCTAAGAGTTTGTATATATAAAGATGTAAGGTGGGGGGGTCAATGGTGCTAAGTAGCTAACCTCCCTACACAAACACTTTTTGCCTGTTTCCCAGAATGTTGTTCAGCTATAGATGCATTTAAAAGACTGTTTTGATTATTCTGAGCTTTCCATCACAGGTATGCTTGTTCTACATCCATTTTTGTAAAGCATCACCCATTAAGGATGCAAAAATGTCTTTAGTTTATAGCACTTAATAGTGCAGTGTGCATAATACAAGGTTAATAATAACACTAAAATCCCTAAAAATATAATTATTTTCTTATTCACATCTCTTACATGAACTGTTGGCATAATCCATTCATTCTATTCCCCATAGATAGCACTCTGACATTTACAGCCTTTATAACTAATTTCCATTTGAAATATTTGTGTATTTCATATTTTATAAACTTCACAGAACTTCAGACTAGAATTCTGTTTCAGCACTCAGCCTCTGTGCCTTTCAATGTCCCTATTTTTTTTTTTTTTTGGCAAAAATTGTCTCTACTAATAAATGAGACAGCTTCACTGCTGTGGTTTTATTGCCACTATTTTGTGATCCCTCATTCAGAGTTTAGATTGAATACAGACTGAACTATATTATTCCTTTCCATTCTTCACCAAAGTGTTGGCCTATCTGTTTTACATGCATACAAGCCTAACATCTATAGTTTACTATACTTTGTGTTACATGGATCATAAATAAAATTTACTGGGTCACTTTCCCACAAGTGTGATTCATTAATAGTATTTCTGGTACTTGTTACAGTATTTCAGAAAACATTTTCTTTTGTTCGGTAACTATAATAACATATAATTGTACCACTGTATACAATTCATTTTCATTTCAACACCTGTCTCCAAAAATTTTCCTTCACTTTGGTTTCATCTGAAGAAGATATTCTTTTCTTATTGAGCATTTTTGCATATTGTGTAAATTCCACGCACTTTTCTAAATGGTATGTTTACTGCCAGTGCTACTTTTTCCATTTTCATTTGTTCACTTAAATTGTGTACCCATCTCTACATTTCCTATGGTCTTTTCTCTTGAACCAGCAACCTTTTACTTTATGTGATGTCTTGCCACAATAAAAGTATCTAGTATAGCCCCTTTGCAAGCAAACCATTGCCCTGCCTTGAAATAAATTGCCTTTGCACAAAGATGGTGACATGCTTCATTCCTGCAACAATTGGCTGGCAAACTATAGTTTTATATCAGATTCATCAATATTCCAAGGCCACTGAGTCCCATGACCATTCACGACTTGCCACTGCCCTCCCTCAAGCTGCATCCTTTTCTCTAGGAGGGCCATACCAGTCAGTCCCAGAGTAAATTTGTGGCTACCCATCCAGAATTATGGAAGATAGAAACTTGCACTGCTTAATATGTAAGGGAAGTTTATTCCAGAGCCTTGGGAGGTACTGGAATATTACCCTGTCCCTCCAATGTGTTTTATTTAGTGGTTGGTGAATATTTAGATCCCTGGTTTTAGTATTGGTGGAGATATTTGATTTGTGGAGAAAGAGGAGGTCCAGGACAATAGGATTTCTAATGGTGTGGTAAGTAAGACAAAAAATTCCACTCAAAAGTCTATAAGATACTGAATAAAGAAATAAAGCTTCTAACCTCTCTTAGTATCTCAGGGACCTTCAGCCTTTTTGGTTAGGAAACATTGGGGTATAATTGTTTGATATGTTTAGTACAATACATCCCAAACGGAGCACTGTTTTTAAGAACCGGACCGGTTAATGTTGAGTATAAAGGAATGATTGCCTCTTTGGACAGTGATGGTATTCCTTTCACAATTATCTGGGCCAAATAAAAGAATTTCTTGACAACCGTTGTCACATTTTGGTCAAAAAGGAGGGTAACAAACAACCAGAAAATCTGCATCCTTGACTACAGCTTCATTTTGTAGTGGTGTGTTGTCTATACAAGATGATGAGGGAAGGAGCTGTTTCCAAAAGTGATGATACTATACTTTTTAGCATTTAGTTTTAGACCATAATTAGTACAACAGAAAACTAGTAGGCAGGGCTTCTTCTGGTTCATTGTGGAGAATTTGAACTTCACAATAATCCCTAATCAGCAGTTGTCTACAAATATTTTTAGACATAGATATTGGCTGTCTGCTTAGAGATCTAAGAAGTATATACCAAAAAGGAGGGGTCCCAGCACCACGTCCTGAGCAATACCACTGGTCCCTTTCATACTTTCTGATGAAGCACCTGTAACTGACACTGTGTGGGTTCTGTCTTTCAGTCAGATTTCCAATCATCTCACCACATATGGAGTGATTGTTAAAGTATGATGCCACTATGGGGAAAGGTCTCAAAAGCCTACTCTAGGTCAAGATATACCATATGCACTGCAAGTCCACCATCTACAGCCTCCAGGACCCTCTTGAAAAAGTTTATCATATTAAATAAATAGGATCCACCCTTCACAAAGTCAGACTGGTGGGAGTTAAGTCTAAAAAGATTATCACAATTTTTGATTGTCAGTTATAGTACATTCTCTGGTTTTGCAGATAAGGCTTGTACCTTTGAGAGGTCTGTGATTACTTGGGTCAGTTGTAAGCCCCCCCACCCCAAGTAAGAGCATCATAATTGCAGTGCACCATGCATCAGTGACAAAATAAGGGGGGGGGGGCAAAGGCCCAAAAATGGAGAAATCTTTTTTAAATATTGCTCTTATAAACTTAGAAAGTTGATAGAATAAGAGGTTTTGCATTAGGTTTCGCATTAGCAGGTATTTTCTGAATAGTATGAAGTCTTAATCTCAGCTGTCATTATTTACTGACATCAGTCCTCAATGATTTTCTTGAATACCACAAATTTCATGAGGAGCATAGTAAATATATGAGGCAAAAATCAGGACAGTTAATAGGTATGTTGCAAGCATTTATCACACAATGATCACAAAGAAAACATATGCTATAATTTAATTAAACAATTGTAACCCACAACAGAGCATTAATATGATTACAGCTCCCTCGGTGCACTGAAGACAAGCTGATTTGCTAATTTTTGCATGGCAGCAGAATATTTCTGTCTCTAGAGCTCATGGGTCACTCTTCCTAAGTCTCCATATATCAAGTGTGTGTTTTTAAAAGCTTTTGCTTCATTCAAGTGATGAACCTTGAAAGTCTGTATTGTAAGATAGACATGTTATAAAGTATATAGCACTTCAACTGTTATCATGCCAAATGAAAATATTCTATGATGTGTACGCTTGTTTACTTAGCTGCATCTGATGTAACAAAACAGAAAAGCAAGAAGATCCAGTGCAAAGGAAACAGGGTTTAAGTCCCAGGGAAATATTTGTTTGCCATGGGACAAATAATGAAATGCAGAAACATCTTATCTGAGGAGATGTATAACTGGACCTGTTGCTACGTCACTCATAACTACTCTTTCATTTGCCCTGAAAACACTCTCAGCTGTATTCCTTCACTGACAACATACCTGCCTGTAGGGAACCAGATAATATTCATTAATTAAAAGGTGTGCAATAGTCATAACAGCTGGGACAGGCAGGTGCTGCTTTGCCATAAACACTTTTTCTTCTCTATTAATTCTACAAAAGCTCGTAGTAAGAGCTTTAAGAACAATTCCCCAATCTAGTCAGCTAATTTCCCCTAACCTACTCTAGCACAAGAGTCCGTACTACAATTAAGGTGGCTTGTTCTTTTTTTCAGAACTAAGGTTTGTCTTCCTATTCATTGCTTGAATGCTCTAGCATGTTTTACTTCCTCCATGAAAAAAAAAGGTCTTCCATGTTCCCAGCACTGTTCTGTTGAAAATATTTTATTTTTAATATTTTTGTTGGCCTTTCCTCCAGCCACAAAGGTTCTGTTAGCTCACATATTCCTCCCGACCCCCCCCCCCCCAGTCAAGACTACTAACAGCTGTGATCAATAATGGTTAGTTTTTTTTTTTTTTGTCATGCTCTTAGCAGCTCCCCCTATTGACCAGAAAGCACTTTGCAATGCCTGCTATTCTGAATCAGGATATCAACCTGCTGATGATTTCAGCAAATGCAAAGAAACCAAAGCCAGTTTACCAAAACCACCTTGTGGCAAAAGTGGTGATTGCCCTTTTCTCCACTATTGTGTGACCTCATAGTTGGTATATATTATTCTGGGGCGCATGTGGGTTGTTGCCCTATGTGGGGGTGAGTGCAGGGGGGGGTTTGCCCCCATCAAAAAATGTTTTTAGTGTTTACTTAAGGTGGTTTCGGTGAACTGGTTTTAGTTTATTTGCATTCATTGAAACCACCTTCAATGGATCGACATGAATCTTTTTGAGCTCAGTACAAATTAACACCTGCAAATTCCAGGAAGAATAAATGCAAACTCCTCAATTGCTTCACATTCCTCAAGTCCCCAGGTTGCTGGGCCTACAGTAATCAACCTGCCCCAGGTGGTATTCTTGTACCAAGACTTAGCTGACATGTTCTCCCTAGAATGTGCAAGTCAGCATCAGCTGTTTAACACTCATCATTTCTTCGCATGTTCATCCAGCTACTGGAACATTTATTAAAGCTGGGAGGGACATCTGGGACATAACTAAGCCTCTGTCCTTCTATGTCACAGGGCCAGATAAGATTTATTCTACCTTTCTTGCAACTCCACAGCCTTTTTCAGAATTTGAACCTCCTATTTTTTAAGGTCTTTTTCTGAAATAATTTTGCTTTATTAATAATTCTTTAGTTTGGGATGTCTTATGTCTGTTATTCTACCTTTCATTAAGGGGCATATTATGGTCCTAAAGTTTCCTTTTGTCCATGAGTTTGTACACACTGTGTATTACTCTAGTTGTAGTTGATCACATCTGCCTTGTCTTTTTTAGAAACTTGGTCTCACAACAGTACATCCAACAATCAAAAGGAAGACTTGCACAGAGATGGTAGTCTCCACTCTTCCTGGTAGTGACTATACCTGCATTCCATGCCACCTTACTTTTTCAAGCTCTTTCTCATATTTCATTACAGTACGCAGATGACTTGATTTAAATTAACCTTTTTCTTGTTTGATAGTCACCAGTACCAATGATGACTTTAAACATAAAATTTCTGGATTTTTGAGTGTCAAATCTGTAGTCATTGTAGTTTTGCTTACTCACTATTGTCCGCATCTAGTCTTGAAGTATCAGCTCTGCATCCATTCCTTTCTGATACTGAAGTATCACTCTGCATCCATTCCTTATCAGTCCTGAAGTATCAGCTCTGCATCCAGTCCTTATAAGTCCTGAATATCAGTTCTGTATCCTTTCCTTACCAGTACTGAAGTATCAGCTGTGCAGCCATTCCTTGCTAGTACTGAAGTATCAGCACTGCATCCAGTCCTTACCGGTACTGAAGTATCAGCACTGCATCCAGTCCTTACCAGTACTGAAGTATCAGCACTGCATCCAGTCCTTACCGGTACTGAAGTATCAGCACTGCATCCAGTCCTAAACGGTACTGAAGTATCAGCACTGCATCCAGTCCTAACGGATACTGAAGTATCAGCTCTGCATCAGTTACTTGTGGGCTCCTGTTTATATTACATTTACATTACTAGCTCATCTGCATAGTGCTTTTGACCAAAATAATTTTATTTATTCATTTATTAATTTGTTAACGTGGTATTTGGGTTGGTCAGCTGTCGCCTTCCAGCCATGGCTTGAGCTTTACATAGACTGTGATAGAAAAAAAAATGCAGTTTAATAGTTGCACAGTTAGAAAGGTGAGTATGTTAGGATTATATAATATACTAATGGAAAAGCAATATCTGCAGTACTATATATAATAGGAGTATTGTGTAATAGTGAAATTGCAATGATAGTAAACTAACGTAGCAGGCATAAGTATTCTGTAGTAGACAAGTGTATGATGCATCCAACAGAGATATATAAAGTAGAACAGTATTTTAAAATATGCAGTAGACAGACATGAAAAATCTGTTTTGCGTATAAATGTTTCCATATTTACAGACTTGCCTTGTGTTTAGACATCTGCTGATTATCCATAAGTGTCTACATATTTACAAAGTTATACACTAGAATCCCCTGAGCATGACTTTAATATAGCTTAAATGTGTTGTAGACAGATGCCCATGGACAGTACCACACTGCTAACCATTTTCATTGCAACAAACACCTTCATTCCCTTTAACAAAAATAATTGACAGCTTTCAAAGTGTGTTTCGTTCTTGGTGTTATGGGGAATTTCATTCCATGAAGCAGGGTGTATTTGTCAAAAGACTCTCTGTCTCATGTCAGTCAACCAAATAGAGATCTGAGGCTCAGACCAACTGTTACTGTTGTTTTTAAGGGAGCAATTTCATGTTATGACAGTTCTGCCATCAGTGTTGAACAGTATTAGACCTTTCATAAATTTGTAAAGAGCTGTGTTTTGTTGTTGGGTTTCATTGCTGGAAATTGGTAATCATGAAGTTACTTCAGTAAGTCACATTGGTAGGTTCTTGACTTGGCAAGGAGGTCAAAATGTCATATTTTGTTAATTGTGGTTTGAAATATGTTTGCATTATTGCACAAGTGTTGTGTTAATATGGGAACAAAGATATTACTTGTCAAGAGTATTCTGACTTTTGGAACTGGTACTTGTGATAAACTGTCAGAAAGCCCACCTTACTATTTTTTCAGTCTGTAGTTGAAAAGATACTTGGGGTTGTGACATGTGTCAATCATAGGTATTTTTGTTGGTTCACATTGGAACCAGGATTGTTATATTGGTCAGAGAGTCGACTGAAGATGAGTCAGCATACTTATGAGGAATGGCACAGAGCACCACACCCAGTTTATTGGCATTAATGAGTAATTTATCGCTATATTGGTCCATTTACACAGGCTTGAGAAACCACACTGTGATTTTTGCTTTAGGTTGGCAATTGTGTTTTCTGTGTTTCACAAGAAAATATTGTCTGCATAATGTGTTAGGCTTAAAGATGGTAGTTCTTTTGTTATGTCATTGATGAAAAGAGAAAAAAAAATAATCCTAACACTGAACTTTGGAGCACCCCACAGAGAATGATATGTATGCTGGATAATGGAAACTTAGAATGCTCTTCCTGCAAATTAGTTTTGCAGCCATTTAAGTATCCCTACACTGTTCAATAATATTAGCTTTTATTTGGGACACAGCATGGTGATTAAGATCAAATTGCAAACACACAGGCATACACACACGCGCGCGCGCACACACACACACACACACACACACACACACACACACACACACACACACACACACACACGTAAAATTATCCTTTCATTTCTTCATTTCTAACATTGCCTAACCAGAGGGTTTGCTCTGCAATTGTGTGTGGTTATAATTTGACCTTAATCAACATGCTAGGGGGTTTCTAACTGAAAGGATAAAATTATTAAGGGAAAACTCAACACCTGTCTGTACAGAGGTAGCTGCTGTTCCAGAGGTAGGGACACCAGCACAGTATGCTAGAAGTCTTGGGTTCGGGTCCCATATGGAAGCTAATAATAATCTTTCACTTCTACAACTCTAACAGTGCCTAAGCAGAGAGCTTTCTCTATATCTGCATGTGTAACTCAAGTCAATCCTGGTTATAAAATTCAAATAAGTAAAAAAGTATGGTATGTCTATCTGCTTCTCTGGCTGTTACCCATAGTTTTACTTTAGATATCACAAGTCAACAGACTAGTTTGCTTGACTGCCTTGATCTTTACACAGAAGAAAATGCTTTGTGTGTTTTGGTATCATTTAATGTCTTATTTGTTGCTCACATACTTTATTTTTATGTTTTTTTTTTCCTCTGGATAATGCAAGCAAAAAGAGTGTCAGTATACCGTCAACCAACATATGTAGCCATGTTTTAACGAGCATTTATACATTATGTCAATTTTTTCAAATACTGAGGCAGGTTCAATAAATCAGCCTAAACCTCCTTTGTATGGGGTGCAGAAAACTCTGCACATTATGTACATCTCATTGCAGGACATGTATGGAGGTGTGTGTGTGTGTGTGTGTGTGTGTGTGTGTGTGTGTGTGTGTGTGTGTGTGTGTGTGTGTGTGTATTGCATTTTTATTGTCAGCATCTCTGAACAGAAAACTGTATTGTGATACGTATTATATTTTTCCTGATGAAGGTCAACCACAGTGTGGAGCAGTTGGCTCCATAGATGGACCTCTGACTGTGGTGTCACTGACCAGGTTTGAATATTGGGCCCAGGGTCAGAAGATAATTGCTTGGGGCAGTAAAAATAATGTGTGACACCATGTCTTCTATCTTGGTCAGGGGGTTATGATGGGATTACTGCATTAGAACTGAATTTTGGTGGAGGCCACAGAGACAGGTTGCCAGAATGGAGTGATCTGAAGACAGCAGTAGGCATCACAGATATGTACATTGAAGTACAGTCCCATAAGCATAAAAACTGGCACAGCATGCATACACTGTACAGCCCACATTTATCAGGAGGTGGGGAGAGTAGGTGTATCCAAAAAATCCACAGTTGCCATATTGTATGATGGTCAGCTAAACAATGACTTTTGCCTTCTACCTCTTGGAACACAAATTGTTGTTACACGTAAACTATCCACTAGAAATGAGACACTCCTATGGGATGACGTATGAAGTATAAGGAAAAATAAGTGGGTCTGATGGGGGTCAGAAGGGTTGCTGCATGGTCTGGTGAACAGGTACCACAAAAAGCAATGCATGTAACCACTTGCATTTAAAATAGTTGTGGTCCCATTCTTAAGATTTTGTAAAAAAGATTACCGTTTCCTTTTAAGTCTGCAAGCTTAAGCTGAGGTTTGGGGAAACTTCAAAAAAATAACAGGTGTTCACCAAAGTCCACTAGATGAATAATTATGGTCATTTTCAGCATTTTCATTTCAAATGTTAGATGTTTATCTTATTTCTTATTAAATCTGCTGTAGAAAAGATTGAGATTGTTTCTTGGGAGGGTTGGAAAGATATGTGCGCTGAGAACAAATTTACAATTTAGACCAGATATGCTCATTATTTGGGATGTAATTCATTGTAATGTGTGTCTATGGATGTCTGACCAGAAATACTGCAATCAAATCAGTTAATGCTGGCACAAGGACTCAGAGGATAAAATCTTCACTTCATAACTCCAGAGTTCAGTCCTTATATCCAGGTATGTCTTTGTGGTGTTTGTATGTCTGTCAGGTGATTGCATGTTTGAACAGGGTTTGTAGTAGTCCGCTTTACTTCTCTAGTTAACAAAAAACAAATCAGTGAATGAATGCATTGTCAGCTTTTGAAATAGTCATTCAAATCCTTTGAAATGGAGTGCTGTAGTTTTTAATTCAGTACAGACAGTGGAGTGAAGATGCATGTGCTGCCAGAGGACATTAGGTAAAACAACATAAATAATCAGATGTTCCCAGATGTGGTTACAGCTGTGTAGGATGTTTTCCTTTATGATTATTTGTGCTAATGCGGACACACTACTGGTACTCATATCTTCAAGACATGGCATTTTTTTTTCTGTAGTAATATAAATTTCTAAGACTTTCCACAAGACAGATTATGGACAAAGGCTAAGTGTAAATTTGTCAAAACAAATATATTTTACACAAATTCAAATATTCCAAACGGAAAAAATGGTTTCTAGATATGTATGTATGTTTTAAATCAGGGTGGAAAATGAGTGTTGAGATTTTATGTCCTGATATAAATCCACCCATTTACATAATATCTATATTTTTACTCCGCATATCTTAATAAAAATCTAGATTTCAGGTACCACATTTTGCTTGGAGCAATTTTCTTTCTTTCAGCTAGTTGTTGTTTAGTACAGTGGGCTTCTATAACCCACTATGCAGTTATTTTTATTTTCATACTGACCACTAATGGCTATATGGTTATCTGCTATTATACTATGACCCCCCCCCCCATTAATATTCCAAAACGTGCACGCTGATTGGCCAGCGTGCACGTTGTAAATCAACTTATACTAATGGAAAAAGGTCCGGTCGTCCGGACTTTTTCCGTTAGTATAAGTCTCTTTTAAAACACTGTCTCGCTATGTTAAAAGAATTTAACATAGTGACACAGGTTTAAAAAAAGCAACGGAGATCTCTGTTGCTTTTTTTAAAGCTGTCTCGCTATGTTAAACTCCTTTAACATAGTGACACAGTGTGTAAAAAGCAACAGAGATCTTGCTTTCTCCGTTGCTTTTTTTTAAACCTGTCTCGCTATGTTAAATGGGTTTAACATAGCGAGACAGCTTTAAAATAAGCAATGGAGATCTCCGTTGCTTATTTTAAAGCTGTCTCGCTATGTTAAACCCATTTAACATAGCGAGATAGGTTTAAAAATAAAAAAGCAAGGGAGAAAGCAAGATCTCTGTTGCTTTTTACTGTTTCGCTATGTTAAATGGGTTTAACATAGCGAAACAGCTTTAAAATAAGCTGTCTCGCTATGTTAAACCCATTTAACATAGCGAAACAGTAAAAAGCAACGGCGATCTTGCTTTCTCCGTTGCTTATGGCCACAGCTCTGATGTACTGCATAGGCATGCGCAGTACATCAGAACTGCCGCGGATACCAGACAGCTGCAGAAGGGCAGCAAAGAGGCATTATACAATGCCATTATTTAAGAAAAGTAATTATTTCTTTTCTTAAATAATGTCATAGTATAATAGCAATAACCCACTTCTGGGTGTGGGTAATGCGGGATTTACCCATGACTGTCTTTGTTTGGTCCCTCAGGCTTCGCCCTCGGGACCAAACCATGCCAACCATGGGTAAATCCCGCATTACCCACACCCAGGCGTGGGTTATTGCTATAGTAATACACTGCAATTTTGTGATTTAATCTGTTTCTGATATTCACACAGGTATTCCTCATTAAACTCCAGATTCTGTCTGTTTCCATCATAATACCCCAACCTTCCTGACGTAGACAGTATAAATCTGAAACTTCTATACACACTATTGCAGAACTCTTAACATTTGTATAGCCTTCATTAACCTTCCTGGAATGGACTGGACCCATCTTACTCCAGTGGGACAGTTGCTGGCTGCAGAAGACAATCATCAAAGCAGTCATCAGACTTTGGTTATTTTTTCCCTATCCTGTGCCTCAAACATCTAAATGCACACTTTCAGATGTGAGGGTATGTAACATCTTCTGAGATTGTGAATATTGCTGCACACAACCTATGGAGGTTACCACAAACATAGCTTGGCAAGGACCAATCATATATCTCAACTAATGTTGCATACAGCAGCTATACCTCTCAAATGTACAGATTTTCACAGAATGTCCAGACTTTTGACTCATATTTTTGGTCTGTCCCTCATAAAATTACTGGTATTCTGCCAAATCACTGGGATGATCTTAGGATTGAAGACACTGAATAATGATATACAAATTGAGGTTCAGACTTCAAATCCTTCAGAAAATGTATACTAAAACAAATCCCGTTACTCTAGCAACTTTTTAAGCATATAAAAGTAATAAGTAAAATATGTCCCTATTTTTGGGCCTTTGTCCCCTCATTTTTCTGGTCTTTGTCCAGATTTCTTGCACTAAGAGGTTGAGAGGTATGGACAGCCTTTCCTGCAGAATGTGTTCAAAATGCAGGGGATTAGATGACTGCTCCCCTCCCCTCAAGGATGTGCAAGCCAACACTGGCTGCTTATTTCTGTCCTTCACTGTCTGAATCCTCCTGTGTCTGAACCACTAACTGAAGTCCGGTCATCTGGGTCACAGTTAGGCTTTTATCCCTGTGCACAGTGAAATCCTAGTACCTTAATCCCTCCAATCCAGGCAGCCAGCTGCCATACAACACTCATTTCCAATTCCCATAACATTCCTTTTCCAATGTACTACACTTAGAAAGCATCAGCTCCACCCCCCCTTAAGTATATCATCTATGTAGAAAAGAACAGTGCCCTCTGCTACATGGATCTATTTGTGATGGTATGCATTTTTCATCTTATCTTAATGTACACTTTAAACTTGGTCATGAACTTTTTAAAGATTTTATGGTTCTGCCCTCCAGGTAAACAGTAGTTTTCATTTAAGCAATCAGTTTAGTTGAGCATCTTATTGTCATTTATTTATTTGAATTTGTTGACCGGGAGAGTCCACTGGGTCAGAGCAACCCATTTTCAGTGAAAGCCCGGGGAGAAAAGCTCCACAAGTAGTTATATTCATGGCAATAGAGGTTACATTTTTGAAAATTACAGTAGTAAAGGATATATAAAAAGCAAAAGGCTTTCTTGCATAACATTCCTTACAGAAGAATATAAAATTACATATTAGATAGGAAAATATAATATGAAAATCAATTTTCAGACATTTGAGCAACCTTGGAAAGACAGGACATACATGATAAGATTATTGTTAAGATTAAGCTAGAATTATTTAAACATTCCTAGTAAAGAATAGTACGTAGGTTAATTATTGACCTAGAAAGGTCATTTAAAGCATTGTGAGGTGGTAATGCATCCATATAGAATACCATTGAAAAAGGGGGGTACATTCACAAGATTGATGTTTGTTCCCTTAGATATTTTACAGCTATGTCATTTCTGTTTTCTAAAATGAATCAAATCTCAGTACTTCCAAAATACAGCTGTAGTCATACTTTGACAGTCAGGGTGAGAGTCCAGCAGATAAAAGCTAAAAGAAGTGTGCATACATGCAATGGATTTTATTTGTCTCATTCTGAGTGGAAGTCTATAATAAATTCTCATTGTATCAATAAAGCTATTAACAAGGATGTGAAAAGGCTGTGTAAAATAAAATGTGCAATTATTGATCCCATTCAAGCATGCTTAGTTTTAATACTAATATCTGGAATTCACTGAAGCATGCCATAGAAAGGCTTAACACATTTCTTCCCGTAACCACACTCAGGTTAAGATCGTTGTAATATGTAACAGGAAGAAAACAGATTAGTCGCATCTTTAAAACTGCTTTTATTGATAAGTTTTAAACCTGTAACTTTAAAAAAGACAGGTTTTTGATTCTTACATTGGTTTCACTTTAAGTATACAACCATTGTTATTTTCAACTGAATATGAATTCATTGCTTTTTATTCCATGTCAGACGGAGCAGGCTGTTAACTGAGCTACTACTGAATAAAATCCTTCTACACAGGCATATATCTTTCTGATTAAAATCCACAAAAAGTAATTTTCAA
Source organism: Protopterus annectens (assembly GCF_019279795.1). Lineage (NCBI taxonomy): Eukaryota > Metazoa > Chordata > Ceratodontiformes > Protopteridae > Protopterus > Protopterus annectens. Next base: position 845,487,014 of record NC_056739.1, on the reverse strand, counting down.
GATGCCATTTCAGTTATTGAATTATTGTAGGTAATAGGTGAAGATTAGTAATGTCCTGGATTAAGGAACTGAAAAGGGGAGACAACTGCTTATATTTTAATTGCTTGTTTGCTTAAAACATCTGGAAATTTATTGCAGAGTTATGTGTATTGTATAGCTATATAGCTACATCTGTGTTTGTGTGTGTGTGTGTGTATGTTTATGTATGTATATATATATATATATATATATATATATATATATACATATATGCTGGAGGATATGATTAAAAAGCAGTTCATCATCCAGTTTTGTTGATGTGCTTTTGAATGAGCAGTATAGATTTATAGGGGAATACTTAGCTAACCATTGTGAAGGACCATTTTAAGCTTAGCTAATAAATCAAAGTTAGGTTCAAACCTTGTAATTTGTGTCTATGAGATGCAGACCTTAACCATCATGCCAAACCTACCCCTGTTTTTTTAAGGCAGCACACTATTATGGTACTGTTTTTCCTATGTTTTCAGTCTGAGATCATGTAACAGTGGAATACAGGGTTTTTTCCTTCCCCACTGATGTACAGTCTTGGAGCTGGTATAGGTTAATAGTTACTGACTAGGCTAACGAACACAAGGGTCTTTTAAAGACTAACCCTGCATCCCAAATTTTTGACAAGTTGTGGTTCCCTTAAAAATTGTAAGGAGGTGCTTGGAAGATGAAACATTTACAAGCAGGGCCTAGGAGATGAACCATTTACAGTCTGCCTGTGTCCAAGACATACGTGCTAAACCAGGGATGAATGTCCTGCTCCCCATCCAGTTGTCCAAGTTACACTTGAATTGGGTTAGGGAGGCACTCTGCTTTACATGAATGGGGATCCTGTTCTGGAGAAGGGATAGTCTCTTAGGATACATACCTGTCTCTCCAAAAGGTCCTATTTATATGAAAGGTAAGGTTTTAGTCTTCAGAATGGGTAATTCTGGTGCTGTTTGTCTTGGTTACATGCAGGAGGTCCCTCAAAGTGGGGTCTGAAAATGCCTTGTATGTCAGGCTTAGACCTCCCCTCAACAACCTGTAGGAGACAGAGCACTGGGATATGGCCTTGAGGCAGTCTGTATAGGACATGTTACTTATGCTCTGTATTCTTTTAGTGAGGAACCTCTGTCGATGCTCCAAGTGTTGGTTATGCCTGGTTAGGTACATAGCAAATAGGGCATAGTGCTCAATGATAGGTCTGATGAATGCCAAATACAGTAGAACAATGACTTCCTTGGAACTAGATGCCATATCTTTGTTTATAAGTTGCATAACATAGAATGATTTTCTCACTATTGCAGACACGTGATGATCAAAGGCTAGATTACTGTCCATGTGTGTCTGCAAGTCCATGACTACTGGGTCAACTTTTAAGGGGGTTTGTTGTCAAAGTGATAGTTTCCAGTGGTGGATGACTTTCTGAAGAATACTATTATGCATTTATTGGCATTTAGTTTTGATCCATGGCTCTGACACCAGTTGTTTATCTGTGTCAGCCCTTCCTGGAGAATATTTGTGTCAGTGTGAGATTCAATAATAGCTCCTAATTTTCAATCATCTGCAAATTTAATCAGCCAGAGGCATATTTAAGTAAAAGCATAGGTTGTAGGGGATGCAATCCATCATGGTGATGGTTGGAGGGGCAGGAGGTCAGGAGGGCTTACCCCTGCAAAACATTATTTTTCTTTTGTTTATTTATTTATTTGTTTACTATTTGTGTGTTCATTCTTTTTGTACAAAGTTTTTTTTTATTTCTCTCATTTCTGACAGTGACAAAAAAGTACTATACTCATATATATGTATATATATATATATATATATATATATATATATATATATATATATATATATGTGTGTGTGTGTGTGTGTTTGTGTGTGTGTGTGTGTGTATTTATGTATATGTGCATGTCTGTGTCTATTTATACATATGTGTGTGTGTGTGTGTGTGTGTGTGTGTGTGTGTGTGTGTGTGTGTGTGTATTTATGTATATGTGCATGTCTGTGTCTATTTATACATATATATATGTGTGTGTGTGTGTGTGTATGTGTGTGTGTGTGTGTGTGTGTGTGTGTGTGTGTGTGTGTGTGTGTGTGAGTGTGTGTATTTATGTATATGTGCATGTCTGTGTCTATTTATACATATATATATATATATATATATATGTGTGTGTGTGTGTGTGTGTGTGTGTGTGTGTGTATGTGTGCCTGTGGTTTAGTTGACTTTCATTTTTTAATTAGTAATATGTTTTTTATGTAGGAAATCCATTTATCATGGCATGACATTTGTAGAAACAGCTAAATAATGCAGAATTGGGGAGTTCAAGCCAACTGAGTTGGCGAAGAGTGGAGCAATGGTGGGATTTGTGGTTGTGATTGGCTGCAAACTTAGCTATTTTGTTATAGCAGGATTCTAGATTATCAAGGTCAGGCTTACATAGGTTGGTGAAAATAAAAGTAAGTGGGATCTAGCTGTGGCTAGTCTGGCTTGGTGAGAGAAATAAGGTTTGGCCCTGTAGAGACTGCCTAGTTCGATGTGTACTTTTTTGATTGTTAGGGTGATATGCTTATCAAATTTTAGTTTGTCATCTATAGTAACTCCTAGGAGTTTAGTCTGACTGGTTGGTTCAATTTTCGTGCCATTTAAAGAGTATAAAGATAAAGGTAGAGAGCTGTGCTTGGAAGATTTGCTTGTGAAAACTTTTAACTTCGTCTTATTTGTGTTTAGAATGAGTTTATGGGTAGAGGAGTATTTTTCAATGTCTGGGAAACATTTTTGCATTTTTTGCTGAAGTTCTTGAGGGGAAGGGGCCAAGCAGATAAGAGAGGAGTAATCTGTGTATTGGATTATTGTAGCAAGTCGGGTGGCAGAATTAAGGTTGTTGGTTAATATAGTAAAAGAGGAGGGGACTGAGTATAAATCCCTGGGGTACACCAGTGGATATTGGCAGTAGTGGTGAGCTTTTGTTTTCCCATTTTGTGGCCTGTTGATGGTTAGACAGATAGCTGAGAAGCCATGATAGTGATGTTGAATTGAGACTGTACATTGCAAGTTTGTTGAGTAGCAGCTGGTGGGACACTGTGTCAAAGGCTTTTGACATATCCAGGAAAATTGCTGAGACTAGTTCTCAATCATTCTTGAGGTGCCAGATTGTATTGGTAAACATTATTAGAGCAGTATCTGTACTATGTTTTAGGTCTGAAGCTGTGCTGTGATCTGGATAGAAAGTTGTTTATGGCAAGGTAATTAAGGAGCTGTTGGTGGATACATTTTTTAAGGATTTTGGCTAGGGGAGAGAGGATGGCAGTTGGACTGTATTTTGAGATATCTCTAGGGGAGTCACCCTTGTGAAGGGGGAGGATGTAAGAGATTTTCTAGAGGTGAGGCACATATTGTTCTGTGATAGAGCAATTGATTATGATGGATATGGGGTAGGTGATGGAAGGAGCTGCTGCTTTTAGGAATTTGTTAGGTAGTTGATTTGCAGTGAGACAGCAGGGTTTTAACTTGGTTATGAGTTTTTCTATATGTGGTTTGAATGGGTTTAAAGGCAAAAGAGTTTGAGTTCTCAGTGGTGGTGAGTAGGGGGCTGTGAGTGGCTGGATCTGTTTGTTGTCTAGGAGAGAGGTGATGGAGTTAATAAAGTGAGAGTTGAACTGTGATGCTAGGGGCCCAGTGATATTGTATGTGCTGGGAGCAGGGATAGAGGTTTTTCCAGGGTTAAGTAGGTAGTTAATATTTTGGCAGAACTTTTGTGGGTTGCTCAGGTGATTTTGTTGTGAGGTTAGAAAGTACATTTTTTCTTTGGTGATGTTTTTCTTAGCTTGGTTCCTTAATTGTTGATATATGGTGAAGTCACTATGGTTTTTGGTTGTATGATATAGTCTCCAGGCTCTGACTCTGTTTGATTAGTAGTGTACTATCCTTAAATAGCCATGGAATTGTCTGGCTTTGGGGCATATTTTCCTGGTGGGGGAGAGACTATTTAGGATGTCAAGGAAGTTGTTCTTGAAATAATCTACTGCAAGGTCTAGTTGTAGGTTTACTAGAAAAGACCAGTCACAATGTTTAAGAATATTAAATATATCAGGGGAGAAGTTTTTCTTGCTACGGGTGTATTTGAAAGGTATGTAAGATTCTGTTTGAATTATTTTTCTTACTGGAAATGTAGGGGCATGGTCGCTTGGTGTGACTGGTAGGGAGCCAGATTGGTACCCTAGGTTTAGTTTGTTAGTTAATATCCAGTCAAGTAGTGACTTTTTTATGGAATGTTTGTCAGTGCGAGTGGGACAGCTAATAGTCTGGGTGAAGTTGTAAAGGTTTATAAATTTAGTAGGACAGTTAGAGGACCATGATTGCCAGTCCAGTTTAAAGTCATCCAGGATGATAGTTTTGTGGCTGAAGGAGTTAGAAGCCAAGGGGATGAGTAATTTTATGATAGGAAGGTTGTACTTCTACATTTCTACACTACAGAAAAACACATAAAATCAAATTCTGACAGAAAATCAGGAAAGTAAGATGAAAAGTTTTTCTTTCTTTGTGGCACTCTCAATTTGATTAAAGGGAAAGACAACTCATTTTTAATAACAAAAATATAATATGTGTGTTTTTCTATTCATTTGTGTCTGAAAGCTAAGCTTGAAAGCATTGCTTTTGTTCAGATTCCTAACTGTAGCTCCAGGCTACACTATTTATCTGAGGTATAACATTGGTAATCTGTGACAATTGAGGCACATTTGAATGTTAATGCTTAAGTGCCATTAGTTTCATAATGGCTGTATAGTTGGTCTCCATTACCTAACCTAATTAATCTGCATATCCTAGCTTTCATGATGTAACAAGTAAAGAGACAAAAATGGAAAGACTGGCAAACAGAAAAATATTCAGGAATGATATATATTAAATAATCATTAAATTATGCCTTTTCTCTACATGGCTCTTTAGGTGTTAGATTGCAGAGATGGAAGATCACTTTTTGGAAAGAAAAACTTGACATTTGGGTAGAGTTCTCTTTATTGTACAGATACTCTGAATACTGTATTTTAATAGTATAATGAATTTCTCTTAGGCAAGAAGATCATTGTGACTACAGTGTCAGTGTCTATTAGAACTATATATATATATATATATATATATATATATATATATATATATATATATATATATATATGGAAACACTTCACATAATCGAATTACTGAAATCTCGAATTTCATATGGTCGAGACCATATGATCAAGATTTCAGTAAATCGAATATGTGTAGTGTTTAAAAATAAGAATTTACTTACCTTAATACATTGCGTGCACACAGAGGCAAGGATTCTTGTATGCTCTGTGTGTACGTAATGTTTTATTTTTTTGCGGTGTTGACAGGAAATCAGAAATCTCCCATTTTGCACTTCTGCATACAGCACAAGACGGGAGATTTCCCATTTCCTCACTGTAGCGCGATCTTGGAGTTGGTATATTTAAGTAGGGGGTGTGTGTTCGTTTCGCTTCAGAAGTTTGAGTTTCCGAAACTCGATCTTTTGGTTTCGGTTATTTGCAGTTCAAGATTTTGTTAATTTGAGCTTCTGAAGTGAACCCATATATATATATATATATATATATATATATATGTGTGTGTGTGTGTGTGTGTGTGTGTGTGTGTGTGTATATATATATATATATATATATATATATATATATATATATATGTAACTGCGGTGGTGGTGCTGCAGTAGCATTGTCATCTCACAGTAAGTCGTTGTCCTGTTCGATTCTCAGCTAGAGCGTCTTCTGTCTAGAGACATGCGTGAATGGGCGTACCTTCGTTGAAGGTTGTGCATAAGGGCTGGCAACTCGGCAAGTAAAAATCCACTGCCAATCATTAGTGGACCCGAGTTCCGCTGTGGCAACCCCTAACCGGGAAAAGCCGAAAGACACAACAATACACACATATATATATATATATATATATATATATATATATATATATATATATATATGGATCTACTTCAGTAGATCGAACTTTTAAATGTTCGAAGACGATATGGCCGAGACCATAACATCGAAAATTTAAAAGTTCAAAAGCTGAAATAGAATAAAAACAAATAAAAAAAAATAAACCTGCATAGCAGGGGAGCAAGCCCCCCTGCACCCCCCCCAATCCCACGCTTCTTAAATATACCAACTCCAAGATTGCACTACATTGCGGAAAAGGGAAAGCTTCCCGTTCCGCACATTACACGGATCTCCATTCAGTCCATTCAAACTTTTAAAATATATGCATTCTAATTCTGTTTTCAACTACATTACTACTTTTCACTTTTCGGGTCTATATTAGAATACCGAACATTTAAAATGTCGAGTGTTCTAATATCGAACACTAGCAATCGAAAAAAAAAAAACATCGAACATTCGGATCAGTGAATTTTTTCCTAGGGAAAAAATGTGGTGTTTCAAAACACATACACACAGCACAAGCACACCAAACAAACAGCAATTCACACACATACACCTAACCCTACACTAAACTATACAAACACCACTAACTATCCACTTACCTTAACACAAACCCTAACCCTAAGATCCATCACTATCACACAGTCACCTCACCCGTGCCCTAACCATAACTCACGTAACCCGCCCTAACCCACATGTCCACACAATCAAACATTTACATGACTTGCGCCCTAACCCTAACTCACTTAACCCACCCTAACCCACACATCCACACAATCGCACACTTACCTGAACCCGACCCGTAACTTTCCACCAGAGAGCTGAAAATACCGAAGCAACAGAAATGGACAACGAAATTCTTTCCCTAGGAAAGAATTTGGTTTCCTTTTACTTCGCTGAAAATGGGTCGACATTAGAACACCCGACATTTCAAATGTTCGGTGTTCTAATATAGACCCCACTTTTCTTCCTTTCTAATACAGAGTTATGACTCACAGATATCTTTATGAGTTTTACTATCACTGCAGAATCTACCACGTTCATCAGTGTGTTCCATGTATGTCATCCAGCTCATATAATGTTATCTTATTTTCATCATCATTCTCTTTCGGCTTTTCCCGTTAGGGGTCGCCACAGCGGATCATCTCTTTCCATTTCTTCCTATCCTCTGCATCTTGCTCTGTCACACCAACCGCCTGCATGTCCTCTCTCACCACGACCATAAACCTTATCTTAGGCCTTCCTCTTTTCCTCTTACCTGGCAGCTCCATCCTTAGCATCTTTTTCCCAATGTACCCATCATCCCTCCTCAGCACATGTCCAAACCAACGCAATCTCGTCTCTCTTGCTTTGTCTCCAAACTGTCCAACATGAGCTGACCCTCTAATATACTGATTCCTAATCCTATCCATCCTAGTCACACCGAGTGCAAATCTTAACATCTTTAACTCTGCCACATTCAGCTCTGACTCCTGCCTTTTTGTCAATGCCACTGTCTCCAACCTATATAACATAGCTGTCTCACTACTGTCTTGTAGACCTTCCCTTTCACTCTTACTGGTACCCATCTGTCACAAATCACTCCTGACACTCTTCTCCATCCATTCCACCCTGCCTGTACTCTCTTCTTCACCTCTCTTCCACACTCACCATTACTCTGAACTGTTGATCCCAAGTACTTAAACTCGTCCACCTTTACCAACTCTACTCCCTGCATCCTCACCATTCCTCTACCCTCCCTTTCATTCACACACATATATTCTGTCTTAGCCCTGCTGACCTTCATTCCTCTGCTCTCTAGAGCATATCTCCACCTCTCTAGAGTCTCCTCAACCTGATTCCTACTCTCACTACAGATCACAATGTCATCTGCAAACATCATAGTCCACAGGGCCTCCTGTCTGATCTCATCTGTCAACCTGTCTATCACCACTGCAAATAAGAAAGGACTCAGAGCTGATCCTTGATGTAATCCCACCCCCACCTTAAACGGATCTGTCACTCCCACTGCAGTCCTCACCACTTTCACACTACCTCGTACATATCCTGTGCCACTCTTACATACTTCTCTGACACTCCCGACTTCCTCATACAATACCACAACTCTTATCTAGGCACCCTGTCATATGCTTTCTCCAAGTCTACAAAGACACAATGCAACTCCTTCTGACCGTCTCTGTATTTCTCCAATAACACTCTCAGAGCAAACATCGCATCTGTAGTGCTCTTTCCTGGCATGAAACCATACTGCTGATCACTAATCATCACCTCCCTTCTTAACCTTGCTTCTACTACTCTCTCCCATAACTTCAAGCTGTGACTGATCAATTTTATCCCTCTGTAGTTACTGCAGCTCTGCACATCACCCTTATTCTTAAAGATAGGTACCAAAACACTTTTTCTCCACTTCTCAGGCATCCTCTGACTTTCCAAAATTTCATTAAACAATCTAGTTAAAACCTCCACTGCCATTTCACCTAAACATCTCCATGCTTCCACAGGTATGTCATCTGGACCAACAGCCTTTCCATTCTTCATCCTCTTCATAGCTATCCTTACTTCCTCCTTGCTAATCTGTTTCACTTCCTGATTCACTATCCCCACATCATCCAACCTTCTCTCCCTCTCATTCTCTTCATTCATTAACCCCTCAAAATACTCTTTCCATCTACTCAACACTCTCCTCACTTGTGAGTACCTTTTCCTCACTATCCTTTATCACCCTATAACAGTAGCAAAACCTTACAGATTACTCAGTATTCACTAGGCAGAAATACAGATTCCATAATAAAGCTGTTACATGGCATTAGTGAAGAGCTTCAACCCCAGCCTTGTTGCAGAATGCCTCACTAAATGGATCCTATTCAGCTTGGAGATAGGAAGACCTGTATAGCTACATTGCAGTAATTAAAGTGAGAGACGACAAGTGCCTGCAGTGCACAGCAATAAATAAACACTGATGCTCTGCGGTGTGTAAAAGTAAAATAAACATGATTAATCATACAGTCTGTCATGCAGCAAGGGGACTATTAAAGGGATAAGTGTATTATAAGAGCTAAAATCTGCTGCTTAGAGGGTTGAGGTTTTCCCCAGAACATGGGCACAAGTGGTCTATCATCAAAATGGAAGTGAAAAGAATGAAAAATTATGATTTTTGAAGGATCGAGTGACATGTTACACTCAGTCATTCCTGATTCAACATGCCAGGAGATCGCAGTTCAGTGAGGAACAGGGAATTAGCCCATTTCCGCACTGTAGCACAATCTCAGAGTTGGCATATTTAATGTGCAGGAGGTGTGGGGGTGCAGAGGGTGAAACCTCCCTGCAAAATAGTAGCATTAACGTACTGTTGACTATAGAGTGTAACGGTACATTAATGTGCATACCATGGTTGACTGACGTCACCTCCTGCTATGTCGAATATATCCAACTACAGTTGTCAATGTATTCATTTTTCACCTTTGTTTACTTTTCAGTATTCTGGATTCAGCATTTTGGGTCGACATTGTAAACGGTCGACCGAAGCAGATTTCTAGTGCCAATAGTAAACCTCTCTCTCTCTCTATATATATATATATATATATATATATATATATATATATATATATATAAAATATGTGTGTATATATATATATATATATATATATATATATATATATATATATATATATTTGTATTTGCATAGTTTATATATAATATGCTTGAACTGCAGTTGATAACATCAAAATGAACTAATGCTAACCCACTGAAACTCTGAAATGGGCTATAATATGGGTCCTGCAGGGAATGTGTTCCAAACTTCACTTGCCATCCCTTCCAGGAGATCCTTTACTATGGGTCTGGAACAGCATCAAGTTCAGTACTGCAAATACTGAAGTTTTCATTATTCAAACTAAGCAATTCATGCCTCCATCAATCAAGGTTTGGCCATTTTAGCAAATGCTATATATAGATATATATAATATATTTATGGGAAGGAAACCTTCAACAAGTGACAGAGCCAGTACAGCTGATTGAAATGTACTGGCTTTTTCAGTATGAGATTTACAGTACTATGAGGATTAAGGAATATGCCTTTTAACCAATGTAGTGTGATCTTTGAGTTTATCAACCTCGGTGGTGCAGCGGTTAGTGTTGTCGCCTCACAGCAAGAGATTATCTAGTTCGATTCTCAGCTGGACTGCCTTCGGTGCAGAGTCTGCATGTCCTCCCTATGGTCAATTGAGTTTTAAAAGACATGCAGGTAAGTACGTGTGTGTGTGTGTGTGTGTGTGTGTGTGTGTGTGTGTGTGTGTGTGTGTGTATGTGTGCGTGTACCTTCTGTGGAGGTTGGGAGGTTGGGCCCCGGACTGGCAACTCAACACTTTGAAAACTCCATTGCAAATCAATCTGCAGACTGGTTATACACTGTGGTGACCCCTAACCAGGAAAAGCCAAAATACATTGCTAGTGGGATCTGTGAATTAGTATACGTAATTAGCAGGGAGTCTGAGGGTAGCAAGGGGGGCTTGCCCCATACAAAAATATTTTGTGATTTGTTTTTTTCACTCCTTTGTGGATCACTGTTTAGTTTTTTAATACGTAGGTGGCAATCATTGTTTGATCAGTGAGTTGCTTTTTCCGTAGAAGTTTATACTTTCATGTTTATTTATGTGTGTTTATGTATTTATAAATATTTACAGAGAGAGAGAGAGAGATAGAGACAGGTAAAGATGCACAACAGAAGTGCTTGGGGGCCACTGTGGGGTTGTAGTCAAAGAGGCTTACATATATATATATATATATATATATATATAAGTTATATCCTGCAGTACTAGAAAGGTGAGATGAGGCATCTACTGGTTAATGGCGTCCTGCCACTTTGGGTAAAATGGCAAAGACGTAACTTTTTTAAACCAAAACACATTTTAAGAGCTTTGTTTGTCTAAGTGTTGCTATTTTCCCTGTTTTCCATTCCAGCTGTAAACATCCATCAAACCTCTCACTTTTTTGGACGCACAGTAAAATGGACTAGCACACTTATGGCCATGCAGCTTAGCTTGTGTAGAAATGATGTGGTAGAATGTTGATCATTTGTTTGTAGGAGGGAAGACTAGAAAACCATCAGACTTAGAGGGGTAGTTCTGCCATTTTTGACAGGTGTTTCTTTGCTTTGCTGCTTGAATTGGTTACAGGTTAAAATATTTATTTTATTACCATTGGCTCTTGGCAAGATAGTTTACTGAGATGCATTTCAACCTTCTGGCAGTTGTATGTAAACACGATGGCTGACTGGCATGGTGATACACTAATGTAGTACAGATAACATCATAAAATAAGGGGTGGTATGGTCATCCAGGTCAGAAATGCAATGCGTAGCTCTCAACCTTCTACCTCAAAATGAGGAATACTGTCTCCCCCATTGTGGAGCAAATGGGTAAAATGTGGGACACCTACTAACATCTTACTAGCAGCTTCAATTAGGAAGGTCATACGATGGTTACAATAAGCTACCTTATACTTACAAAAGTTATTTTGACAAATTAATATGATTCAGTACTATTTACCATGGATATCAGTTAAAAATTTCTTAACACTGAAAGTGTGATAGACCTCTTTGGTGTGGAACTTTGGGGACCAAGGACATTTGTAATACCCAAAATGGTGTACACTCCTCCTAATGAAGTACACTTGAGATGTATGACATAATGCAGTTTTCTGTCATTTAATAAAATGTCAGTTAGCAAAATGATTATATTTTAATTATGACTATTAAAATGGTATTCTTATTACTTTATATTTAAAACATTATACTTGTCAACAAAGTAGTTACTTTATATTCAACTGCATAACAGTTATTTTTTCTGGATAAGAGTTATTTTGATTGTGTTTACTGCAAAGGAATAATACCTTAAACAGAAATTTTTCACAGGATTTCTATGCAAATGCCAAATACAGTTTACTTTATACATTTGTTAAACAGGTAATTCAACTAACTATAAATAGCATTTTATAATTTAAAATATATTTGTGAAATAATTATACTGATGGTGGTTGCCTTTAATTTTATTATCAGATAAAACAGATTTAACTTATTTTGTTCAATATAATCAGTATAGAAAAGATCATCTGCATCAGATAATCTGCAACAGGTTTAAAAATTAAAACCAAACATACAAAAGTGTTTACATCAATAATTAACAATTATTTTAATCAGAAAGGAGGATTAAATAAGTGTGTAAAATACTTTTCAAGATCTTTAAACACTGTATAACATAATAAATGCTAAATATATGCCAATAATGTTATTTACGTATTAGCCTAAGGAAAATCTCAATCAGTGGTAGCAATACTGCTGTAAAATTGTATAGCAACAAGTAGAAGTCTTGCAAGTTCTGTATTGATCAGATTCATGAACTCCTACACTAAGTATACACTAAATGCGCATGACCTCTATTCAGGAACATCCCTACCACATTTTTGTTGTCACTCAGAAAGATTAGACTAAGTGTAGATGTAGTCTACACATTGAAGTGAATCCACCCCACTATTTAAAATTGCAAGAAAATAAGTAGGAAAACTAAAATTAGGAGGAAGAAGATGGAAGTTATGTTTATGTTCTCTAGTCACTCAAAGTGGATTACACTTATTGTAGGCATTAATGAATCCGACTCCATACTTGCTGACATTTTATAAAAAGCCACCATAAGAGGAATAAGTGAAAACTTATTCAGACGAGTAGAGATGATCTGAAGTTTATTTTTAACTGAAATACTTAACATACAAATCGTAACTAACGCCACAAAACCACACGTATTTTGAAGTTATGTATTGTGCAATATATTTGTTCCTAAACAAAAGGATGCAAAATATATAAATCTCTGGTAGGGAAAAACTTCCAATTATACATTTTTTAGTAGATTGTTATAAGAGTTGAAAGAATAAAAAAGATTTCTGCAACACAGAAGTGTAAATTAGCCAAAAGGAAAACAAATCCAAAATGTAGCCTACTTCAGTTTCTAAACTATTAAGCTAAACATCTGAAGAAACTATAGTTAAAAGTTACCATCCCTTGTGCTGTACTTTGAATTATTGTAGTTGTAGTATTTATTGTGCTTGGTGGGGGGTGGGGGGGCAGCATGAACCAGGTGAATGGTATTAACTGCTTTGGCTTCTGCTGTTTGAGTATTGTAAGGAGAACTATGTGCAAGAATTTTAGCCCCCAGTATAAGGCATCTGCTATGAATGTGCACTATAATTATAGACATCATGCTGACTTTGTACTTCTGTAGAAAGTTGTACAACAAAGTACAAGGGAACTAAACAAATATTCACTTAAGTTGAATGAATACCTGGTTTGGATGGTTGCTGTGAGGCTGAGGGCAATGGCTAATAATGGTAAGGCATACTGACACAGTGAGTTTATTTATAATAAATGTGTGAGACACTTTTAAGCAAACTGAAAGAAAGTGGCATTTATACAGAGAGGCAGACTATGCCTAAATATTAATATGATGGGCCATGAAATAATGTATGCAAATACAGATCTTTAAAAAAAGGATTTAATTAAGGAACAAGTAGAAAGAGAGTATATAGAATTTAGGACAGAATGGATTCAGGAGGTTACATGTCTTTTTTTTTTGCAATATTTTACTGGTTTTCCTGCATTTTGTTGAAGACCAGTGGATCAGAAATTTGCTACCTGATCATGAATGCTCATTCTATTCTCCCTTGAAGAGTTTCTCCCATTTGAATAATTATGTTATTATTCAGGGGGTTGAGGGAGATACAGCAAGACTTATTCTGAAAAATACATCTTATTTCAGACAATAGCGTTAGTGTAACATGTAATTCCAATGTTTTTACATGTTATCACTGCAATTATTATCTAGTGATTTTCTTGATTTTTACATGACATGAAACCAATTACATTTCTTGATCAACATTTTTCCATCCAAAAGTTGAAAAAAACTTACAAGTAAGCTTCATACTTTTTCATATCTTGTTTGGTGGTATGTCTTACAATTCACTAAAAACAGTGGTCAACATTCATTTTGATAAAGAAAGCAAAGATAAAGCATCAGATGGCAAAACAGGACATGACAAACAAGTAATAGGATGATGGTGACAGGTTAAAAATGTGAAAATGAATTGGAATACTGACCCTAACCTGTTCTTGGACATAGGGTGCAATATGTGAATGCGTCTTGTGCCCTACATACAGTTTCAAGCTGGAGACTGCTGCCTTAGAGGTGCATAGCCACACTGGCAGTACATTTAACGGTGGACAGCAGTGCATTAGTATACCAGCTGTCCTTGTGTTGGGGTGTGACAGGTGCAGATGTACACAAATTAATTCTGGGTACATAATTGCAATTAAGGTTTACCAAGACAGGTCATGACAATATACAAGAAGAAATCTGATGATAAGAAAAAATAATTATACTTTAAACTCTTAATATGAAAATAAAGCACATGCTGGTCAGGTACAAGTGAAGTGATGCATGCAGATTATTTGTACAATAGAAGCATAATATATTTGAGTAAAATATAACTATTTAAAGGCTGATTAGTTACCCTCTATCCCTGAAACAGGTAATTATCAAGCAAGAACTATAAAAGCTAATTTATCTCAAATTGTTGTGTCATAAGATCATTGCATCATATAGGAGCATAGGAAGTTACTAGACTACTGGCCCTGAGATCCTTATAAGCATACCCAAGAGTTTAGCCTATGTTTAGACAAGTCAGCACCCAAAGCCCCTGTCCAGCAGAGACACGGGTGGAATCCCAGGGGTGTATTTTCTGTTTTCCATCCAATTATCCAGGTTGTGCTTAAAAATGGATAATGAGGTACTCTGCTTGACATGGAGAGGGAGTCTATTCCACAGATGGGGGAGTCTCTGGGACACAAATCTGTCCCACCACCAAGTCTGATTGATGTCACAGAGCAGGTTGAGGTTGTGCGTGTGGGTTACTTGAGTGGGCCTTGACTTGCAGATATGCAGCAGTCCCATCAAGGAGGGGTTTGAGATTGCTTTGTATGCCAGTGTTCAGTGAGTAGGTTCTCTGTATGCTTCTAAATCATCACAATGTGTACCTTTATTTTGTTGATAGCTAGAGACTTGTAGTGCAAGCTTACAGAATTTAAAATGTTCATAGTAAAATTGAAAAATAACCTACTTACTTTTTATGTTACATCAGTACATCCTCATCTTTTGTGCAAAACAGGACTAGAATATTTATGTTTTATTTATTTTATTTTACATTTTTTTACTAGGAGCTCCGACTTGGCTTTTGGCCCATTTTTATCAGAGGCCTGGTGAGAAAAGCTCCACATGAAAGTTTTACAAGACAGTTTTTATACAATTTGTCAGAAAAAAAACATACTTACATACAATTTTGACATAAGATTATTTGACAGTTATGACAGAAAAGCAATACTTACATATGATTTTGACATAATATTATTTAACAGCTATAGCAGCATAAGAAAAATAACATTGTAGGTTCTTGTGTACTGTGTAATATACAGAGGTGTAGGTAGATATGCAGGAAGTGCATTTTGTGTTGTCAATATTAGGTTAGTGGAAAGTAGTTGGTAAGATAAGATTTAAGGAAGACATGAGGAGGTGTAATAGTATTGCTATTGCGTTACAAGGAAGAGATCCTGGAAGGCTGTTAGGTGGAAGACATATAGCTGGAGAGGAGAAACAGTTGAAGAGAAGATTGCAAGACTGGGGTTTTTATCCCAGCATGTTGCAGGGGCAGAGCCATTTATTATTTAGAGGCTCTTTCAGCATAATTTAAACTTTTGATGGGTTGGGCACATTGAGTATTTCTTGTGGCACTGTATTTAAGGATTTTGCTATTTTATTGGAATATAAGGCATCACAGTGGCTGCTGTTGGATTTGGTTATGTTTAGTAAGAGGTTTGGGGAATATCTTAGAGTCCAATGGTTGGTTTGGGGTTTAATAAGATTATTAAACGCTGGACTGTTATTGAGGTGATGTAGGATGGAGTGTGCTTGGTCTGTTTGGTTGTAGGTGTTCCAACCATTTTAAGTGTAGTAATGCTGAACAATGATTTGATCTGGAAGGTACGTTAAAGGCAAATCTCGCTATTTTTTTATAGCATGTCTCTAGGGGTGCTTTTTTTAGGTTGGTGAAGATTAGTGATACTTATAAGTAAAATGTGGACCTTTGTGATTATTAGTGCTAGGTGCTTGTTGAATTTAAGGTTGCTGCCTATTGTAACCCCAAGGAGTTTAATGCCTTTGACTGGCTCTATTATTGTGTTTTTTGATGAGTATATTGTAAAGGGGCGATTGTTGTTGACTATTGTTGTTGCTTGTGAAGAGCATTCATTTTGTTTTGTTGGGATTGAGAATGAGTTGACAGTTAGAAAGGTATTTTTCTATGTCTAAGAAGACTTGTTGTCTTTCTTGTAAGAGTTCAGGAAGAGAGGGGGCTGCACATATGAGGGTGGAATCATCCACACATTGTATTGTATTGTGGTTGCATGTTTGGTGGCTATGCAGAGTTTATTTGTAAAAATGGGGAAGAGGAGTGGGCCAAGGATTGAGCCTTGAGGTATGCCTGTGGAGACTGGTAGGAGAGAGGAAAGGTCAGTTTGCCATCTAACTTCCTGCTATTGGTTGGATAGGTAGCGGGAAAATCAGGATAGAGCAGACTGGGAGAGGTTTAAGGAAGCTAGTTCATTAATGAGCTTTTGGTGGGAAACTGTATCAGAGGTCTCAAACATGTCTAAGATGATGGAAGAGGTGAGTAGGCTGTTGTTTCTGTGGTGGTTGACTGTGTTGGTAAAACTAAGCAGTGCAGCTCTTGTGCTGTGTTTTGGTCTAAAGCCGTGTTATGATAAGGACAAGAAATTGTTTTTCAGGAGATGGTTGTGGTGTATGCATTTTTTGAGTATTTTTGCTATGGGAGAGAGAATAGTGATTGGTCTATAATTAGTGAGTTTGGTAGAGGAACCTCCTTTGTGTAGGGGGCTTATGTAGGAGATTTTCCAGAATTTAGGGATATATTTTTTGTTATAGTTCTGTTGATTAGGATTGATATGGGGTAGGAGATGACATCTGCAGTGATTCTTAGAAATTCAGTAGGGAGTTGGTCAGCAGCTAGGGATGAAGATTTGAGTTTTGCTAGGTTTTTTGTCATTGAGGTTTGAATTGGAGTAATAGTGAAACTGTTAAGGTTGTTTTCAGGGTTGGTGGGGAGAGTTAGTGAAGTGTTGGTGTTATTTTTAATTAGAGATTTAATAGAATTGATGAAATGTGTGTTGAATTGAGAGGCTATGCTGTCTGTGGAGTTTGTTGTAGTTATAGCTGGGGTGGTGGATTGGTTAAGTCTTAATGGTTGATTTATGGCTCTCCAAAATTTTGAGAGATTCTTTTGGTGTTTTTCTTGAATTTCTGTATAATATTGTTTTTTGTCTTGTTTAGTTTGCTTTTTGACATTGTTTCATACTTGGCGATAGTTTTGAAGGAAAGTTTGGGTTTTTGATTTCTAGTAAAGGTTGCATGTTCTGTTTCTTTGTTTTAAGATTGATCTGATTTCAGTACTGAGCCACTGTAAGGGTTTTACTTTTATACATATATTTCTGAGGGGTGCTACATTGTTTAAGGTGTATTGGAATTTTTCATTGAAGTATTGAACTGTTTGATTAAGGTTGAGGTGTTTTAGTGGGCTCCAATCACATACTTGTAAGAGATTTTTGAAGGTATCAAGGGAGAAATGCTTTTGTGTTGCAAATATGTTTACAGGGGGTGTGATTTTGAAGGACTATGCATTTTCTTAGTAGGTAAGTTGGTAGGTAATTGCTTAGGGTGTCAAGAAGGCAGCCTGATTTGTAATGAAGTCGGTTTGAGTTGATGAGGGTCCAGTCTTGGATTGATTGTTTTTTGCTATGCTTGTCTTGTAGGAGTATTTATAACTTGACTAAAGCCATGAATATTTATGAAGTTTGAGGGGTTTTAGGAGGAGCATGTAGTCCAATCTGTATTTATGTCTCCCATTGTTATAGTTTATTGGTTGAGGGTAGTTGAGCATCAGTGGAGGGAGTTCTCAATTACGGTTGGTTTGTTTCCTGTAGGTATGTAGGCTGCATCAATGTTGATGTGCTTATTTGGGTTTATATGCAGTTGGAAGATGACTATTTCCAAGTTAAACTGGTCAGTGGGGTTGATAGTGACTCTGTCAATTTGGAGATTATCTTTATATAGTATTTCTATACCACTACTGTGTTTATGGGTTCTGTCTTGCCTGTACACATTGCAGCAAGGGGTGAGTATTTCACTGTATTGAATGTTATGTTTTAACCAGATTTCTGTCAGAAATGTTATGTCAGGGGTGTAGTGGGATAGAGTTGTGTGAAACTCATAGATTTTGTTGGTTAGCCTTCTAAGGTTCATGTTAAGCAGTAGTAAGTCTGAATTGCTTTGATGAAGATTGTAGGGGTTTGCATTTGTCTGAGTGGTGATTTTGTCTGTGGAGTTTGTTAGGGATGGGTGCCTGGGTTGGAGTGGATGTCACTGCTTAATTTGATGTGGTTTGTAATAACTGGGAATAGGTAGGTGAGTTTGATTAGTGGTTTGGTTCATTTTCTAATGTAGGAGTGGATTTACTTTTATATAGAGAATTTTAAATGCTAGGGAGTTGTATTGAGGTTTATAAATAGCTCTTGAGATATGCAGATATTTAATGATTTATTGGTGTCCTTTGTATAAGTTGGGTTGGTGGGGGAGTGGAGTAAATGTTTATGTTTGGAAGTGATGGAAGATGTGCATAGGTATGTAGTTATAAGAATGGCCAGAGTTGTTGTTAATCAGGTTAGCATTGTGGTATTTTGTAGAATTGTGTTTATTAGGAACTATTGTGATTAATTCAGTTGACTTGTAAGTGTTTAAAAAAGATAAAGAGGTGAGAGTGATTAGTGAGGTGGAGTTTAATTACTAGTGAGTGATGTTAGTTTCCTGTTGGTTTGTATGATTAATTTGGGTGTGACATAGGGTGGGTGTGTGGATGGCTAGTTATAAATTTAGGGATAGTGGGGGTGGGTGGGAATTAAGGATAGGGTAGAGGAGCAGAGTGAGCCCAAGTGCAGTAGGTTGAGCCAATTTAGGATAAGCCCATTTCTTCAGAGCTCAGAAAAGATATCTGTTATACGAACATTAAGCTTATCTGCTAAGTATTCTTTATGTTGTCAGTTTTTCTGTCTGTTAGCAGTTTTGTTACTGGGACACTTGGTAAACACCACTGAGACTTGTTGTTCTTGGTTATATGTAAAAAATAAGCATAACAGTGCATTACACCATAACAGCATGGATTTAAACAAATTACAAGTGGGGTATTCTAATGGGGAATTTGAAGATAAACTAAACAAATAATTTTGGCAAATTCATGAGGGCTTATAAGTAAACTTTGGTTCTGTGCTGCTGACCAGTAGGCAACTTACTCATCTTATCAGTAAGGCATGCATGGTAAGTACAAAGTGATTAGAAACACTCAGTGTGGTTAGCCATAAGTAACTCTTCAACAGCTTATATTTTACTTTGTTTGATGATGAATTTGATCAAGTGCTGCTGAAGTTTTATGTTTTTTTAATTTTTTTCTTAACTGTCAGATAGTAGAGACATTTAAGAAAAATGCATATTTTTCATTCTTATTTCATCAAGTTTTCTTCTTCTATTATTTATTTTGCACAGGATTATCAGGCAATGCTTCAGATTTAGAAAAACGAAAGCTGGTTTATGGACAAAACTTTATACCTCCAAAGAAGCCAAAAACTTTTATACAGTTAGTCTGGGAAGCATTACAAGATGTGACTCTGATAATCTTGGAAGTTGCAGCCATTATATCTTTGGGCCTTTCTTTTTATCACCCTCCAGGACAGAGCAGTGATGGTAAGCTGACTAAACATCCTTTTCATTGTGTGATTTTTTTTCAATCTTATATGAACTTTTTCATCAATTTTGCTTGCTCAAGATTCATTATTTATTAATTTTCTTACTTAGTGTATCATCTGTTTATGTGAAAAAATATCTTTGAAAAGAAGTACTGATAAGCACTTTTGATAATGTTACTTGTATTTCTAGCAGTGGCACAGTCAGTAGTGTATTATAAAAAGTACTACTAGTGATTAAAGAGGCTGATTCGTTATGCATTTTATAAATGTTCTACACACTTTGGTTTTCAGTCTGACTGGATTTTTACAGTGGGTATTGAATGCACAGTAAGAAAGATATGTTATGCTGAGGGATAGTAAGAATTCTGTACAGCATTACTCCCACAGGTATTATTATTACTACTATTGCTATGGTACTATAGGGGGAGGGTGCATCTAATTTTAAAACAAATTGCACAACAATGTGCTCTGAATGAGCAATCAGAGATAATTGTATTGTAGTTTATAGGGCAGTAGCAATGTAAAATGTTCTGTAGCACACAGTAAAAACTTTGAAGGTCATGAAGTGCAAGTTTATATTTGGAGTGGTATCTCACAAGTTTTTTAAAATATTTTAATGTAAAGTTGTAGGAAAAATGAAGTAGATAAAAACAGCTTCTTTTGGGGTTGCTAAAGAGATCTAAAGGGGAAAACTATGGGCAGTCGCCCATTATATCTAGTAAGTATTCTAGTGTACTATATGATTCTTTGTATCAGATACTGCAGGGCAGTCCCAGAGGTCATACAACCTCAGTGATACTATAGACTGGGAAGTGTGAGTGCACATACCCCACATGGGGTGGGGGAGAGGTGGGTGCAGGTGAGCTGAATGGTCGCAATATAATATTTTGCATGTTTTCCTTACTTTTGCAACTGTTAATGTAACAATGTGGAACGGATTACACATTTTATCTGTGATGTTTTGTATTTTCACTCATGGAGATTTGATGTTTCAATATAAATCTGCTGGAAAAACTTTCTCAGGTTGAAAACTCACATATGTGGGCTATAAAACTATCATTTTCATTTGATTATGAATTGTCAGCCAACTTGCATGGATCTTTTGACATATTTGAATGCAAAGCTTTAAACCGCTGTGCCTTTATAGCCTATAGGAAATATTCAAAAATGGAAATTGTGTTGCGATATACAGTAAATCTTAAGATAAAGTGCATACCAGAATGAAGTCATAACCTTTGGCAATATTGTTTGAAAATGATGAAATTGTAGTAATTACTGCTTAGTTGTTTAATTACTGCTTAGTAATTCAGCAACTATTTCTACCAGTAGAGTAAGTGTAAGACAAGAACAACATTTACAAATCTGATGCTGCAGCATTATAATATACTGTTAGAACTATTGCAAATGTCAGAATCTGCTAAATACTACATTTTCTATATGTCCTTCTTTTGCAAGGTTTTATACCACCCTAATTTTGATTCAGGTCAAACTGTTATTGAAGTTATTATAGTACCAGATTCTGTATCTATAGAACACCCACTATCACTTTTGTCTACAGCTATCCTGTTTTGATGTAGGGGCTTCAAAAGATGGCACATATTTCTGTTTGGGTCTCCACTTGAAGTATAACCACATTGTAGCATAATACAGTGTCTCTACATGATGAAGCTGATAGAAAAAGCATAGTTCTCCTGCCTCACCCTTTCATACCTGTGTGACACCTGACCTTACAGGTCTGATGTGGAAGGAGACATGTTACAAAATTGTTGATCCAAAGTTGGTTATAACCCTTTAAGAAAAATGAGGGCATAGCTAATATGCTGCTAGCAATCAAAATAAAACAAGAGTGCATCAGAATTAAAGCAATCAGTAGCTTAGTATTAGAGGTAGTGTTTACAAGGGTGAGTGTGACTTATAATAAATTACTAATGAGATTGCAGTAAGAACAATACTGTTTGCTTCAGCCTGTCCCCCTTTGTAAAATAATAACAAAATAGCCTGATAGCATAGGATATGGACATGTCCAGATGCTAACACTTTAACATGGTTGATGGGGTTTTCTTTAATTTTATGTGGAAAACTACTGGGTAGATCTTGTGCAGTTCCATTAAATTTAAGCTTGCAATTTTACTTGTGACATTAGACATAATGTCTAAAGTTATATAAGGGGTATCTATTCTTGTCGTTATACAACTCTAACATATTTCTTTGCTTATTGTGAAATCTGTACAACATTTTCAGTCAACACATTTGCTACGTAATTTTTGTTTGATGTTTTCCACAAAACTTATGCCACATTAATCTTAGAAGCTGTATATAACAGAGGCAATTAAAACAAACAGCATTTTAGGCTTTGTAGGCCAGCAGAACAAGTAGTAATCCTGTCTGAGATCCATCTTGTGAAGTTGTGTAGTTAAACTCACAAAAATAAATTAAAATAAAATAAACAACATACTAGCCATTTTGTTTATCAGATACCTGAGTCTAAGGTTTGTTTTATTTTCATTAACATCTACACTGAAATCATAAAAATCTGAAATCATGAATTGAAAATGACAGTAAAAAACAGCCAAGTGTAGACCATCAAATGAAAAATTTGCTTTTTAAATTTTTCTGCCACTACAATCATTTCTGCTTTCTTAATTTTTTCTATCTCAATCTATATCATTTTACACGTGGTTTAAGTTGATTTTAGCCAATTGCTTGTTCCATATGTTGAATTTGCCTGTTTCATTCTTGGGGTTTTTAATTTTTTTTTGTTTTAATTGTGTGAGATCTACTTTCTTTATAACTATTTTAATAAGGTTGTGTCCCCAGACTAATCATTTGATGAAAGGGTAACCGTGTCTTGGTATTCTTCCGAATTATTTTAGAAGACGTGTATGAGGTGATGTTCTCAGCTTTCTGATATTTTGTTTTTTAATGCAATAATGCATATTTAGCAATAGAAAATGCTACTACAGAGGTTACAGGACACAGCTATGAGCAGTCATTCAGGATGATGCTGGTAAAATCTAGACAGTTTGAAACATGCACATTTAGTCCGTATCTGTCATTTGCAATATTTGTTTAAAATAATAATGACATCAGATATTGTGAAAGTATTTAATAAAATATATACAGAGGGGAATTCAACCAAAGAATGGAACTGCTGATTGGGACAATAATGATGCACCAAAAAATCATATCCTACATTTTGTTCAAAACCTTTTTTCATGGCTATAAATAGGCACAGAATGTTTTATATATCATAACAGTTATTTGATTATACATATATAGTTGACAACTATATAACTGACTATAAGCTGGGAAAGGCAAAACTATTCATGTGTTTTACACACACACACACACACACACACACACACACACACACACACACACACACACACACACACATACACACACACATACACACACACACACACACACACACACACACACACACACACAAACCATAAACTCAAAAGCTGGCAGTAATCTGAATGAAACTTCCTCAGGGGAGCAAAAGCTTGTCCATTGTTGCAAATACAATTTAGAAGTGGCTACTTATGGCAGAGTGATGATACTGTAAATAATTAACCTGAGTATGAAATATTGGGGCATAACTGCCTGGATGCATTTAATAATAAGCTGATTGATTTATTACAGAGATGTTTTTTTCAATAGGGTAACAAAAGAAAACAATGTGAGTTTTTATTATATAACACTCATCCTAAAAGTGCAATAGTTTATTCTATACTCAAAATACACACCAACTGCATGAATTACAAGTGGAAGGGTTTCAAAATGTCAGACTACATCCGGATAGTATTTTTTAATATGTTGATAACACAGTTTCATATGTAAAAAATGCAGGGGATACAGTATCTAGAGTCAGAGAGTTTTTTGACAGAAGATTTATTATTGGTTAATTTAGTTGATGATAGTTTGTATTCAGCAATTCAACATTAATTTGGAACTAAAGCAGCGATTATTTGGACGGAAAAATCTTTTTCATCTTATATGCTATCTTTGTTGTATTTTCATCTTACATATACTTTATTTACTTTTGTGGAAATGTTTTCTTCAAAAAGAGGTACAGCTGTGGAGGATCCATTTGTTTCTCTTTACACCAGTATTTTTATAACAGAAAAATATGTATAGTAAGAGGTTTATGGAAGAGGCGGTGATTATGTATGATAGATATCTAGATGCTTTATTGGTTTTATGCAGCAGAAATGTCTGGAAGGCAGATATTTTTGTGGGTGAATTGAATTCAGGTGTGAAGTGTGACAACCCCGCTTAAACCCAACGCAGTAACTAAGGAGCCTCAATCCTCACCACTGTCTCCGGTAAGGGAGTGTCACTGAAAGCAGGGATAGAAGTACACAATTTCCTCTAAGAGTACAGTGGGAACAGGCTCCAAACCTGGGACTGGACTATATGCTTCACTCCAGTTCACAAATGAATCTTCACACTAACCACTGCTGAGCACTGTGCCCCAGTTCTAGGTATGTGACGCACTCACTCTTAAATATTTGATATTCACACATGCAGTCACTCTTGGGAAAGACTGGCACAGATTTACCTGCTATGTCTTCTTTCTCAAATTGCAAAGTAATGGCTGCCATCAGTCAAATATCACAATACCCTTTAAAAGGGGTGTTCAGTTATACTGGATAAAATAAATAATAAATATTGATATAAATGGTAGCATGCAATCCAAGCAGTAAGGCTCTTCGGAGTAGCACTGGTATTATCACAGTAAGCATAAACATTCTAAACATACTTTTTAAATAATCAGCCAGAATAAAATGTAGTAAAATATTTAATAATAAATAAAATGATTTAAAACATGTATACACTGAATACTGA
Source organism: Protopterus annectens (assembly GCF_019279795.1). NCBI lineage: Eukaryota > Metazoa > Chordata > Ceratodontiformes > Protopteridae > Protopterus > Protopterus annectens. Next base: position 845,462,299 of record NC_056739.1, on the reverse strand, counting down.
TTCTAATAAACCACAGAGTTTTACATACAGTAATTATGAAAATAACACTGTAAGATAGAGTTCACACTGATTGTAAAAAAAAGAAATCTAACTATCTACCTATACTTCCCTAACTATCTAAAGATTAACTGTCCCCTGTCTAATCTAATTAACTGAGCAAGGCAAGATGATACTCTTACTTCTGCCAGGCAAGATAAGAATTTATGCCCACTTTTTAGGCTGTTGTCTGGTCCTAAGTGAATGGAGTCACAACTCCTACTATTATTGCTGAACAGGTCTGGAAAGGTTGGCTATTACAACCGCAAAACTGCAATTGCGTGAATATGGAAACGTTGACACATAGTGAGTGAACCGCGAAAACACTCAATGTCCTGAAGTGCAAAATTCGAAATGTTGAATCGTCATAGTTGGCCCTTCCCCAGTATAGCTCCTTAAGGTAAGTGTGCAATAGTTATGGACCTTAGGGTTAGGGTGCGGGTTAAGGTAAGTGCATACATAGTAATATATGTGACCTTTAGTCTAGGGTTAGAAGTAAGATTTTGTTAAGTGTATATATATATATATATATATATATATATATATATATATATATATATTATTTATTTTGTTTGGGTAGATGGTACGTAGTGGGTGGTGGGGTTGGCCAACTATGCCGATTCAACATTTTGAATTTCACTGTTCAGGATGTTTGGTGTTTCCGTGGTTCACTTAATATATGTCAACATTTCCGTATTTGTGTATGTGAGGTTTCACGGTTTTAATATAGACCCGTCTGGAAAACCCTCTAACCTTTCCTCAGGGGTCCAGTCTCTGTACAGTAGCCCTTTGTTCCAGTGTACAGACTCCCCTCTTCCTTGAGCATCAGATCCTCCTTAGCTACCTTTCTCAAGCCATGTAATATAGGGTCTGCAATTTGAACCTGTCTCAACTCTACTTTTGTGATCCTGCCCAGCCCCCCTTCCACAGGAAGCCTAGTATCCTCTGTCAGTGGTGCCTCACTGTCATCCTGGATATGATGACTCACGTCTGTCCTTGCAGTCACCATGTCCATGGAAATACCAGTACCTACCAGCAGCTGTGGTTCACCTTCAGCCTCACTGCTACAAGGTAGCTCCCTCCCTGAAGTAACCACATCACTAACCCCAACTTCAGGCATAGGATCTGTCTGGATATGCCCCAGGCTACCAGACGTATGTGCCTGTCTCCAAGCTTAACTGTGTGTGTCACTGCATGCACACAAGGTGCTACACTATCCAAATCATTCCATATTAAGACATTTGCAGGGATATCCTTAAACACATCTACCTGCTTGTTCCCTTTTTCACCCTACCAGTCAAGATGAACCCTGGCCAAAGGTATTTGGAATGGGGTGCCACCCAAAGCTCTGACTGGTGTGGGCTGCCCAAGCAAGTGCTGCTCCTCCATAACCACTACAAGCCTCACAATAATTGGATCAGAAGGTGTATCTCTCTTAGCAGTGGTCTGTTTTCCACCGACTAAGGATACAATTTTTGGTGAAAATTTGGCATCTCAGTTATTTCCAAACAACTTATCACTTGATATATGTCATTCCCACTTGCCTGCTCCTCACCTTTTGTTTCTCACCTTCCTTCACTGGACATTTGTATGCTTCATGGCCCCTCTGATTACATTTGAAACATCTAATCCCTGATCTTGACCATGTGCTTAAATAAGTGGCTTCCCCTGTTACAGGTGAACTCTGTTGGAGTGGTTTAGGCTGCCTTAGGTTCATAGGTTCATAGATTAGTACTAGGCTAACTGCCATTTTGGGCCATTTGAAGCCTAGCCATTTACCCCATGTGAGAATCAAACCCTGCACCTTGTGTCCTTAAGGTAAACACCTTAACCATTATGTCAGCCTCAGTTTATCTTTTCTCAACAGTTTAATTAAATAAGTCCCTATATTAAACACTAGATTTAGATGTCTGCAGTTTCTGCTATACATTATGCATGTTTTATTTGGGCACCTTTTATTTATTTATTTAAACATTTCTTAAAGCTATTATTAAGGGCTCTTTATCTGCTGCAAAGTTTTGAAGATATTACCTTGTTCCAGTCACATTCTTGCTTCTATCTTACTGAGTCTACCTTGAAATGCTTGGAGACCTTCTATGATTACTGCCCTGAAAAGAACTTTGGTAAACTCAGTACAGTGACTGTATTCCTTCAAAGCATGTTCCCTCCTCATACAATCTGCAGTAGCTTGTTTGACCAAGTACAGCCTCTGGACGTTCATTTCAATTGGTTCATGGAAGTCCTTATAAATACTTTCATTGCAGCATCCAGGAACAAACACCTCAATAAAAGTCTTCACTCGACATATATCTTTTGACCATATCCATTTCATTGGCTATTTTTGACGCTCTTTCATGGCTCTGGGGCCTGGCTTTAACTAAATGGTTAGAGTTTTATCACTCGTGTAACATATTATGGACTTCTCTAATTTTGTTTTCAGATTTTTCTTTTTTGTCTGGCTATGTGTTCATTTTTTAAGCTTTGTAACATTATTAGCTACTACATGCAATTGTTTTTGTTTTTAATTTCATATATATATATATATATATATATATATATATATATATATATATATACGCACACACACACACACACACACACATGTATATATATATGTATATATATATATATATATATATATATATATACACACACACACACACACACATATATATATATATATATATATATATATATATATATATATATATATATACACACGTACTGTATATATGTTTTTATGTTTATATATTTTTTTCTAAAAACATATTTAGTTTTGTCCCATTCAAATAACATTAATTTCATCATGATATCTGTCCTTCTTCAATATTATTTTCATTTATACATTTACAAACAGCAATGCTATCACACAAGAAAAAGCAAAATAATCTGGTTCCACACAACAGTGAAAATCAATATGTCCTTTATTGTAGTAAAGTAAGCGCTTTCTCGGAATAACATCCGCTTCATCAGACCAACAAAGATAGAATAACAGTTACATTTTTAAACACTAAAACATCCAATCAAAAATCAGATATAATGTGCATCATAGCTAAAAGCCATGTGATAAAATACATCTGTAGAATATATAGATCTTTAAAAAATTTAATTAAAACAGACTAAATGAACAATATGTACTTAAAAATGGTAATGAATACAATAGTAAAAAAAAAATATATATATATAATGTAGAAGGTATAGGACATTCACAGGAACAAACCACAGCTAACAAAAAATCTTCAGATGATAAAAAGTCTCTCCACTGTTGTAGTATAAATCTCCTGGTGCAAACACAATTCTGTTAATCACACCATATAATCGAAAAAAACACTTTTATTAACAAAAATGGTAAGCGCTTTCACCTATAAGGCTTCTTCAGACCAAACAAACACAAATGTGTGCATGCATACAGCCTCTCTCGGACAAGAGACCTGGACTCAGTGATAAAGTACCCCTCAAACCGGTCCTACAAAACAGGAGACTAAATAACCCCCCCCCACTTTTACACACGCACACATACTTTTTATATATACATATTTTTATATATGTACATTTATTTATTCATGTCTTTTATGTATGTATATATATATATATATATATATATACATATATATATATATATATATATATATATATATATATATGTATATGTGTGTGTGTGTGTGTGTGTGAATTGTTATTTATTTATTCAGCCTTCACCTACAAATATATTTTTATATTTTGTATTTAAATGCATTTTTGAAAGTGGTTTTTACTGACTTTACATACTGCCATGACAATTTTATAATGACAAGAGATGTTTTAAGGATTGTTTTTAACATGGAAGAATTTTGTAAGAACATTAATTATTACAAAAATACTGTTTTATGTAGCGATATATATATATATATTTATATAGTTTTATAGTTCAGGAAATGATGTCAGCATGAGTAATTTTACTGAATCAATGAATAATTCATGAGGAGGCCTATATAAGCGAGGCTGTATATATGCACACATTTGTATTTGTTTGGTCTGAAGAAGCCTTATAGGTGAAAGTGCTTACCATTTTTGTTAATAAAAGTGTTTTCTCGATTATATGGTGTGATTAACAGAATTGTGTTTGCACCAGATTTATACTACAACAGTGGAGAGACTTTTTATCATCTAAATATTTTTTGCTAGCTGTGGTTTGTTCCTGTGAATGTCCTATACCTTCTACATTATTTTTATTTTTTACATCGCTGGAACATTTACTCCGTGGTGGTGCCACTTCATTTTACTGGTTTTATTCTACATTTTGCTGCACTACCAAGGAGACATGGCAGGAATGCAAACGCCTTCCATTGAATTTCCCTCTGTCATCAAGGGTCCTATGGTTGAAAAACGGAGCTCCAATCAGTTCCAGAGTTGTGTAGCAGGAGATGAGAATCTCTTAATGCTGTATGAAGCTACGGACGAAGTGAACCATAATGCCAATGAGGTAACCAGTTTGGCAGGATTATCTGAAGCGTTCAGTACTCTTGAATCTGACTTTTTGAAGTTAAAATGACTACAGCTACAGAGGCAAGATTTTGAGGTCTGCATTCGTAGGAAAATTGTACCGAGAGGACTAAGAATATTGAAAATGCCTACAACAGGTAACTTTTTCCAGAACTGCTTTATAAATGGCAACAAATTAATATAGAACTGAGTAAGAAAGATATGACTTTATTGAATGACTTTTTTCGGCCTGAAGAGGAACAGCTAAGGGGTAACATTAGGAAACAGCAACAGACTATTAGTATGAACTACCCAAATGCTAATGTAGACTTTGGTATGGAAAAGATGCTTGACAGTGTTCTGTTGTATGAAAGGAGACTGCTTTAACAGAAAAGAAATAAGATTCAAAGAGACACAAATGACTTAAGACTTGGCCAAGTCTTCACTTGGCCCTGGGGTAATTTTAATGAAGCATATGAACAAAGGAGCAATGGACATCAAACTGCTAGAACAATGGGTCATATTGAAAAAACTACTGTGGTTGTTTTGAATAAAGATAGTACAAGTAATACAGACAGTAATAGCAAAGATGTTAATGATAGTGTTTGTGATATTAATATAGAAATATCAGTAACAGACAGGGCTATAAGTGTAGATATTGCTACAACTGGAGTACTAAATACACTAGACAGCGGCAATGACAATGCAGCTTCCACTTCCAAAGGGCCAGCTGAATTAATAGTTAGAAAGAAAATTCCCCTCCAAGTTGCTGGTCTGGGAAATAGTCCAGCACAATATACCCCCTTCCCCATAGACCTCAAGCACCAAGACAAACGGTAGAGGTCTATGAGCAGAGGGAGACAGAAGCGGAAAGGGTCAGGTGGAGAACACACAGGGCCAGCACTGAAAAATATGTGGAAATGGATAGACACTCATTAGTATTGAATTTATCACACAGAAATTTAACTACACATGAAGTTCAGGTCCTTGACATGGGCCTATCATTTATACCAACCAAGAGAAGTGATCTATCGGATACCATCATAGATATCAAAATGTTCCCACAGAATGTCCAACTGAAGCTAGAAATTGGCCATAAGACAAATAGCATAGAAGGCCCCAATTTTCGTGCTCCTGGCACATACACTCCGAATTTACACCCATTATTGGATGCTTTTACAAAATTAGTAGAAGATGATATACATAAGATGAATAAGTCCACTAAGGACAAAAAAGGTAGTAAACTTACATTTAAACAGAGGACAGCACTGAATGATTTATGTAATGACGATTCAGTCATTATTAGACCAGCGGACAAAGGAGATCCTATTGTGATCGTGGATAGAGACAATTATAGACAAAGTATGGCAACATTATTACAAGAAGAGAGATTTTACTCTAGAATTAACATAGAGGAAGTAGAAAACAGTGTGTTTAAAATTTATGATATGCTGGATGACGTGTTGAAAACTGGACATATCAACCTAGAATTTTTTAAATTCTTGAGGGTTAATAACCCCTTATTACCGATCATCCAAGGACTCCCCAAAGCACACAAGTCTCTCAACAATCCACCCATGAGGCCCATTGTAGCAGGGAGAGGTTGGGTGACTGAGCCCCTATCAATTTATGTAGAATATTATCTTAGACCAGTGGTCAATGCTAACACTCACATCTTGAAGGATAGTAAACAGTTTTTATTAGACCTTTATGATTATATGAGAAATACAACGAATGATACACCATTTGTATTAGTTACATTGGATGTGAAAAGCCTTTTCACTGTTATACTCAATGATCAGGGTATAGAGAAAATACATAGATACATGCTGACACATACTGCTAATGAAGCATGTTTTATAGATTTACTGACTCTTTTTTTAGAAACTATATCGCATAACAATATTTTTATGTGCAATGATGAAGTATACATACAGAATGATGGCGTAGTGATGGGCACATTGTGTGCCAACAGCTACGCCAACATTGTTATGGCCAGTTGGGAAGAGGAGAAACTTTTTCCTCTAGAAAGTTATAAGGCGTATGTAGGGTTTTACAGACGTTTCGTGGATGACTTGTTTTTAATTTGGACAGGCAATGAAATACACCTACATGAGTTTATGTTAGAGGTAAATGGTCTTACTGAGTATCTGAGTTTTACAATGGAACATTCACTGTACAGTATATCCTTCCTAGATGTACATGTTGAGAGACTGGAGAATGGTATGCTGAATACAGGGGTCCACAGGAAGGCGTGCTACAGGAATACATTGTTGCACAGGAAGAGCACGCACCCAGGGTATGTTTTTAGGAATGTAGCGAAAGGTCAAGCCATGAGAGCATCTAGGTTAAATCCAACACAGGAGGGGTAGGAACATGAGTTACAAGACCTAAAGACAAGACTCCTAGACAGGAATTATAAACTGAATGAAATTAACACTGCTCTTGAAGAAGCCAGTCTTTTATGGGCAACTAGAGCATGTCCATACTTTTCTAGTGCAAGTACCTCAATGAGTGAAGTGCTGAGAGAAGAAATAGGTGACCAGGTGAAAATACCTATGTTTTATACTCTAGACACTAATAATTTGAAAGACACAATACAGAAACATTGGGATATTCTAACCCTAGATGAGGATATCAAAGAGATAGTAGGAGAACAACCAAATTTCCTCTTTAAAAACAAAAAGAATTTGAAACAGCTCTTGTGTTATCCAAGGAATATGGGAAAGAAAAACACTGACAATATGATATCTGGGACGAAACCCTGCAATAAATGTAACTTTTGTAGTCACATAGACACCAGAACTCTTTTTATTCACCCAGTTACACTATAAGAACACAATTTTTATATGGATGCAGACTGTCAGACAGAACATGTGGTTTATCTTGCTCGGTGCACACTCTGCAATGCATTTTATGTTGGTAAAACTGACAGGAAATTGAGAGAGAGGATGAGAGAACATCTATACCACATACGTATAAAATCTGAACACAATGCATTAGCCAGACATGCACTAGAAGCAGGCCCACTACATTGTTTCAAGTTTACTGTCATACAAGTTATTACTCCTAGTCATAGAGGAGGAGATGTTAAAAATTTCACGGAAGGCTGCGAGACTAAATGGATCATAAAGTTAGAGCAGACAAGAGACCGGGACTCAATGATAAAGTACCCCTCAAACTGGTCCTACAAAACAGGAGATTGAAGTCCATTAAATAACCCCCCCCCCTTTTTACACACACACACATACTTTTTATATATACATATTTTTATATATGTATATTTATTTATTCATGTCTGTTTTATATATATATATATATATATATATATAGATATATGTGTGTGTGTGTGTGTGTGTGTGTGTGTGTGTGTGTGAATTGTTATTTATTTATTCAGCCTTCACCTACAAATATATTTTTATATTTTGTATTTAGATGCAAGGCATCATCATTTTTGAAAATGTTTTTTACTGACTTTACATACTGCCATGACAATTTTATAATGACAAGAGATGTTTTAATGATTGTTTTTAACATGGAAGAATTTTGTAAGAACATTAATTATTGCAAAAATACTGTTTTATGTAGCGATATATATATATATATATATATATTTTTTTTTATAGTTCAGGAAATGATGTCAGCATGAGTAATTTTACTGAATCAATGAATAATTCATGAGGAGGCCTATATAAGACAGGCTGTATGTATGCACACATTTGTATTTGTTTGGTCTGAAGAAGCCTTATAGGTGAAAGCGCTTACCATTTTTGTTAATAAAAGTGTTTTTTCGATTATATGGTGTGATTAACAGAATTGTGTTTGCACCAGGAGATTTATACTACAACAGTGGAAAGACTTTTTATTATCTAAAGATTTTTTTGTTAGCTGTGGTTTGTTCCTGTGAATGTCCTATACCTTCTACATTAATAATTTTAGTAATTTATCAGCTGCAGAGATACAAGCTCTAGTTGAACTGAAAGAACTAAATAGTATAGAAATACATCCAGCTGATAAAGGAGGTGGTATTGTTGTTATCGACAAGGACAAATATATAGAATCTATGTTAAATCATCTCAGTGACGTTGATACGTATGCCATCTTACCTATGCATATACGTAGTAGTGTCATAGAAAAATTACAGTTCCTGATCTTTGATTTATTAATAACAGGCATGATATCTGAGCAACTGTTTGAGTATTTCAGGGTAGAACATCCAACAGTCCCTTTGATATATGGTCTGCCCAAAATACATAGAAATCCTTCAACTCCACCTATGCGCCCTATAGTTTCAGGCCAAAGTTGGGTTACTAAGCCAATCTCTATCTTTGTAGAAAAGACTTTGCATGCTGCCTTGGCTAATTGTAGCACTGTTTTAAAGGATACCAAGTGTTTTTAAAATGAGCTATCTAAACAAAATGAAATTATCTTAGGACAATGTTTATTTGTAACTCTGGATATTGAATCATTGTTCAGTGTTATACCCAGTGAATGGGGAATTGAAAATTTCAGAGAATTACTGTGTGAGAGAAACACCCCTGATACTAAGGTGACACTTATTTGCACACTTTTGGAAATCATCCTAGAAAGCAATGTGTTTATTTTTAATGATGTTTATTATGCACAAAAAGTTGGCGTAGCTATGGGCACAGCTTGTGCTAATAGCTACGCCAACCTATCCCTAGCTAATTGGGAAGCTAAACATGTACTTTCGAATAATGAATACCAGGTTAACATCAAATGGTATAAACGTTTTGTGGATGATATTTTTTTTGTTGTGGCATGGCTCAGAGCAGCGGCTACAAGAGTTTCTTTTATACCTAAATCGGTTAAATACTTTCTTGGGTTTTACCTATGAATATTCTGATAAAGAAGTAGAGTTTTTGGATGTTAAAGTTACTAAAAATAATTTATCCACTGTGTCAACTACTTTGTATAAGAAAACTATTAGAAAGAATAATGTTGTACACTATGTCAGTATGCATCCGAATCATACAAAATGTATGGGTTGAAGGGACAGATATTTCGAACTATGAGACTTTTTAATGATGATGAAAGTCTCATTGTTGCATTACAAACACTTAAACAAGAATTTTTAGAAAGAGGCTATAGCAGTAAACTTATTGATTCTCAAATAGCAGAAGGATGGCAGCATAGGTCAGGTAAGTGCCAGTCATACATTTCCCCCCTCCCCATTAGTATTAACAACAGGGATAATACTGACAATACTTTCTCAAGTGACGCTTCCACTGAAACCTCTAGCAATAAACTAAGGATGTCATTGACTTTTGCCAGCAATGTGCATGTAGCATGTGCTATTATTAAAAAGAACTGGGATAGTCTGTCTACTGTACATGAGTTGAATGGGGTCATTGGCAGACAGCCAGATTTTGCTTTTAGAAATAATAGATCACTTAAGGGTCAGCTCTGTTATCGATCCTTTAATACTAAATCAACTATAATATCTGATAGACTTAGTACATATTTGTGTATGAATTGTATGGCCTGTACACATATACACATTGGTAATCATTTCACACATCCCACTTTGGGTTTTAAGATAGATACTGCTTTTTATGCAGATTGTCGAACAATAAATGTTGTCTATTTTTGCTATTGTACTACCTGCTTCTCATTTTACATAGGGAAAACAAACAGGGTGTTTAAGGATAGAATATCTGAACACCGTAGGGATATTAGGAATGTTAAAGAAACCAGCACACTATCACTACATGTAGCTAAAGTGGGTAAAGAACATAAATTTAGCTTTATGGTACTAGAGATTCTGCATAGTACCAAGAGAGGAGGTGACATAAATAATGGAACAGAATCTAGGGAACAGAAATGGATTTTCTGCTTTCAAGCTGATAAACCCCCTGGTTTAAACAACAGAGTTTCCCTGAATCCCTTCCTTAAAGCACGGCCATTAAAGCATTGATTTCTCTTTTTAATATTTTATCATATATATTTCAATAGTCCATTTTTTATTATTTTTTACTATTGTATTTGTTACCATTTTTAAGTACATATTGTTCATTTAGTCTGTTTTTATTAAATTTTTTAAAGATCTATATATTCTACAGATGTATTTTATCACATGCTTTTAGCTATGATGCACATTTTTTTCTGATTTTTGATTGGGTGTTTTAGTGTTTAAAAATATAACTGTTATTCTATCTTTGTTGGTCTGATGAAGCGGATGTTATTCTGAGAAAGCGCTTACCTTATTACAATAAAGGACATATTGATTTTCACTGCTGTGGGAACCAGATTCTTTTTCTTTTTCTTGTATTCTCTGGTTTTTGCATCTGATTCCTTATTTGGTTCAAGGACTGTTTTCAAATGCTATCACACAGTCAACTATCTATATGGCTTTAGAACACTGCTTTTTGGATACTAATATTTAAGTTGCATGCATTTGACACGTATGTAAACTTTACTAACAGCATAAATGCATCTTTGTAAAATTCTGAATAACATTAAGAATATTAATTGGGGTCAGAAATTTGTATAAACCAGTACTAATCACAAACTAAACTATATCTGTTGGCACTCAGAAAGAGTACCAACTATCTCATTTTTTATCATATCCTAATAACATTAACATCTTGGAAAGTCCTACACTTTGTTTGTATTACTCCTGTCACTAAATGTTCCAGTTCCTTCTTAAATGTGCCCGGATATAATGTGCACCTGACCAAAAATGTGTTTCTATGAGCTAACTTCCCACTTCTCCAATCTCAAAAATGGGAATTCACTGCTAAGATAATTTATTTGGCATGTCCATGCAAAGATATCTCAACAGTTGACAGTTTCACCTTCAAACAGCTTTATATGTTTTCATCTGCTAAGGTATTTCCAGTCAACTTCATTTTATGTATTATTTCAGTGTCTAAAGGCTGCAACACTTTAACTGTTGGAGGTTCATTTCTAGTTTTTGCAATATATTTTACCACAAATGGAAGTAAAGCTTCCAGTGACTGTGACAGCCTTAAAGATCTGTTTATAATAGTCATCCTTTCATACTCATCATGAAATGAGTAAATCATTCATTTGTTGGATCTGTAGTCATGTTCAACAACTCAGTCCTATTATTAGTCACTCCCAAAAGATAATGGATTTTTTTCAATTTCTTCTAATTTCTTAAATCAGTATTTCATTTGCTATCTGTTTTGCTGTTTCCTAAAAAGCTGCAATCAAATCAGCAGTAAATTATGTGTCATCTCTTTCTAATGTCGGTTGTAATATTGCTACATCATATAAGGGCACTCATTTCCCTTAATATAATGTGTCTCAAATCAGTACCTTTGAAAAATTTCATTACTTCCAATTGTCATTTCTACTAAATTTTTTTCAGATTGTGTCATACTTCGTATACATGCTAAGTAGATTCATTTTAACTGTACTAGTTCAAAATATTGACAAAACATCTACAATATATTTATGCTCTAGTATAATTAATTCTATCCTTTTTAATTATAAAAATATCAGCCTTTAAAAAAACTTCCCACAGACTCTCTCTTTTACCTTAGAGTTATTCTACTGCTTGTATATTTTTTTCTAATTCACTTCACACTTGTATATCTCCTTCATAAAATGTATTTAGTAAATATGCCAACACCTCTTTTCTATTCAAACTATTTATATTATTCCTTATTAATAAGCTAGTATGTCTTTTGTATCAAACTTAGATTTTCCTTAAACTGATTCCAGTCTATCCATTATCCTACCAGTTCTGCCTCATATTAAATAATGCATTATCAGTTATCTACTCCAGGCAACAAACACTTATGTCTTACAATAATACGATGGAATCTGCCAATGCCTCTTCATACAACAAGGTGCTAATGTAGACAGTGCACATCTCAGAGGACCATTATCCAGTACTATATCTTATGCATCTCGGTCATTTTAACTAAATAAATATCTTCACTAGTAATGAAATCTTATCTGTTCTGGATATTGACTTATGCCTAAGTCAATAAATTGTTCATTATAATGCATCAGATTTAATACCTGAAACAGCAGCCAGTCCATCACCTTGACATGACTATTTACAAATCTCCTTAAATGTCATGCTGTAATTACTAATGGACTACCTGTAACTTCAGTCATACTAGTTTCAACATTCCAGTCTCCTAAGTAAACAGTTCTCTTTTTTTTGAAAAAAAAAATCATTGATCTTCTTCTTTCTCAAAAATTATTTTTTATGTCATGCTCAGGGGCAGATAAACACGAAACTCTGATAACATTTTCTCCATTGAACCCCTATGCCTTAACAAATCATTCTTGGTCATCTTTATTTATTTATTTATTGATATTTGTTAACTGGGTTAGTCCAACTGGATTTTTGGCCCATTTGCAGTGGAGACCCAAGGAGAAAAGCTCCATGTACAGACAGTTTACAAACTAAAATAAAATAAACATTTACAGTAACAAAGGAATAAGAAATTGAGTTATACAATATTGTAAAGATACAAAGCCAAGTATGTGCACACACTGTGGTTAAAAATCAGCCCTGTACTGAACAGGGTTAAGATTATTTACATATTTACAAACATGAGTTTGAGCCATCAGATGTGATGTATACATCAGAAAGAGGTAACCTCCAGTACAAGGATTGCTGTTGTGAGGAGAAGTTGCTGAGCTAAGGTGAAATCAAGAGTGGAGAGGGGGGATCAAGTTGGGGCTTTACAAGAACAGATTTTGGAGCTGAGTAAGTGGAGTTTGAATATTTCCTTAAAGTAGCTTGGTTGAATGGTGGAGCATATGTCTCTATGAAGTTTGTTCCAAGTGTGGGCTTTGGAGTATTTATATAAGAGTTTGCCTGCAGCTTTTTTTGGTTGGTAGGTATGTAGTAGTATCCCGCAGTGGTGGTGCTGCTGTTGCATTGTCGCCTCACAGTAAGACGCTGTCCAGTTTGATTCTCATCTAGAGCGTCTTCTGCGTGGAAACATGCGTGAATGGGCGTACCTTCGTTGAAGGTTGTGCATCAGGGCTGGTAACTTGGCATGTAAAAATCAACTACCAATCATTAGCAGACCGGAGTTCCGCTGTGGCAACCCCTAACCGGGAAAAGCCGAAAGACACAACAAGATATGTAGTAGTTGCTGATTAAAGGTACGGATAGTATGAGAAGGAGTGTAGGTAGAAATAAAGGAAGAGAGAGCAGGACAAGATGACGGTTTGTAGAGAATAGAGTGTAACATTTGAAGTTGTGTTAGCAACAGTACATGGTTGAATTCCAGCCAATTTAGGGATTTAAGGGCTAGGCAGTGGTGTGTGTTATATGGAGAGTTAGTGATGAATCTAGCAATCTTATGGTAAGTTTGTTGGAGTTTATTTGAGGTTGTGGTTTGAATGTTAGTGAACATTGGGACAGCATAGAGAAGGGAGGGGAGTAGGAGAGCTTGAGAAAGGGAGAGTCTAGCATTTGGAGTTAGGAATTTTTTGTTATGATATAGTAGACCTAATTTTTGGTTTGTCTTTTTTATACATTGGAGAAGGTGCATATTAAATTTGAGTTCATCGTCAATGATGACTCCTAGAGTGTTTGGTGTTAGCATCAGGTTTAATAACTGTTATTAGAGGATGAGATAGAGAAGGAGGATTTGTGGTGGGACAGTGAGCGGGGGAGGAATAGTAATAGTTTGGTCTTTTTATGGTTCAAGATGAGTAGATTATCAGTTAGCCACTGTTCAGTAGATAAGAAGGTTTGTTGAGTAAGAGTATGAAGCTCGGGGATGTTATCAGAGATGGTGATGAGGGTTGAATCATCAGCATATTGGATGAGGGAGGATAGTTTACAAGATATGTGGAGATCGTTGGTGAAGATATTGAACAGAAGGGGCCCCAGAATGGAGCTCTGGGGAACCCCTGTTAGGACATGTAAGAATGGAGAAGAGGAAGACAGCCATTTAAAAGACTGCTGCCTACTAGATAAGTAGCTTGAGAACCAGGTAAGGGTGGAGAATGATAGGTTGAGACTAGCAAGTTTAGATAATAGTAGGGGATGGGAGACTGTATCAAATGCCTTAGAGAGGTCTAAGAAGAGACAAGAGATAAGTGTGTTGTTATCTAGGGCCTCAGCAATGGTATGGGTAAAGGATAGGAGGGCTGTAGTTGTGCTGTGTTTGGGACGGAACCCATGTTGGGTGGGTGTGAGAAGGTTGTGTTGGAGTAGGTATTTAAGAAGTTGTGAATTAATGCTTTTTTCTGGGATTTTAGAGAGGGGGATAAGATAGCTATAGGACTGTAATTGGATGAGTCAGTGGAGTTACTACTTTTGTTTAGGGGAATGGTGGAAAAGGATTTCCACAGGGTAGGTACAGTGGATTCCTGAATGAAGCTGTTGATTAATCATAGTATATAGATACTGGGAAAGCTGTAGAGTCAACAGTTAGTTTTAGGAAAACAGGAGGTAATGTATCAGTGGATGGGGAGCAGGGTTTGAGTTTAAGCAGAAGAGACCGGATGTAAGAGGTAGGAACAGGTTGCAGGGAGAAACAATTGCAGTTAGGTGGGTTGGGAGGGGTAGGATAAGGAGTACTATTTCTATTTGGTGATAAAATACCCTGAATAGTATTGATAAAGTGTGTATTAAGGAGTGTAGGTGTTTCAAGGTTGGATGTGTTTGGGTAGGGAGAGGGGTTTGAGAGGCGACCAGGAGAAAGAATTTTATTTATGGTTGACCAGAAATTCTGTGGGTTGGATTTGCTATTTAGTTGACTGGAGTTAAAGAAGGACTTTTTATCAAAGGTGATTTGTTTCTTAGCAAGATTTCTGAGATGTTGATAGTGAAGCAGGGGCAATTGCTTAGATTTGATCCAGGCTTTCCATGCTTTATCTCTCTGGAGCATAAGGGATCTAGTGTCTTTGGAAAGCCAGGGAGCATAGTTGGATTTTATTTTAACCTTTCTAGAGGGAGCAAGGGATTTCAGGGTATTCAAGAAGATGTTATTAAAACTATTTATGGCATAATGTAAAGGGATTTGCTTCAAGAAAGACCAGTCAGTGGAAGGTAGAATGGAGTTGAATTCAGTTACATTGAAGTTAGAAAGTTTATGGCAGTCTCTATACAGTCTAGGTTTGGGAGGTTGGGAGGTGTTTCTAAGGACAGAGGTGGGTAGGTGGTCACTAAGGTGGCCTGGTAGAGTAGTGAGATTTTGATACAGGTTAGGGGAGTTGGTGAGTATCCAGTCAATTATGAAACTAGATGTTGTGTTCCTATGGATTCGGGTGGGTGAAGTTATTAGTTTATGGAAAACATGCAGGTTCATACTGAATTGAGGGGAGTTAGTTGTAAGTTTGTACCAGTCAAGGTTGACATCTCCTAAGATGAGGGTTTCATAGGGTATATTTAGGGTGAACCAGGAAAGAATTTTCTCAAGGGTGAGCAAGTTGTTTCTTGGAGGGATATAGATAGTGTTTTGTGGGGGTTAAGATGGCAGTTTACAATAAGAAGTTCAGCAGGGTGAAAATCAGGGATGGGTGTAGGGAAAGGTGAGAGGTTCAGATTATTTGAGTGAAGGATGGCAACACCTCCCCCTTTTTTAGTTAATCTGTTAGAGCGATAGATATTGTAGCCTGGTGGGAAGATTTCATTGTTAGAGATATGTTGCTTAAGCCAGGTTTCTGATAGGTAGAGTATGAGTGGGATTATAAGAGCAATCCAGGCATGTAACTCAGTGATTTTGTTGGTTGGGCTTTGAATATTTAGAGAGTATATGAATAGATGTTTGGATACAGAAGAGTTTGTTATATAAGATTGAGGACAGTTACAGATAGTAGGAGAAGGTAGATGATAGTGGGGATACCTGCCTAGGTATACAGGGAGAGAGACCTGGGTTTGGGTGTATATCACCTGATGTAAGTAAAAAACAGTAAAATGCTATGTAAGTGTAGCTTGTGCAGTTTGACTCTAATTTTTTGGGTTGGAGGGATTATATCCAGTTTGGCTATTTTTCATAGGTAACAGTTGGGGAGGTTGAAAAGAGCTGGGGAGATGTCAAAGAAAGATGGTGTAAAATAAGTATCTACGGTACAAGAGGTGGGAGAGTAGAGTAGTGGTGAAAGAAGGTGGGAATGGTATGAAGTTAGAGAACTTAGGAGAAAGAGGAGTGAGGAGGGAAGGATGAGGTATTGCATTATAGAAAGTAAGTTGAAGTAGGGGATATGTTAGATAGGAGAAGATAGAGGAAGGAAGAGAGATGGAAGGGAGGACATTTCAGATGGTAGTAGGTGGGAGAAGGGAAATGATGTGTGCAGGAAATGATGTATTTGGTAGGTTGCGAGGAGGTTTGCTGTTAGTGGACATTTGGGGAGGAAGGGAAGGGACTGAATGATATAAAGGAAATTGTAATGGGGTGGGTGGGAATAGGGGTAGGGTAGGGGAGCGAAGAGAGCTCGGGTGTAGTGAGGGCAAACAGAGCGGAGCTACACCCACAGAGAAACACTCAGGAAAAACAAAAGAAAAAAACAATCAGATTAAGTAGGTAAAATTGACAATTGTGTGAGCAGGAGAGTGGCAAGCTGAAGCTCAGAGAGAGAGATTGACTCAGTAACTCTGTATGTATTGAGGTAAGGGGACAGGAGTAAAGAAAACTGGGGGACGACAGAAGGGGTAGGTAGGTGGTACTTCAGAGTGGGAGAGACAGGTCAGTGCACAGTGAGGTTCAGCAAACTGTAGTGCAGAATCAGATGTCCAAGAAACTTGGAGGAAAGCCAGGAAGAGTGGGGAGAGCAGGATAGGCAGGAGGTAGAGAAGAAAACAGGGATTGGGCCACAGATGTGCAAGGGAGATGGTCACCATGGGAGCAACAGTTTAGTACAGGTAGCAACTAACACCTTTCCAGAATTAAGCAGGACATAATTAAGCAGTCCAAAATTGGAGGGGTACACCCACAAAGGGACTTGACCACAGGTAGCTCCAGGTAGGGTGGGTCAAAAGGCTGGATGAGGCAGAGGAGTTGGTTTGCGAACCTAATAATAAAAAAAACAAGGAGAAAAAAGGGTTAGGGGGAAGAGTAACTATTGAGAGAGAGATAAGACCTGGCTAGTGATATTTGTAAGAAAGGAGGGGGCTGTGAAATGTATAGTGTCGTGAAGTACGATAGAGATGGTTGCAGGTGAGGATAAGGGACAATGATCATATACAGGAACCTCTGAGAGGTGTAGGTTAGGAAGAGGGATTGTAGGTTTGAGTATGAGGAGTGAAAGCAATGAGTGGGGATGAGTAGGGAGATGTAGGAGGTATAGGATTTGGGGAGAAAAAAGAGGAGAGACAATGCAGTAACAAAAAACAGTATTCTAATACAATTGCATTAGGTTCATGCAGTTAAAATACAGTGTCAGATATTATGTGGAAATGCAGCAGGTTTACACAGATTTATGAGCATTCAACAGTTCAAATAAAAAGTGCAGTACAGAGTTAGTCAACAGTTTAAAAAGTCATAATGCCCAAAAAATTCAGATTCAAGAATAGTATAAGCAGATTTAGGATATAATATCTAGTAAAATTACATAACCCAGCATCAAACAGTCAGATGCGGCTTATATGGAGAATATTATATGGTTTAGGAAATAGTTTACACTGACAAACATGGCTAAAAAGCCAGTTTCAGTAGTTGTTGATTAAAGACAGGGAGATAAGACAACATACGGAGCAGATACACTATCTCTTATTATATCAACCATAGTAAAGAGACAATTGCTTTTCACAAGTAGTAGCATGATCCTCTCTTCCTTGCACTATGAAACACAGATTCCATTTCAAGTCCCCTTTATATGAGTCATACTATACATAAGGCAAGGGGATATTTTTTAACTCAAATTTGGATAGAATGGCAGAGGTGTGAGACTTATGCATCTTATATACTGTCTGGAATCTGACTGTCTTCATTTCTACCCTGGATTACCCTCATTTCTTATGGTAAGTCAGTTGCTGTGGCTAGACTTTTCATTGCAGTTTTAAAACCTCAGCAAAATAAAGTAGCTAAGTTGCAGGGTTTTGTAAGACTGGCAATTTGTAGTCCTGCTACTACTGACAGATAACTTTAACACTGAAGGAAGAGTGTGGTTATCAGCCTGCTGCAGAATCCTGCTCTTTCATATGTATCTAACAGTTGTTACTTCAGACAACTTGCAAGGAACATGCAGACAGCTTCTAATATTCCTGAGTGCTTATGCTGGGAAGATGTGTCTTTTCAGTCATGAATATTGTAGACATAGAAATGTGCTGGATTACTCAAAGGTATTTTCAGTTTATAATTCCAGTCTTGTTATCTCTATCCTTACAGTGCAACACTTTCTGTCAGACTCCTGCAAAATAGAAAGTACTGTTTGTCTTGAATTTGTCTTATCACATTTTTTTCTGTGTTGCTTCCCCTAATTAGTAACATTTTAAACATAATCCTTTCATATGACAAAACAGTATTTCTCCTGTGCTGTGTAGAAGACTAAAACAATATAATCAGTAATTTTCTACTCAAGCACATCTGTGGCTTGATGTTATGCATCCTCATGTTCAAGTTCTCCAAAGTTAACCTGTGCTATATACATATTAATTTACTTCTTTCTTTCAGTGTCAGGTGTTTACAACTGGAATGTGCATTTTTGCTATTTAATTTAAAGTACATAACTGCATCCATCTGTTGTGGTACAAATTCTATACAATTTCTTCCCCACTCATTTGTAGGATGTGAAAGTAGCTAGCTTGGTTGTGCCATGAGTCATTTCAAAAAGTTAATTAAAGCAAAAAATAAAAAAAAAAGAATGGAAGAAAAAATAAACTGACTCTATGTTTGCTTTTTTCTTAATTCTTATAGTGAAGTAAATCTGTCCTTTGGATGAGTTGTTAAACCGAGGCCCCATCTGCTTCAATTGTTGGTAGTTCAGATGGATGTAAAAGATCCCATGACATCTATCTAAAACAGAAGGCCTTTATTAATATACAAAAGTAACTCTTGTTTACAAATATTTACAAATGTACAACTATATAGATATACAAATCTGTTTACACAATCATACTGAATTTTAATCCCTATTAGACCCACACTTTTTCCATAATTTGCATCTGATTTTACTTAATTTTGCTGCTAAAATCCATTTACCATTACACATAATTTAATTTATTATTTCATTCCTTATAACACATATAACGTAAAATAACTTTTTATCTACTCTTTTAACATATTCCCCGGGATTCATGAATCTCGGCGCAAGGCCGGCGTAAGGTCTGCGCCGGCGGTGCAGTGAATAGCCGGTGCAGTAGCGCCATATGCATATTAATGAGAGTGCACCGCAACCACAGACACGTGCGTAGTGTACGTGAGCGAGCCCAGGTAGGATGCGTCTGGAGGCGTGTCTAAGCCGGCATGAGGTGAGCAACCTAATGTGCTGACAGCCACGGTCCGCCCATAATAGTAATGGCAGCAGCCAGGTCCCATGCAGAATGAAACGCACGTACAGTGTGCAGCATAGTACCCGTCCCAAATAAACGGAGAAGCAAATACAAGCCACGAAGGCTTAAGTGTACCCATCCAAGGAGCAAAGGATACGCATATGACCGCATTTGTCCCGCAATGCACCATCAGTGGTTACACTCAGAGAAGGTGTACAGCAGCATGTCAGCGCGCCGCACTGACATAGGAGCAGCGACTAAGGTCACCACCTGTCCCACTTTGGGTGGGGCAGTCTCTCTATGGGCAGTTGTGTCCCGAAAAAACGTATTAAAAATGGCAAATGTGCTAAGATTGTAGGACATAATGATATCCCGTATTTAATGTAATGGTAGCATGAATTGGTCATTTCTGTAACTGAAATACCTAAATGTCACAAGAAACAGAATAAGCAAGCAAATTG
Source organism: Protopterus annectens (assembly GCF_019279795.1). Classification (NCBI taxonomy): domain Eukaryota; kingdom Metazoa; phylum Chordata; order Ceratodontiformes; family Protopteridae; genus Protopterus; species Protopterus annectens. The sequence goes on along the minus strand of NC_056739.1, from coordinate 845,441,941 downwards.
CCACAACAATAAGCTTCTACTTAGGCAAACAAGTGAAGTTCTATGCTATATACTGACCGTGTGTAAGTGTCGGCCTGTAAAGTCATATGTGAGTCCCGGAAATATCCCAGCTTGGAAACTGGAAAAGGTGGCAACACCAGTAGCGACATGGGCATGGTCACCAGGGTTACCAGCTGTCCCAATGTGCCATGGACAGTCCCTGATGGGACAGTTGTGTCCCTGCAACAATCGGAAAAATGGAAAATGACCTCTGATCCCCTGCCAAACATATTCCCGCAATATACATGTAATAGTAGTATAAAACATATACATATGTATATGAAACACATACATGGCATAAGAATATGAATAAGGAACCCAAATGCTTACAGAATAAGCTTATAGTATGGCAAACAAGTGAAGTTCTGTCAACTGCACTTGCCGTGGGTATGTGTAGTCCTGCAAATTCAGTAGTTTCCACATAACATGCCCCACTATGGGCATTGGAAAAGGTGCCAACCATAATGGTCACAAGCAGTTGTGAGAGTACATAGCCGGGTAGCTGTGTCAACATAACAACAGTAAGGAATCAAGACACCTTAAACACAGGCAAACATGTGCATAGCAACATATCCCACACCCAGCAACGTCTCTGTCGCATACACTGGATGGCGTATGTTGAAGTGTAATATCCAGAAGCAGAACCCATGCATTCAGATGTAATACACAATAGCCTCATTGTACATGTCAGTCCCACCCATGTACACCTGTGCACCCTAACCTGCTAGCATCCGTGTGCAGCTATACACCCACACACAATGTGCATACCTGAAATGTGGTAAGATGTTTGTGTTAGGCAATGCCACGCGGACAAATCATTACCCACATGTCACCAACCCACCTCAGGTACAGATATGTAAATGGCTGCATGTGAATGTGTCTGCAGAATGTGTACATCCCGCATGTGGTATGTACCCGTCGAAACCATATAGGTTTGCATACGACACGGTGCACATAACTGTACACATGTGGACAAGTCGGGTTGTTGAACCACTGCATCGATGTTTAGCTATGCAGTGAAGTCGATCACATATAGCGGAACACGTGCCTATCAAACAGGACGTCCTAACAGGGTGCTACAGGCAAAGAAGGGGAAGGTGGGACATCACATGTGGAGAGTAGCGTTGCCAGACGGCCAAATACACACGGTCAAGGTAAAGGACGGAACAACATGCATATGGCCGGATGGATGTTGTTCGAAAAATATATATAGAAACACATATGAAGTGCCAGTTTAGACTCAAAATACTATATAATGCATTGAATTGTACCGTACAATATGGCAGTAGAAGTAAGCCAGCATGTAATTGGTGAAGCTAAGCTGTAGTGTGATGGAATTCTGATCCTGGCAGTAACCAGTACAGCAGGCTTATGTCTGTCAGCATTAATTATCTGCTGGGTTACAGAACAATAAATGTATGTACATGCATAACATCACCCCTACCTCTGAGGAGGATGGCCTTGTGAGCTCAATCGAAGATAACAGTACAACTCCTTACCAGAGAGACAAAGCAGCGTATTAAGAAATTAACTGAGTACTGTATCGGAACAGTCTAGGGTCCTTGAAACAGTTACAATCACAGAAGGACAGTGTAATTGACAAGGTGCCTTGCAAGGCTGTGTTATTCTCATGGGAAAACATTTTAAAAGCACGACCCCAGCACCCACGTATGTATAGACTATTGTGGACCATAGTGATGGAAATGCCCTGTGACCGACCACGTCAGTAAGGTGGGCAAAAGCTGATTGTAAACACTATATAAAGTAACTGCTTACTGTATAGAGTCAGACAAAACTCTCATACTTGGACTGTATATGATTTAGCCTGCCTGTGTACACTACTAAAACTTTCTGAACCCGAGTCTCCTGTGTTATTGACTGTCACTTAGAAAAGCCTACTGATAACTACAGTCTGGTTTTAACAACTTATTTGACATTGTGATCCTTGTAATCCGGAATTCCCTTGGTAAGCTACAGGTCAGAGTGCATGGCTAGTTAGACATCTACGCAGGAGAATTTGCCTAAATGGTTCTTCTTGAATGAAAAGACCTCCGACTGAATTGTTGTGTGTAAAGAGGCTGTTTACTGTCTGATCTGTGGCTGAAAAGCGGAAAACTGGATCCCAAGAAGAAATCGTGCAGCCTTAAACAGGAGGCTCAGGTAAGGAGTGTTTGCCTCTTTGTCTCTATTGTAGATCAGGGACCAGACTACATTGTGTTTCTGTTAACAGTAGTGATAGCGGGTCGAAGACCTACCCACATACTGTTAAATCTGAACATAGGTCAGGGGAACACACAGCAGAGTAAATAGTCATTGTAGACACTACAGTTGATACAGGGAAGGAGACACCACGTGGTATGAGAGAAGGGTACGTAGCAGTCGTGTAGAGGATATGGGAGATTATTGAAGAAACAGATCATGTGATCCGCGTTTGACGGGTGACGTGAAGTATATGCAATCGCAGAGAGCACATAATGTGAGTTATCTAGCAAAATGGGGTAATAAATATGACATTTATGGTATATTACACAAAATATCGTTACTGAAACATTGTAATCCCTGAAAATGTGATGCACATGTTCTACGGTAAACACCTGTTCCACCCTGAGAGGGACAGTCCCTCTTTGGCCAGTTGTGTCCTGCAAACAAACCGAACAAATGGCAAATGTCCTGAAATCTCAGGACAAACATTTTCCAGATATATTTCAAAATGGTAGCATAAAACAGTAATTATGTATCTGGAACAACAAAATATCATAATAAACAGAATAAGCAACTGAAATGCTACAACAATTGGTCGCTCTCCTGGCAAAAGTGAAATCCTGTCCTATGTACTGGCCGTGGGTATGCTTTTCCGGAAAATTACACGTTCGAACACTAATGTCCCACATTGTGCATTTGAAAAGGTGGCAGCCCTAAGATGTGCAGGCGACAAAACAGCGACAATTGGGTATCCATCATGCACATAGGTGGATTGAGGTAGTGAACTGAAAGGAACAGAACACTACAAATGTCAAAGCATCAGACGTACACAGAGAAGATCATAATACAGTAGTACCGATAGCCCCCCCCCCCACAACACCCTACCACCTCCGATACCACATCCAGGATATGAAGCGGGAGGGCAGGCTAGTCCCCACACGTTATCCTGTGGCAACAGAGGTAGCACAATGACCAAATGTAACAGAAGCTATTGAAACCACATCCCGAACTCGTAACATACCTAGGAACACCCGAGTAAGAAGACAGTCACTAGAACAGAGTGAGGATATCTGTCAATTAATTGAAGTACCGAACTCTCATGCAGGACAGGAAGGCCAGGACCCAACCCCCGTAGTGTATAGACCGTGGACACCAGAAGATATCTGTAAAGTCACAGAGGGAATACCCCATCTACAAAGTAATCGCTATTCACCATGCAATACCCCTGTATCTTTTGATCGGAAAACAAAGGGGGAATGGCGGATGGTACAGTATGTACAAGCTGTAAATCACGTAATAATACGTAGGGTAGCGATGGTGCCAGACCCACACACTATATTCAATGCTATGAACACGCCACAGAACTATCTTACCGTGGTACATATAAGCTATGCTTCCTTTGCAATACCTATACATCCAGATAGTCCGTATTGCTTCGTATGTACATTCAGGGTAACAGATACAGCCATACCCGGCTATCGCGGGGATACTGTGAAAGTACAACGATATTCCCACAGGAGATGGCTAGCTACATTCCGGTGTTAACTACACCCGGGGCCAGTCAAGTTCTACTTTATGTGGATGATATTCTGCTTGCGGCCCCTACCCAGCAGCAATGTATGGAAGATACAATAGCATTATTCAGATATTTAGCAGAACAGGGACATAAAGTAAGCAAGCATAAATTGCAACTACAGAGAATACAGGTCAAGTACCTGGGATATGTGGTATCCAAGTAGGGTAGAACATCACATTATGATAGGACGGTAGCAATTTCATAAGCACACAAGCCAACTAACAAGAAGGGAATGAAGTCCTGTCTGGGCCGACTAACATTTGTCAAAGCTGGTTACAAACAATGCTTTGGAATCCGCTGTATTGTCTGCCGTAATCTTTAATACACCTATGGCAGCACAACACATACTACACTGGATAACAGTAGCAGAAACAGCTTTCAGCAGACTAGAACGATTGATAGCCCCTTTTCAAAAAATCC
>NC_056739.1:845222927-845406673 GCF_019279795.1 Protopterus annectens | reverse complement strand
CAGTCATGTAACACATCTGTACTCACCTGCATGCCACTAACACAGGGGTGTAATCTACTCTGCCATGGGCCATGTTCTCCGCAGTACTGATGCATGTAGTACTCCTACATGGCATTTGCAGTGGGCAGGGTGTGAGGAGCAGTCCTGCATGTGTGCACACATGCCACATTGCTCTGCCCGGGCGTCTGTGTGACATCCACAGACTGGACACACACCGTGCTGTGGGACATAGGTCCTGTGCACATCCCACAGGGGCACACTGTGTCACTAGTCATGTGATAGCTCCCTTGCTGGTAGGGTGACACAGACCCATGGTACCACCACAGCGGACGTACTGTATAGACATACAGTTGACATCCACTTCTGCCGTTCAGTGGACACTACCATGGGGGGGTGTCACTGCTGTGTACATTGCACATGTGTTTACACACGGCCCTGCTGGACATCATTGTGGCACACATTGCACCTGCTACGGAACGTTTGGACATGGTTACTTGCTGTTCCTCCATTTCGGTACCTATTCTGCTACTACATTGTCCCATATGTGCAGGCCATACATATCTTGTTTATGTACATAACATTAGGCCATCCCTCCATCATGCATGCTATGCCTGTGATACTGTCTATGATTTCTGAACATATCCATCATGACAGCTTTGCATTACATATAATTGACATAGTCACCCCTACTGCGTGGGATACGTGCACGTCGTGCGCACATTCCGTATGACATCGATGGTATATGCCCATGCACATGTGTGCTGTGACACTATACATACATGTCCTATCCCCTGCTGTGGCACTTCATTGTTGGATATCCACTGCCAGCATCAGCGTGGGTGGTGGCATTGTTCTGTGTTTGAAATCCCTATGGCAGACCTGGGGTAGGGTTACCACCTGTCCCACTTTGCAAGGGACAGTCCCTCTTTGGGCAGTTGTGTCCTGACAAAACATATTACAAATGGCAAATGTCCTGAGATTGTGGGACATAATTATGTCCCATTTTTTATGTAAGAGTTGCATAACATAGTTATTTATGTTTGTAAATTCCTAAATGTTACAAGACACACAATAAGCAACTAAACTGCTACAAGACTACGATTTTATTTAGGCAAAAGAGTGAAGTTCTACCCTTTGTACTGACCATGGGTATGTGTCCACCTGTAACATCTGATGTGTGTCCTGAAAATGTCCCACTTTGGCCATTTGAAAAGGTGGCAAGCCTAACCTGGGGTTATCCCGGGTGTGTACATGTTGTCCCACTGCTGTGCACACGTTGTCCACAGTCGTTGGTATGCTGCGCGGCTTAGCATTACATAACCAACTTTCACCACTCTCTGCCTGATGGACAGGTATCTTTACCTACACACACCGTTCACATACTGTACAGATTCGTCATACGTATCATGCGTTACACAACAGTACATCTCCTGGGTTCGACATACCTTTCCGGCCTTTGGTTCTGTATTCGTCAGTACTTGCTTGCTACTCCTTTTGTATTCGCTATTTGTTCGGTATGAACATACGGTTTGAATATCCAGGGAGTCTTCCTTATATTCGTCGTCACCTGAGGCATGTGGGTTCATCACGCCAATAGCTGTTCCTCGGTGTGTACCTATGCGCATATCACCGGTGATCCCCCTCCATTCGTACGTTACACGTCGGCACTGGGCCATGGTTCATTCCTCGTGTGGCCGTTGGTTATTTGCAATACCTTCGTGAGGATGGTATGTATTGTATCATGTTTGTGTGACTGCATCCGCTATGTGTGGTGTCAGGTACATTTCGCTGTGGTGTTAGCCGTGGATTGTGTGTGTCGGGTATGGTATTCTGTTTGACATGTGGATCTCCGTGTCCTGGCGGCGTCTGTCGATGGCATTGTGCATTCAGATGTGTAACATAGCTGTTATATTCCTGTACACAACGGATGCAAGGATGCATCAGCTGCTGCTAGTGTTTCCCACGCGGCTTGTTGTGGGTATGCCGCTGTCATTGACTGCCTGTATGTTTTTACTACGGTTTTAGCTGTTATCCCTTTGATATGTGCGATGGGGTATATCTGCGGATGTGTGTGACGGGTACGGGGAGTGGGTCTTGCATTTATACATACAAGATATGCTTGTGTGTGTGCTCCATCCCTGCTTGGGGAGCTGCAGGTTACCTGTCTGTTGTTCTGGGAATGTTTGTTTTGTTGATGTCGTGTGGTGTCGGTATCGCCTGCATGTGTGCTTCCTGCACGTATTCCTCCTTCACATCGGTTATATATCTGCGGATGTTCGTCCGTGCCTACTATCCATTGGCATTTTGTCACTGATAGTTACGGTGATTGTGGTCCTATACTTGGGACGGCCTGTATGCTACCGGTAGCCTCCTATTCGTGTGCTTGCTTACTTAACGGTCGTGGAACACACAGCGGTATTTACGGGACCGTAAGTGTTCACGATCGGTGCCGGGTTAGCACAGTCGTATTTTCGCCGTACATGCCTGATGCTGTGTAACGTTGCCGACGTCTCGTGTTGAGTCTACCTTATGGACGCCATACATACGGTCATGGTTTGTACATGCGTCCTTTGCATCTCCTGTTGGCTATGGCCCTGTGGTACATTCTGGGACATTTCCGCTTTGCATCGTTTTACGTCGCCACGTGCATAGCCACTGAGGAGATGTCAGTACTACTTTGTGGGTACTGCTGTACATACGCCTATAGTTCCTGTACTGTATGCCTACGCATGTTATTACACTCCGCCTGTGACATGTCATCTACATACACATTTTACAGTGGCACACACATTACACACACACAGCGGAACACACGACAACCTCACCTCACACATACACATATTGCCGCCATGGCTCTCAACCTTCTATTTCCAAAATGAGGAACACACACATTAGTAATGTGGAACAAATGGGCATAATGTGGAACACATAGTAATGGCATAGTAACAACTTCAGCTATGTAGGTCATAGGATGATTAGAATATGCTGATTTACTTACAGTGAAGAACCTTTAATGAATTACTATGATTCATTTCTATTTACCAGGATATCATTTAAATACATTCCTAACAATGGATGTTTGACAGACATTTTCAATGTGGAACTTTGTGGAACTGCGAGGGACATGAACTGTTTTACACCCCAAATGAGGTACGTTCCTCATAATGATGTACACTTCACTGGTATGCTTGCCGCTTTCGCACCGACGGTTGAACACAATACCTACGTTGGCCGCATCGCCGGTGGCGGCGTGTATCTCCGCACTCATATCCTATGGATATGACACGCACATATCCCATTACTGTACCGTGGACTGGTGATCATCCCGACACGCGGATATGTATTGATGCAGGTTGACATTTCCATGGCTGGCGTTACCTGCTCTGCCCACCCTCCCGGATGATCGGGTTGTCGGTCACTATGTTTACTATGTGAAGATTTCGCGTCTTACTTATCTGTGAACTTGCATCCCTGGGTTCCATATTACCCTGTTGTACTTTATATCTGTGTATGCGTACATATATTTCTACATGTGTACTGATATCTATTTCCGTATCTGTGTATGCACATAAGTACATATGTGGTCGACTTGCGGCGATAGTAGCAGCATACGGCTACGCCGTGTGCTGTAGAACCGGCGTGCGGTGAGGTGTTGGCGTTCCATGCTCTGCTGGCTATTGGGTGTGCAGTGTTTGGGCGGTGCCTTTGTTGGAGTCACACATAGGTCCGGCCATATGGTACACATTACGGGCGGACATGTTTGTGTGGCGTCCATTTCACTGTGTGTGCAGGTAAGGAGGTGTCAGTCCATGGGGCCTACACTGTCAAAGTATGTGCTATGCGTTCCCTCTTTGCCAGGGCATAGGCATATTGGGTACGCCTCCATCTACCTACTGGGGCTGGCACAGCGTGTTCATGGCGCTGAACGCCCTGTGCCTGTGCTTGCCTTGGCAGTTGTGGTGGGCTTGGTGGCCCTACACCATTATGTCCCTGCAGCAGCTGTTTCCGCAGAATCATATTGTGTAGCATACAACATACTATGAATATGTGGGCACATGTGCCTGGAGAGTACTGCAAGGCTCCACCGGATGTATCCAAGCACCGGAACCATGATTTCAAGATCCCAAACACACGCTCTATGATTATTCTGGTTTGTGCGTGTGCCTCATTATGGCGTTCTTGCAGTTGTGTCCTGACAAAACATATTACAAATGGCAAATGTCCTGAGATTGTGGGACATAATTATGTCCCATTTTTTATGTAAGAGTTGCATAACATAGTTATTTATGTTTGTAAATTCCTAAATGTTACAAGACACACAATAAGCAACTAAACTGCTACAAGACTACGATTTTATTTAGGCAAAAGAGTGAAGTTCTACCCTTTGTACTGACCATGGGTATGTGTCCACCTGTAACATCTGATGTGTGTCCTGAAAATGTCCCACTTTGGCCATTTGAAAAGGTGGCAAGCCTAACCTGGGGTTATCCCGGGTGTGTACATGTTGTCCCACTGCTGTGCACACGTTGTCCACAGTCGTTGGTATGCTGCGCAGCTTAGCATTACATAACCAACTTTCACCACTCTCTGCCTGATGGACAGGTATCTTTACCTACACACACCGTTCACATACTGTACAGATTCGTCATACGTATCATCGTTACACAACAGTACATCTCCTGGGTTCGACATACCTTTCCGGCCTTTGGTTCTGTATTCGTCAGTACTTGCTTGCTACTCCTTTGTATTCGCTATTTGTTCGGTATGAACATACGGTTTGAATATCCAGGAGTCTTCCTTATATTCGTCACCTGAGGCATGTGGGTTCATCACGCCAATAGCTGTTCCTCGGTGTACCTATGCGCATATCACCGGTGATCCCCTCCATTAAATGCGTTACCGCCGGCACTGGGCCATGGTTCATTCCTCGTGTGGCCGTTGGTTATTTGCAATACCTTCGTGAGGATGGTATGTATTGTATCATGTTTGTGTGACTGCATCCGCTATGTGTGGTGTCAGGTACATTTCGCTGTGGTGTTAGCCGTGGATTGTGTGTGTCGGGTATGGTATTCTGTTTGACATGTGGATCTCCGTGTCCTGGCGGCGTCTGTCGATGGCATTGTGCATTCAGATGTGTAACATAGCTGTTATATTCCTGTACACAACGGATGCAAGGATGCATCAGCTGCTGCTAGTGTTTCCCACGCGGCTTGTTGTGGGTATGCCGCTGTCATTGACTGCCTGTATGTTTTTACTACGGTTTTAGCTGTTATCCCTTTGATATGTGCGATGGGGTATATCTGCGGATGTGTGTGACGGGTGCGGGTTGTGGGTCTTGCATTTATACGTACAAGATATGCTTGTGTGTGTGCTCCATCCTGCTTGGGGAGCTGCAGGTTACCTGTCTGTTGTTCTGGGAATGTTTGTTTTGTTGATGTCGTGTGGTGTCGGTATCGCCTGCATGTGTGCTTCCTGCACGTATTCCTCCTTCACATCGGTTATATATCTGCGGATGTTCGTCCGTGCCTACTATCCATTGGCATTTTGTCACTGATAGTTATGGTGATTGTGGTCCTATACTTGGGACGGCCTGTATGCTACCGGTAGCCTCCTATTCGTGTGCTGCTTGCTTACTTAACGGTCGTGGAACACACAGCGGTATTTACGGGACCGTAAGTGTTCACGATCGGTGCCGGGTTAGCACAGTCGCATTTTCGCCGTACATGCCTGATGCTGTGTAACGTTGCCGACGTCTCGTGTTGAGTCTACCTTATGGACGCCATACATACGGTCATGGTTTGTACATGCGTCCTTTGCATCTCCTGTTGGCTATGGCCCTGTGGTACATTCTGGGACATTTCCGCTTTGCATCGTTTTACGTCGCCACGTGCATAGCCACTGAGGAGATGTCAGTACTACTTTGTGGGTACTGCTGTACATACGCCTATAGTTCCTGTACTGTATGCCTACGCATGTTATTACACTCCGCCTGTGACATGTCATCTACATACACATTTTACAGTGGCACACACATTACACACACACAGCGGAACACACGACAACCTCACCTCACACATACACATATTGCCGCCATGGCTCTCAACCTTCTATTTCCAAAATGAGGAACACACACATTAGTAATGTGGAACAAATGGGCATAATGTGGAACACATAGTAATGGCATAGTAACAACTTCAGCTATGTAGGTCATAGGATGATTAGAATATGCTGATTTACTTACAGTGAAGAACCTTTAATGAATTACTATGATTCATTTCTATTTACCAGGATATCATTTAAATACATTCCTAACAATGGATGTTTGACAGACATTTTCAATGTGGAACTTTGTGGAACTGCGAGGGACATGAACTGTTTTACACCCCAAATGAGGTACGTTCCTCATAATGATGTACACTTCACTGGTATGCTTGCCGCTTTCGCACCGATGGTTGAACACAATACCTACGTTGGCCGCATCGCCGGTGGCGGCGTGTATCTCCGCACTCATATCCTATGGATATGACACGCACATATCCCATTACTGTACCGTGGACTGGTGATCATCCCGACACGCGGATATGTATTGATGCAGGTTGACATTTCCATGGCTGGCGTTACCTGCTCTGCCCACCCTCCCGGATGATCGGGTTGTCGGTCACTATGTTTACTATGTGAAGATTTCGCGTCTTACTTATCTGTGAACTTGCATCCCTGGGTTCCATATTACCCTGTTGTACTTTATATCTGTGTATGCGCATATATTTCTACATGTGTACTGATATCTATTTCCGTATCTGTGTATGCACATAAGTACATATGTGGTCGACTTGGCGATAGTAGCAGCATCTGCTACGCCGTGTGCTGTAGAACCGGGCGCTTGTGAGGTGTTGGCGTTCCATGCTCTGCTGGCTATTGGGTGTGCAGTGTTTGGCGGTGCCTTTGTTGGAGTCACACATAGGTCCGCCATATGGTACACATTACGGGCGGACATGTTTGTGTGGCGTCCATTTCACTGTGTGTGCAGGTAAGGAGGTGTCAGTCCATGGGGCCTACACTGTCAAAGTATGTGCTATCGTTCCCTCTTTGCCAGGGCATAGGCATATTGATGCGCCCATCTACCTACTGGGGCTGGCACAGCGTGTTCATGGCGCTGAACGCCTGTGCCTGTGCTTGCCTTGGCAGTTGTGGCGGGCTTGGTGGCCCTACACCATTATGTCCCTGCAGCAGCTGTTTCCGCAGAATCATATTGTGTAGCATACAACATACTATGAATATGTGGGCACATGTGCCTGGAGAGTACTGCAAGGCTCCACCGGATGTATCCAAGCACCGGAACCATGATTTCAAGATCCCAAACACACGCTCTATGATTATTCTGGTTTGTGCGTGTGCCTCATTATGGCGTTCTTGCATGTGTGTGTGTGCATTTCTGATGGGTGTCATCAGCCACGGCTCCAGTGCATAGCCAGCATCCCCCACAAGGTGACCTTGTGTGATGTCCCCCCTGGCGAATACCTGATACAGCTGTGAGGCATGCCAGATATGGGAGTCGTGGAAGCTTCCAGGGCTGCCAGCACACACATCCATGATAATGCCCTGCGCATTGCACACGACCTGGCAATTGATGGAGGGCTATCCCTTGCGGTTTATGTAGCGTGTACCCTGCTCCCCGGGCGGTGACTTGAATTCTATGTGCATAGTCGATCGCACCCAGTACCTCCGGTATTGTGCCACACGGTGGAAGCGCATATTGCTAGCCAACACCTCCTGAGATCTGGGGAAGTTTATATACTCATGGGCATGTAACATGGCATCCAGGAACTGGTGTAGTACCCTAGATGCTGATGCCTGTGAGATACCCATTATATCCCGGTTGGCCTTTGAAAGGTACCTGTAGCCAGTATTCGCAAGCTCACACATACCTTTGTGTCCACTGGGATGGGCTCCCCTCTGTTGTCTCTTGTTCTCCAGGCGTGGCGGCACAGCTCCACTATTTGCTGTAACGTGTCCCTGTCCACCCTGTAGCGCTCTACTATCTCCAGGTCTTGCAGCCCCTGGTAGGTCACCCTTGGTCTGAACACTCTCCTTCTCCTGTGAGGCCTACGGTAGTTGTCGGCACCGCCCTCCGCAACTCCGTCTGTCTCTGCCACATACCTATGCATCACGGCACCCACCATATACATATTAAAAGTTCCCCGTGTGTTTACACCCTACGGTGCGGCGTTTGGGAAATCTCGCTGTGTGTTGTGTGCATTCACACTTTATACTGTTGTGCTGTATACCCGGTGATGTCATTGGGTGTGTCTGTGCAGCCGTATCCATGGATTATTTTTGGTGTTTTACGGTTGCAACTGCAATGGTATTGCCTTTAGTGTTGCATTACAGTTGCCTGCATTGGCTTAGCTTTGCATCTTACATTACTGCATCCTGCAGGCACATGGCATATGATGCATTTTATCTGCAGCCGCAGTTATGCTACCTCTGTACTTGGCTGTGCTATTTCGGTTCTTTGTTCTTTGCATTTCTACTACATCCCCTACTATCTTTGCATTCATATGCCTCCCCTTTCCTGTTATGCAGGAGTCTGCATACAGAGTTGTCGGCTGCCGCCGTTTGCCCTTCCTGGATTAATTGGTGTTGATTGCTCATTACGGCTCCAATTACACTGCTTCCGCATTTCCTCATATTCTCCACATTACCTTCCTATATCCGTGGCTGTTGACGGGGAGGCCGTCACATGACTGTGTTGGGGAACATAGTCATCCTCGTGCACATGCATCTGTGCGCGCATTATGTACTCTCAGCGCATCTATTTCCTCACACGCCGGTCCTGCTGCTGTGATGTGCATTGTACAGCCCAGGTTTGCTGGCCTCCAATATGCTTCCTCCTACTGTGGCATACGCCTCTGCGATTGACATGTATCTCGTGTAGGCCACTCCTCGGTGTAGTACCGCTGCGCCGTTTTCTCCATCCTTACACCGGCGCCAGCTTTGCGATTCACTATTATCTGCCTCATTTGCATGGCATTGACTGCTAATACATGGTTACGGCGCCGAACACTGCCACCACTCCTTGACAACCCTTGCGCTGGGGTTGGGCTTTCCATACATACTATGGTGTGTGGTGGCTGTACAGCTGATGTGTATTATACAGCTCTTTTAGGACATTGTCATATTATTTCATTGCTTTGCACCTTCTGTACACATATCCGGGGGTTCTGCTGTGGTTTCTACGTACATGTCATCTCTGGGTCACTGCTGGACAGAGGCACAACAAACTAATGGGCACAGTATTTTTTCATATAAGGGGTGGCGTAAGCCACAATAATTTGGGCTAGGCTTATAAATGCCTTAGGGCAGATAGCCTAGTATAAACCTATGAACCTATGAACCTATGACATTTTTGTCATTATTTACAGTTTGTGCATGTTTTCTTTGGACATTCTCGGTGCCTTTCCCCTTTGGCATATTGCACCTGTATGATACCTGACGTTGACAGCCTTCCGTTACTCCTTGGTCATGTTTGGGTAAATGTAAACCGTTTTTTTCGGTTTACATTGCCGTCTACGCTTACGCATGCCCCACTTCGTGAATCGCTATTTGCCTTCATTTGCATGGTGCAATACCGCACACAGTGTGATTAGCATACCTACGCCGGGGGCGGCGCACGCCGGTAGTGCACGTGGGATTGCTTCATACCTGAATCGCTCGGTGGCCATATTTGGCTTTATAACGCCGACGCTATGCTGGCGCCTGGCGCAAGGTTCATGAATCCCGGGGATTGTTTTACTTCTATTCTAATAATATCCATATTTATTATATCCATGCTTATTTTACCCACTTCTTTTATATCTTTGAAAAAATATTCTTTACATAGTTTTTCCCATAACTTTTTTACTCTTTTACATTTCAAAATCACATGTTCCATGGTCTCTTCTTCTTGACAATGTAAACATATTCTATCACTTTTCTTCTTATATGGCATATTTACTTTTACTGACAATTTATGCATTGACAGTTTCCACAAAAAATCTTGACATTCTACTTTCTGAATATACAAAGCTTATTATTTTTATGCTTTAATTGTTTCCTGTTAGATTTTCCCATGGTTTTACATAGTAAATTGTTATCATTACATTCTTATACCATACTTTTCTTTCTTTTACTAGATCATCAGTTTTTATTTTCCACAAACATATTTTTTCTTAGTAACATTTTATTGCTTCATTTATACACTCTTTTAGTCTTTTTTGTCATACCCCAATTTGTGATACTTATATTTATATAGTTTTACTACAAATCCCTCATATTTTTCATTCATCCACTTTAACACTTTGTAAAAATGTAATGAAGTGGCATATACTACTGGGCTAGTTCACCCTAAACCTCCTCCTCTGTTATTTGCATGCAAGACACCTGTTTTTACTGGGTTTAATCTAGAACCCCATATAAAAAATTATCTGCAATAATTCCTTTTCAAATACTGTTGGCAACAGAAATATACTACATATGCCATTTCCTCATCAGTACTGAATTTATCAAGTACATTTTTTTCTGAATGATAATTTATATGTTCTCCAGAAAATATAGTTTTGTTTAATTTAATCTATTGTTTTTCCCATTGAATTCCACATATATCTTTATTCCCAAATTTTATACCTAACACAGAAATTGCATTCTTTGAAAAATATATACCCCCTATCTTTTCTACATCACCAAAACCTTTACTGTTCTCTTTATTTAAAACCTCTATCACTTCTAGACACTCATTTATGTAAATTATTACTTCTTTTATTCAATTATTTTGCAATTATAATGTCATGTGCATATATTAACAGAATTGGAATTCTTAACCCTTCGGGTATTATATACACCACCTCCTTCATTTCGTAACTTATTTTACATACTATCACATTCATAACTAATGAAGAGAGTATACAACTCATTGGACATTCCTGTCTTATACCACTCTTCATATGTACCGCTTGGCTTAACCAGCCATTTGCAAGTATTTTTACTTTATTATTACTATATGCTAACACACATAATTTCCTAACTTTATCACTTATATTCTTTCATTATTACCCTTAAGAGTTCATGTCCAGTTGTGCCAAATGCTTGATTTTAACTTCTTTTCTATTCATAATATCATTCAAAATTTCTCTGTCATTAATAATTCTTGAAAACCCTTCCCTTTATACTATGTATACTATCTTCCATAATATTTTCTATTTTAGTTTCAAATCTTTTTGTATTATTTTCATATAGATCTTATAATCATTATAATTTAATATTATTAGTCTCCAGTTGTGTAATTGTCTTTTATCTTCTTTCCTCTATATGAATTTAAGTATTCTACTACATAATTCTTTATGCATAAGACCTTCAATTAACCAGTTTTGACAATCCCTTACATTTTTATACATTTAATTCCTAATTCCATCTGGTCCTGCGACTGAATCTGTAATTACTTTTGCTAATACTTTATCCATCTCGTTTAAAGAAATCTCCTTTTCCAACACTTTATTCTCTTTTTCTGTCAACTTTTTTACTTTCCATGTTTTTTACTACCTTTTTTCTTAAACATTTCTTGCACATATTGTACTACACTCTCCATAATCTTTTCACGAGTTCTTTCTATTTCTTATTTTACAATTTTTATTTCTGTCATTACACCACCATCTTCCTTTATTAATTTGCTTTATTAATTCAATTCTTCTCTTTTTTCTTGTAAAATAATACCTGTGGTTATATAACAGTTCTTTTTTTCCTGATTTCTTTCAAATAATTATTTTCCCTTGTCAAAGTACTTTTTGTCATTATGTTCTAAATCTTACAATGCATTGTTATATGTTCTTTTATAAATTTGATCTCTACATTTCTCAAAACATATTGCCACTGTAATATATATGTATGTATATATATATATATATATATATATATATATATATATATATATATATATACATATATATTTCCCTTAAATATTATATACCATTCAGGGCATTTTTTTTTAAAAAAATTCTCATAGTAATCTCCTGTTTCCATAACTGTATTACTTATCTCTTTCCTTCTTCATTCCATTCTTTCTCATTTATCTTTTTTATTCCTTTACCTGTTTTTATATATTCCTCGGTTTCCTTTCTATCTAGCCATATTGCAAGACGAACAGAAAATACTATTTCAACTACCTGCTTTTCACCTATAATTAAACCTTCTGATACTTAAAAATAATTTATTTTGGTTCTATACATACCCCTTTAGTAAGTCTATGATTTTTGTCTCAAAGCTTTAACTTACCATGTCTTATAACTTCTCACATTGTTCTTAAATTATTTCCTTTCATTTTTGCTTGCCTGTTAAATCTCAGTTGATATTTCCAGTTGTTATAATGTTCAGATTTATCACTACATAGTCTAAAATCTGCTGAAATAAGCTTTCTCTTTATTCACAAGTACTATAAGCATATAATGTTATAATTTTATATACTTGTTCTTTCTATTTTAAATCTATAATGTTTAATCTTCACATTTTTGCTAAAGTTACATCTCATATTATTACTGTATTTTTACAGAATATGGCTATTCTAGAACATCTCTGATTTCCCAAATTCGTCCCTGTAGTTTTTATGTCTGTAATCTTTCATTTTTAATATAATTACATTTACATCACATGTATTGCACCACTCCAAAATACCTATTCTTCTTAATATATTCTTAATGCTATTCACATTTATAGAAAGCACTCTAAAATTTCAATTTTCCCTTTTTCTTAGCGTCCTGGTTTCATAAGTCATAGCTAATTACTATGCTAGCTTTCTTAATATGTGATTCTAAGCCTAGCCAATTTCCTTCCCAAAGGTGAGAATCAAACACTGTACTTTGTGTCTGTGAGTCAAACACCTTAGCCATTATACTGCTCCCCAGTCATTCGCTGTTCATATAGATTCTTTTTCATCCCTTTCCTTTCTTTTTTTTCTTATGATCTTATCCCTTTAAATTTTATTTTGTCTTTTACTCTTTTGCTAATATGATTTTTTTTCTTTTACTTTCTCTCAATTTATTCTTTTTCATCATTTATTTCAGAACCTTCTTCTATGGCCTCTTTATTATTTTTTTCCTCATCTAATTTTTCTTCTATTTGTACTACTTCTAAAATGTCTTCTGCTTTGTTCAATTTCTTCCCTCTTTTTCTTTTTCCTTACTCTTATCTTCACTTTTAAAATTCATCCATAAATGTCCAATTTTGCTATAATTATAACATTTTAATTCACGTTTGCACCATGTTCCATTTCCCCTCATATGTAACATTTTATTTTGTCATAGTTAATTATCAAATGTCCTTCTTTTCTACAAAAAAAAAAAGAGAGAGAGAAAGAAAAGAAAAAAAAACATGTTTTGGGTTGTTCCCAGTATTTTGCAACACCCCTATTCCCCTCCACATTTATCATGCTTGGTATATGTATGCATTTTTATCTTTTTGATTTTAACACAATATTACAATCTCAGCCACCACTTAATAAACCCCTTTTGTCATAAGCGTTTTTAATGTCCAGTACTTTACATAAAGTTTTCAATTGTCCTTTCAAAGTCTCTCTTTTTACCTCTGTTTAAAATTGTACATGACTTTTCTTTTTTGTTTCTCTGTTAAATGCTTTTATGCCATAAAGATTCCATGGGTTATATAGTCTTTTTTCTAATACTCCAAGAAAAATTTCCATTGATAAACCAGTCTCAAATATAATGTCACAAAATGTCTCTTTGTTAATAAGAATAAATGCTCTTACCTCATGTACTTTTACACCCAAAGGATGTATTAAATTGCCTCACACTTCATACCTGTCCACTTCTTTGTCTTCTTTACTTTGAATCCTTACCACATACTTCTATTTTTTCATTTTCTTCTGCCTTCTTTTGTGCTACTCTGCTTTTGCCTTCTTTTACTTTCTCTGCATGTTTTCTTTTCCATCTCAGTTCTATTCTTCAGGATTGTCTCTTCATCCTCCTTTTGTAGTTTCCCCATAACGTCCCCCAGAAAACATCTTCTTCATTTTCTAACTCACTCTGCACCACCATTTCTTTAACTATATCATTCTGCAATCCTCCTGACTGGAGAGTTGTAATTATATATCCATCATTTGCTGTCTCATCTCCATTAAACAGATTTCTTTAAAATATTTCCTCAGGTTCCTGCACACATTCTCCAGTCTTGATATTTGCTTTCTCCTGCATTTCTTTTAAAATGCCATCATCTTCTTCTCTTTCTGCCTCGCTGTTTCTCCAGGCCACCTCTGCACCTGAAATGTAAACAGGATGTGCTCCACCAAAATGAGTCCCACTGTCAACAATGACAAGTAGAGGAATTTCCCAATGATCCAGCCAAATGTACTCCTAGTAGTAGTACAAATACCACCTTGGGTCTCCCTTGAAAATAAGTTATTAGCCTAGTGGGACTAACCTGGCCAAAAAAGGATAGATTAAATTAAAAAAAGCACTTCATTTGCCAGAAATAAGGATATTTCCAAGTTATTTATGTAGCATTGCAATATAACTCATCACAGCCTCATGATGTAAAACTGAGGGCAGCAACCAACTCTAAAAATTACAGAACTTCTGCTGTCTAGACTACATCATACAGGTGAGGAAAAAGTCCTTTCTGAATCAACATGAATTCTGATTATGGAAAAAATGCTAGGATATTTGTGATCTCTGGAAAGGAAACTGGTGGAAATAAAAAATGAAACATGTTAAAGATTTCCTGAACACTAAATGATCTCTAGATGATGATATAGGTACTGAAAATAAATTCTGCATACAATTAAAAACAACACTGAAGGCTAGAGTTTTTTTTAAGAGTGATAATTCTTTCATTATTTTTCTTGGGCTTTTCTATACTCTTTTAGAATTTCAGATACCCAGTGTTTGCCCTGTAAGTATTATTAATTATTAGTACCCATTACCACTAACTGTCCTGTTATCTATAATAGCTTAGTCATACCCTCTGTGATCTTTTCTGATATAGTCACACTAAGTTTTTTTTAATATACATACACTACTTTAGAATGCCATACTAATTACAATAAATTTTATAGCTGGTGCTATTTATGCATGTCACTTTAAAACACTTCTACACTACTTGTCTAGATATAAATGTGTGTGTGTGTGTGTGTGTGTGTGTGTGTGTGTGTGTGTGTGTGTGTGTGTGTGTGTGTGTGTGTGTGTGTTGCATAATTGTCAAGCACTACCAAACAAAATTAGAAATTTCACATTGAATGTCTAAATTAAGAACACCAAAATAAGCAGTGTAATAAATAAACACACCTTTATGCAGCCTCACTTTTCACCCATTGTAATCCAGAGGTAGGGAGAAGGGGCAATGCCCTTACCCTCAAAAATTCTTGTCATACCTTTGAGGTCACAGTACCCTGGGGATACAGGGAATGTTAGATTTTCTAGCAAAAGATCGATTCAGGGAGCCCTTTGAGTTGACATATGCAGCTTGCAAGGTAGAAGGGTCACATTTTTTCTAATGGGGAGTCTATACAGATGAACATGTACTGTGTGTTTTGCTGCCTAGTTTTGTCCACAGATTATGTCTGATTGTGTTCCCTTTTCTTATTGTTAAAACTGAGCCATCCTCTACTGTTCTTTAGTTTGTGCAGCAAATGTCTGGGGTATTCGGAAACCTGTACCACACTTTAACTGTATGGTAAGATTATGCAGAAAACATTCCATGATAGTGAAAAAGTATTCAACTTTTGCTGTTTGTATAATTCAGATTTTTTTATATTATACAATGTGTTTAAATGAAAGCCATGTCAGTAACTTTTCTTTCAGAAATAAATGCATTTCACGAGATAAAAAGTGAATTTGGTGTGTTTTCTGTTTGTTTTCATTAGGTGGATGCATTTTATATACTTTAATCCACTAACATATATGTTTGACTATTCCAATTCGGAATAAAAATGTGAAAAGACTTAATTTTGTGTTGATATTATCTCCAATTTGACTTATGTCTTGATTCTGTGATAATGAAATAAATAGGGAAGAAGTTTCAGGTTTGCATATGGTTACACAAAATAAAACAATATCTATGATATGATAAGTGAGACATTAAACTATGTGGTACTTAAAAGTTCTTACTAATTGTAATATAGTTAAAAGTATTATTGAAGGATATCCACTTTGGCACCATGCTGAAAGCAACAAGATCTGCAAAGTTCTGCATTGTTGTTAGGAGAAATTGTTAAAAAAACTCACAAAATGTTAAGAAAAGTAACTAAGGAGAGGGCAGTGATGAAGGTGAATGTATTGGCAAACCAGGATAGGGAAGAAAGCAGTAAAATCTGGAAAAAAGTGAAAAATGAAGAAAGCAATTGTGTAGACAAGCCAGCATGAATAGGTTCATTTTGAAAAAATATGGCTTGAGCTAAGAGATGTTAAAAAGTCACTGATGGATAATCTAATGTTGCAACCAAAGAGAATCAAAGGAATAGCAGAAGGATTGAGTGAACATACTGTAGTAACACAAGATGGTTAATACATTATGTTCATAGATTGTTACTAGGGTAACAACCGAGGGGGGTGCTTTCTAAACTCAGCCAAGGTTTCCAGAAGAATAATGACATCCTCTATCCAAACAGGACGTTTTGGGCCAGGCATCTATAAACTATCTCTGTCCTATTCCACATCCAGTGGTCTTGGTTGCAGTTAAATTCGGTAAAAGACAAACTCAGCTTCACATGGATGGGAAGCCTGTTCCATAGGATAGGTAGTCTCTGGGACACATACCTGTCTGTCTAGCATGGCCTGCTTAAGTCACAGCCAAATTCAGGTCCCTAGACCTTGTATTTCTAGTACGTTTGGGCATTGTGGATGCCTTGTAAGCCAGGCATAGATCACCCCTCAGCAATCTATAGGAGACTGAGTAGAGGGAAAGAGGTTTAAGGTGCTCTGTGTAAGGCAGGTTTGTTATACCGTGTATTCTTTTTCTAAGGAACCTCTGAGGTCACTCCAGTTGCTGCATATGCCTGGTCAACTGCATACCGAAAAGTACATTGTACTCTATTTGTCAGATAAGGATAGAGTACAGTGGGGTAATGACCTCTTTGGACCTAGATGCCATACCCTTACTTATAAGGGGAGCAACATAAAAGTATTTTCTCACCACTGTAGTTATATGGTGCTCGAAGGTAAGGCTACTGCACTGTCTGAGTTGCATACCCAGATCACTGACCACTGGGTCAGCTCTTAGAGGCATAGCATCAATATGATAATTAGCTGTGATGGCAGACTTCCCAAACAGTACATTTATATATTTCTTAGCATTGAGTTTAAGACCATGGCTTTGGCACCATTTGTTAGTCAGAGATACACCTTCTTGAAGAATGCTAGTTTCTGCAGAGGAGTCGATGATAATCCCCAGCTTGCTATCATCTGCAAACATAGTCAACATTTGCTTCCACTTTACAGAAATAGATGCCAAAAAGGAACAGGACTAGTACCAAGCCCTGGGGGACTGCAATAGTGACAAGTTTCTTGGTGGAGGTGGCCTCACCTATTTTGATCTCCTGGGTGCAGTCAGTGAGGCAGTTAGCTAACCAAGGAGTGACAAAAGGTTTTATACCTAGTTTAATGAGCTTGTCTATAATGCCTCAGTGAGTATAGTAAAAACCTTGGCAAGGTCGAGGTAATCTCTGTGCATCGCATTGCCATCATCCATTGCTTTGATGAGCCTCTCCACCAGATTTAATGGGCATGACCTTCTTTTAACAAAAATATGGTAGAAAATGAGGAATTAAAAGCCAGTGCTGATTCAGCACAAACCACAATGACAGGGATTACAAAGATCATACAAGGATTTTATTTATTTGACATTTGTTGACCAGGTTAATCTGACTGGGCAGCAGCCCTTTTTCAGCAGAAGCCTGAGGAGAAAATCTCCAAAAAGTACAAGTAACAAAAGTAATCACATGACAGTTATAACTAAAATTACAATAATTACAATATGTATGAAATGTATATTGAAACAACATGATAGAAAATGGTCACTAAATTGAAAACATAATATAATTTGACGTTTCATACAATAGTAAGCAGAATGCAGAAATTATAGATACGTTTGTAAATCAGAAAGTAACAAATACATAAACAAGAGATAAGCTCATGGCAAGATTCAGTTTCCAAGACTACAGGTGTCTTGACTATTAGCAGACTTTATTAGAAGCAGAGGCAGAGAGAGGCAGGAGTAAAGGTTGTTGTAATAGTATTATAGGAGGAGAGGTGGATTAAGCTGGGTCATAGCATACGCATGTCCATGATATATGTAAAGTTTCCTTTAGTGTTGTTTTAAAAGAGTTGGGGATTGAAAGAACTGGAAGGGTTAGCAACAAGGTTAAGACAGCAAGAAGTGGAGAGAAGGATGTATGAATTAGGAGATGGCATAAAAGACAGGAAAAATTTCAAATTAGAGGAAATGTTGGTTGGGTTCAAAGAATATTACCAGAGGCTTTATAAATCATAAGACGAAGGAGATGCTAATGAAGGATGGTAATGTCCACTAATGAGAAAGTTGACAGAAGAAGAAGAGAAGAAATTAGTAGAGGGAATAAAGAAGAAATAGAGAAAGTATGGGGAAAAATGACAAAAGAAAAGTCATCTGGTAGTGGTGATATGCTAATAGAAACTTAGGAGCTATGAAAATATAAGATCTTAGAGATGGCTGCCACTATTTAATAGTATACAAGAAGGTGATCCGATCCCTAATTCATGGAGGGAGACACTTCTCTGAGTAATTTCCAAGGAGGGTAAAGACTCAAGATGACCAGCCTCATATAGATCAATAACATTGCTTAATCGTGATTATAAATGCTTCATGATGATATATGCTGAAAGATAAGTGAAGATAGTGCTAGGAATTATCCATAAGGATCAGAAATGATTTGTCAGGGGAAGGTGGACAACAGACAGTTTAGTAAGAATCCTTCTAATTATACACGAGGAAGAAAGGGCACTAATACCTCTTAATGCAAAAAAAAAAAAAAAAAAAAAAAAACTTTTCACAAGGTGGGCTGGAGCGACCTATTGAAAACACTTAGAAAAAGGTGGGTTACCAAAGAAATGGGTGAAGTGAACTCAAGCCACTGTGAAAATAAGAGTTAAGTTAGCGGGTACAGTTACAATAAAAAGGAGCATAAGACAAGGATGTCTACTCTCCCTGCTACTGTTTGCTATGTATATAGAACTTCTAAAAGAAATTATACCAAATGCTGATATAAGGGCATTTAAATGGGGTGCAGGGGAAAAGAAAGTTTTCTTATACGCAGATGATGAATTACTTACATTAACATAGCAGAGAACACATATAGATAAATTATAGGATATTGTGCAGAGGTCTGGGAAAAGATCAGGATACAAACATTAAGAAAAAAAGTGTTGAGGGTGAATAGAAAGACAGAGGTAGAAGAAAGACTAGCAGAAGAGATCCAGTACACTGGAGTAACACTTAGGGGGCAGTGGAGGAAATACTACAAAGCACAAATGAAAAAGTACATCACAAGGTAAAAGGACAAATAGGAAAATAGGAAATAATACATTTAGATATTGACCAGAGAATACAGGCCCTGAAGATGTGTGTAATTTCAGTGTTCATCTACTCAGGCCAAGCATGCTCGAAAAAAACAAACAGATAATAAGCTTTTGAAACAGATAAACCAGTTAAGACAGGGACTTTGTATGGAAGGAGAGAATACCCACTGCAGCTGCATAACAAAGATATTACAAATAATAAATGTTGTAATTTAGGCAAATTGGAAGCAAGTTATTATACAGGGGGAAGGTAAACGTAGAGAAGGTAAGGACACAATGGAACTCACTGTAGAGATGCCGCAGAAGAAATGGAAATTCATTGGATAAAGGGAATGAAAACAGAAGTTCAAAAAATATAGCATGATGGAGGAAATGATAAATGGAGAATAAGACTTTTACCTATTGGTAGAATGAAAGAAGAGATAGTGCACAAAACAATTACAAGGACATTGGGAAGAAAGCAGGAAAAAGTCAGATAATGGGACCAAATTCGAGTAGGAGGGAGATTGAAAACCTGGATAGAGATACAACAGGAGCATCAGAATGGAAGATATGTCATAAAGAATAACTGGGGACAGATGGGAAGATTATGAGAAAGGTCATTAATAGCTCTTAAAATGATAACATGAAATGGAGACTAGGAGGAAAGAAGGAAAAGAAATGAGGGGTGCTAAGGATTGGTAGAAACTGGGTGACAGAAGGAAGGAATATGGTAGGAATTAAACAGAAAAAATGGGGGGGACTATATTGGATGAGGAATCAGCAGAAATGATACAGTTACTGATATATATATATATATATGTGTGTGTGTGTGTGTGTGTGTGTGTGTGTGTGTATAGGGAATTTAGAATATTTGCTTGGAAATGCTTACTTAAGTATCTTCTTACACAACATGACTGGCTAAAATGTTTGTAGGCATCGATGGAACCTGCTGAAGTTGTGGAAGAGAAGGAGGAAGTTGAATTCATTGTTTGGGAGAGTGATAAGCTGGAATAAGGTAGACTCTGAGGAACAGTTGGGAGGAGATAAGCCACTAATAAAAAGTGATTCCAGCTAGGGTATGAGAAGGACATTGCAAAACATAAGAAAGAAATGGTGGTATTAACAATGACAACAGGAATGAAGGCAATAAATAGAACTTGGAAGAGAAATCAAACACCAAGAGGGGAAGAAGTAGTCAAATTAATGGAAAATTTTAGGGTTGTAGACACTAAAGAGAAAGGGAGCTTGCAAACATCGGAAAAGATGAGAATTATGTTTAAATGGGGGTGGAAATTAATGAGAGTAAGATCTAACAAGAAACAACTCCAAAGAGAGAGAGAGAGTGAGAGAGGGACATGAAGGGAATAATAAATTTGTAATTAGTTAACTCTCCAATGGGGGAGAGTTGGAGGAAGAGTAATAGTTGGAGTAATATGGTTAAAGGGAAACTAAAAGGTGCGCATCTGTTAAAATAATTCTGTTAAAGGACTTCACCAACAGTAAAAAATTCATACATGTGTGAAAGCTCTTTCAATATTAAGGATGACAGAAAATTGAAGAGAAATGTATTGCTAGTTATAATAAAGTATCACATGAAGAAAAGAGGTGATATTAAGCTGAATGTAATGTGTAAAAATGAATAATTAATGGATTAACCACCAGCTGTCACCAGAAAATTGAAATATCACCATGCATGTGGATTTTGTTGTATGTAAACTGATATTGTAAATTAAGAGAAGTTTGACAAAAGCATATATTTTTGATGAACAAATAATGCATGATGGCTGATTTTCAAAAAGGTCAGAAAGGGCTGATAGCGGACCTTAAGTAGTTGCAAAGTTAAACAAAGAGTTAGAAATCTTGTTGAAAGAAGTGTTTGAACAAGGTAATGCAAGTAAGTCACTACCATAACTCAGAAGTCTGTCTGAACTTACTAGGAATGTTTGGAATGTACAGAAAAATGCCATTCAGATGGAGTCCAAATAACAATGGGTAACAAAAAGCTTGAGTTAAAAGGATAGAAAACATACAGATGCACAATATAGGAGTGCTGGAAGCAGAACTTGTTTATGTACTGGTATGAACTCTATAAATGCAAGATTACCTGATTTACAGGAATGCATCTTAATCCAAGAGCTATCTAAGCAAAAGGATGCCTTGCAGGGATTGAGGATGAGATACATAAGGATACAAGTTTAGAAAAAGCTGTGTCTCAAAAGAGAACTGAATTACAGGCCTTTTATGCAGCACCTGGAAGATCCCAAAATGCAAGGTACTCTGTGTCAAAGGTTGCCAGTATGTAAAGAGGGCCCACAGCAGAAGTGGATAAATTCCATGTGGGGTACATGACTCAATATTCTAGTAAAGAAATGCATGGTATAGAAAAAGAGTACACAGCAAAATAGAAATAGGTTGTATGAAGGGCATATAATTTAGTATAAAAGCCAAGTGGTAAGCCATGAGAGAGACACAACAAAAGTTCAGTGGGGAACACGTTGACATGTTCAAACTACAAAAAAATCAAATAAAAGGAATGTATTCATGCAAATCAAATTAAATAATATAAAAATTATCAAAAGCATTCTAAATAATTATGTCCTTTGCAAATCTGTTAAAAATTAACTGAGAACTATGTCTATAGGATAAGAGGGTGGGTCTGTCTAATACAGCAACATGAAACAAAAACTGAAATAAGAAATGCAGGAAAACAAGTGTAAAGACATACCAAAATCATGAAAACAGTAAAACAAAGGCAGCAACAAAGTGAAGTGACAAAGGCACATCAGAAAAAAGTGAAACACTACGTGCGTGCAAAGAAAGAAACTGCAGACATTAAAATCAATCAAAAAAATCTAAACTGTCATCAAGAAAGTCTTGTACCTTTTTATGGAAAAGAGGTAAAAGCCCCAGAGAATAAACAGAAAATAAAACAAAGGCTAGAAATTACCCTGACGAAATGTGGAGTTTATACAGGTAGGGACTGATACCAGGACAGGGGCCTGACCAAAGAGTTATACAATGATCCATGCAAGACCAGGAAAGCTAGATGCCCTGAAAGAAAATAGCTTGAAGTAAGGTCAGAGATACAGCCAAGAAAAGCCTGGGCTCCCAGTATGAATACGAGTGAGGGGAACTATGTGTTATTGAACCTTAGATAATGGGCAAACTGTACATCAGCACCCTGACTGGAGAACGAACGTTCTCCAGCAGGGTATTAATGTACAAGTAATGCCCACTGAAAAATGAGTCCACCAATTCATGACAGCGTATCAAGCTGCCATGGAGCTCAGACAGCAAAAAACTAATGGCTGCCATTACGTTACACTAGCTAAGCAGCACTTTTGCTGTTTAGCGAGTGTATATAAAAATAAACAGAAAAAAGTGCATGTGTGTGTGTGTATGCAGATGAGTGTGAGTGTGTTATGTTTCTGTCTGCATGTGTGAGTGAATGCATGTGTGAAAGCAGAGGAGACTGTATGTGTGAGAGAGATGGAGAGAAAGTGAGAGCCATCTTGTGTGAGTGAATGAGTGTATGAAAGCAGAGGAGACTGTGTGACTGAGAGAGATCAAGAGAGAGTGGGAGCCATCTTGTGTGAGTCAGTGTATGAAAGCAGAGGAGACTGTGTGTGTGAGAGAGATCAAGAGAGCATGAGAGCCATCTTGTGTGAGTGAATGAGTGTATGAAAGCAGAGGAGAGAGTGTGTGTGCAAGAGAGACTGAGAGAGAGTCAAAGCAATCTTGTGTTAGTGAATGTCTGTATGAAAGCAGAAGAGACTGTGTATGTGAGAGATCAAGAGAGAGAGTGAGACTGATCTTGGGTGAGTGAATGCATGTATGAAAGCAGAAGAAACTTTGTGCATGTGAGAGATCGAGAGAGTGAGAGCCATCTTGTGTGAGTGAGTGTATGAAAGCAGAGGAGACTGTGTTTGTGAGAGAGACTGAGAGAGAGAGTCAGAGCGATCTTTTGTTAGTGAATGCCTGTATGAAAGCAGAAGAGACTGTGTGTATGTGAGAGATCAAGAGGGTGTGACAACGATCTTGTGTTAGTGAATGCCTGTATGAAAGCAGAAGAGACTGTGTGTGTGTGAGAGAGAGAGAGAGCCATTTTGTGTGAGTGAATGCGTGTATGAAAGCAGAGCAGACTGTGTGTGTGTGAGAGAGAGAGAGATCGAGAGAGGCAGAGAGGTCTTGTGTGCTTAGCTCTCAACTCTCCAAATTTTCACAGAATGTCCAGATTTTTGCCTCATACGTTTTGTCTGTTCTTCATAAAATTTGAGGTTTTCTGAAGTTTTGCGGTAAATCAGAGAGGAATAAAGTCACAAAATAATGACAGGTATTTGTGTTTTAGGCTTTATATCTTTCAGAAAATGCATTGTAACTCAAGACCTTTTATTCTAGCAACTTTCTAAGAGCAATATTTAAAATTTGTCCCCCCATTATTTTTGGCTTTGTCCAGATTTTTGGTGCTAAGAAGTTGAGAGTTATGCTTGTGTGAGTGAATGTAAGTATGAAACCAGAGGAGACTGTTTGTGTATATGCATATGTGTGTGTGAAAGCAGACGAGACTGTGTCTGAGAGAGAGAATGGGCTCTCTGTAAAATTGCCGTGTTTACTTACTTATTTTTTTAAGTACTATATTATTTTTTTATATATTTTTGATGTAAAATGCTTTCTTCAACACCATTAACATACACTACTGAAAGTTTGAAACATTAGGCGGAGGAACTATTTTACATCAAAAATATATATATAAAAAATAATATAGTACTTAAAAAAAATAAGTAAGTAAAACAACAATTTTACAGAGAGCCTGTTCTGTAATTGCAATAATGCCCTCCATGGTGTGTGTTAATGTGTAATTAATGCCCTTTCAGGGGTGTAGAGGCCCTCCGCCTGCAGCATTCGGCCTGATAACACATCAGGGTGGGTGTTAATTACACATTAATACACACCCTGTCTTGCATTATTGCTTACTTAATGGACTAGTTAAGTGCCGTAATTTAAGCTTGACAATTATTATCTAAAAGCATCTGAAGGATTTATCTCTCATACATATTATAGTGACAAGGTTATAGTGATGGTGAACAGTACATAATGTTTGACTGAAATTTTATAATATCTTCATAGGGCTTCAAAATTAACATATATAAATAAGTCCATCAGGCCTCTTACCACTTCACTCATATGCTAACCCTAACCTTGCCACTGCTCGTAGTCCCAGCCCTACACACCACCCCAAAAACCCTTTGTGTAACAGTAACACTAAACAAGACAGTCTGACACTCACACACACGCACACACACACACACACACACACACACACACACACACACACACACACACACACACACACACACGCACACACACACACACACACACACACACACACACACACACACACACACACACACACACACACACACACACACACACACACACACACACTACATGCAGAGCATCACATGCATACAACATTCAGACTATCACCCAAACTAGCCCATACTCTAACCCAAACAGAGAAACAAACACACACACACACACACACACACACACACACACACACACACACACACACACACACACACACACACACACACCATAAAAAACAAATGTATACAACAAATCAAGTCTATCACTTGTCCTAGTTGTAAACTTTACCCTAACTCATATACACTTACACGCAAGCCTACTTTTGATGCTGAAGTTTTTGGCATTAAAATGTAAATTATGCAAACACAGTCAAAGCAAAACTACCACACAGAGAGTCCACCCTCCAATATTTACTGAAGTCCACAAAACTGAGCTTAACTTCATAGTAGTATACTCTATCAGTAAGATACCTGTTAGGCAGAGTAACATATATAATATATATATATATATATATATATATATATATATATATATATATATACACATACACAAATGTATGTATGTACACACACACACACACACATACACTACATGCAGAGCATTACATGCATACAATATTCAGATTGAGTGTGTCTATATGTCATTTGGTCTAAAATAAGAATATGTAAACACAAATGGTCTAAGCACATCTCCTCTAAACACACTTCATTTAATCCAGCATAATTCAAAAAACATTAAAAAAAGATTTTGCAAAGGGACAGATCCCACTGCACTGCACCCCCTTACTATTTTTAACAACCTAAAGTGGTTATTTCAAAGTCACCATCTCCCCCGGCCCCTCCCCCCCTTTTAGCTAGGGTCAAACAAAAAAACATCTGCAAAGGTGATTACAGCCTCCTAAGGGCTGGTACAAACAGCTTCACAGCCCCTCCCCCTCTCTAGGAACTGGTACCAGTACCCAAAACTATACCAAAGCACTATATGAGCATTTATATAGATGCATGGAAACAGGAATACCTGACAGGACTAAATCATCCTCCGCAAGGAAGAGTAAACCTGTCTGTTGGACATCTGCAATTAATAAATTCTGTAACAAAAGGAAACATTTGCTGTTGTGGACCAAGAAGGAGCAGGTGCTGAACTGGAAGCATTCTCTCCTTAGCATGAGTAAGCAAATAAGAGCACTAGTGAAATCCTCCAAAGCAAACTTCGAGTCCAAATTGCCCAAATCTACTAGAGACAATCATAAGGCCTCCTTCAAATATGTCCACAGTCTCAAAGGAAGCACCTAGATCTGTTCAGAACTGGTGGTCAAGGACATCACATATACAAATACAGTAAATAAAGCAAATTGCTGGCTGACAGATTCAGCGAAAACATCACCCCTCTGTCCCCCCATCAGTAAATCGTCTCCTTATATCTAGGGAACAGGTCATCACTGCTCTGTCAAATACAAAAAATACTGCCTCCATAGGACCCGATAACATCCCAGGCTGCATCCCACATGAACTCAGGCAGGAACTTGCAGCACCATTAGGCGCTCTATTCAACCAAAGCCTGACTACCAGCTTTGTCCCAGCTGAATGGAAGACAGCCCCTGTCATCCCTTTACACAAAGGTGTAGTGTCCCCCAATCTGGGAAATTATAATCCCATCAGTCTAACTAGCCTGATCTGCAGGGTCATGGAATGGATTATCATGGACCTCATTAACAAGGACATTGGCAACCTACAAACACTTGATCCTACACAGTTTGTCTTCATCAAGGGGAGGTCATGTCTATTAAATTCAGCTGACTTCTTTGAGACAGTCACCAAAGCCATGGATGAGGGGAAAATGGTGCACACCGACTACCTTGATTAGATCCTTTTTTTAGACCACTTGCACTTAGTGATAGTTGGACAACTTGAACATAACCCATATATCTATCATGTGTGTGTGTGTGTGTGTGTGTGTGTGTGTGTGTGTGTGTGTGTGTGTGTGTGTGTGTGTGTGTGTTGGAGTGCATATTGAATAGGTTTATATCATACACTTATGCACGTGCCCATTTATAATGTGTAATTTATTAGAATTTGCTGTCTGCTTTTCTGTGTTTAGAAATGCCTTTAGCATTGCTTATATCTAAAATGGTCTATTTTGATTATCCCACTGTTCAGTTAGCAAATAAGCAAGTCTGTAAAATAAACATTTGGGGAGATATTTCGCTTAGATCTTTAACACTGTTTGCATTTAAAAGTGCTGTCATTTCCCAGCTTGCAAGAAATGGATAATAGTTACCACTCAGTAAGTTTTAAACTGTACAATAAACAAACCTGGTAATACCTTAACTTGAATATTTTCCGAAATCATTTTCTTTTTACCTTTTTTTCATAAAATGTAATTATCTAACTTGGTATAAGGCAAGATTCCAAAAGAGTTGCTCTCAGTGTAAGTCTGCCCTGATTCTGAAAGACTTGCTCTCAGTATAAGTGAATTACTTTGGTGTAAGGTCTATTTATAAACAGGTCTCACCTCTTTTTTGCTGCTTGCTGTCATCATATTATTCAGCTACGAATCCCAGACAAAAACACAAGTACATTATCTCAAGGTAAATCATAAACCAGAGAATGCTAATGTTTCCCCAATAGATTTCCTAGCAGTGATGTTATATAACTGGCTGAAAAGCATGATGCAATGCCTTCTTTATTGTCCTGCCAAGCAGACAGTATAAATGTTAATGTTCAGTTCTTTTCATTTGTTTACTATGTAAACAAGTGCAAGGTACTGATGCTATAGTTTTAAACAAATACATATTTTTATTGCAACGGTTTCTTTCAAAAATAAGAACTGCATTTTGGGTGCATATTATGTACAGTACGATTCAAGTGTTATTTTACATGTATCTGTATATTATGTAGTTCCCAAAACACCCCACGCAGTCCAACTGCCCAGTTCACACATTTGAAGAAAAAAATAGCCATCAGGGTGCAAACATGGGTTTCATACTCTTGGTGGCTATCAAATGTAAAACTATTTATAGAGAATGTTAATTTTACTGAGCCTTTGCAGTGGTGGTAGTGTTACAAGGCTATAAAGCTGATGTTTTGTTTGAGAAAGCAAGACTGCTTTTATGCATCACCTGTACTTTTTTCTTCTGTCAGGATTGTTGCTTTTTGCACAAGTCTAACTTATTGAAAGCAGTGCAGTGAACTTTGACAGTAAGCACTGTACCTGTAAGAAAGAATTTAAATTGTCATTATTCTGAGATAGTTGTACATAGTCCAGAAAAGCAGAAGGGCACTGTTGCCCTAGTGGAAGTGAAGTTTTGTAAAATGCTGTTCTGTAGGATACAATACCTATTTTTCTTCCTGTAGATGACTGTACTATTCCCTCTGGATATGTAGATATAGTAGCTGTAATACATAATCATACATTGCCTTTGCAAACACAGGTAGAATTTAAGCAGCTGTTAGCACTTTTATTTTTTAGCAGAAGCCTAGCAGCTGGAACGTGAAGGGAAAATGTATGGGTTGTGTATTTAACTCTGTTCCCATATCTCAGTATACCATGGGCATCAGGGTTGCAGACATGTAATCCCTTTTCCAACATCACACCTTGGAGATGCCGTTGCCCAAATTAGAATAACAATCAGACTATTTAACTGTATCATTGTTACTGGCAATAATGCTCTTCTGGACTGATTGGTGGGGAAAGAATCCACTGAATTATTCAGAAAAGCATGGATGGATAGAAAATGGAAGGAGGAGAGTGGGAGATGTGAGGATGGGAACACAGGAAAGTTGTTAGTCTTTTTGTGGATAAGTAAAATGGGCTAATTTTCTCCTTTTGCACCTGATGAGAATGAAATGAAATAAGCTATGTCATTCATAATATAATGGAGGTATATCAGCCTTTGGTTCATTCATGCTGAGCTGGCATTCCTGATACAATGCAGGTACACCAGCCTTTAGTTCATTCGTGCTGACCTGGCATTCCTGATACATTGCAGGTACACCAGTCTTTGGTTCATTCATGCTGACCTAGCATTCCTGATACAATGCAGGTACACCAGTCTTTGGTTCATTCATGCTGACCTAGCATTCCTGATACAATGCAGGTACACCAGCCTTTGGTTCATTCGTGCTGACCTGGCATTCCTGATACATTGCAGGTACACCAGCCTTTGGTTCATTCGTGCTGACCTGGCATTCCTGATACATTGCAGGTACACCAGCCTTTGGTTCATTCATGCTGAGCTGGCATTCCTGATATAATGCAGATATACCAGCCTTTGGTTCATTCGTGCTGACTTGGCATTCCTGATACAATGCAGGTACACCAGCCTTTGGTTCATTCGTGCTGACCTGGCATTCCCGATATAATGCAGTTATACCAGACGTTCAGTCCAGTTGTGCTGACATGACTGTTACATTGCTCTGGTTCTTTTAATGGCCCTTCTGAATAAAATTATCTAGCCTGCATTTATAACCCCTCAATGAAAGCTGCATACCATCAGATTACAAATGCCATTAGCATTTCAAAACTCCTGACACAACTCTTAAAATGCTTCAATTTTCTAGCAGTACTTTGTTAGCAAGCTGTACAATGCTTTGAGCTTTATTTTCACTGCCTGCATGACTCAGAGAAGAGGCACTTCAGATAAAGCAGAAGACAACAGCATGGAGTTTGATATTTTCTTGAAATTATTGCAGACTGTCAAAATGCATTTCGGACGTTCGAAGACTCTGGATGCATTTACGTTGCATGGACATGTCAGTGGCAGGTTTTGTATTGTGTATCCACTCAGTGACAGTGATCTGTCACCAGTCTCACTAATCCAACAGATGGTCTCTTCATAATAAGATAAATGTGTGTGGCCATTGTTTATCATCCTGTATTCCTCCAGGCTAGCACACAATTGCATAACATTAGCTGTTCTCTGGGTAAGCTGAAGACACCGCATGCTACAGCTTGTCTTGTAACCCCAGTGGGGTATTTGGCTTTTTTCTTTGCAGAAGTTCTTTTGTCAATCAGATAACAGCAAATTATTTGACAAAAAATTATGCCAACTGCAATAAGTTGAGTAGGTGGTAAATTCTAGAAACATGGCTGAGCCAGCAGATCCATGAAAAGCTACATGCTCTTTGTAGACCCACTAGCACTTTTTAGATGACCTTTAGTCAGCTGGTAATATGTGATTGCTACTTGTTGGTTTCATCAAGTCATTTATCTTTGCTGAAAATGTGGTCTAAGAAAAGTGAGCTGGCTTTGAATTTGTTTTCATATTTTACTCATCCTTATTAGCTATTTGTGCAGTGTCATAACGCTGCATTGACTTATGCTGTTTGGTAGAACTTCTGCTTCAGCTATAACGTGGAATATTCATTGTTGTTGTTTTCAAAATTGACTTTGGAATTGGTTTTATAATCTGCATGAATTGCGCAAGCATATAGGTATGGTTTGGTGCTGAGGTTTGTTTTGTTTGTATCACTTAACTGAACTGTAACTGACTTGTTTTGTGCTGGTTCTGTAATCTACTTCTACTTCTGGATTCTTAAAGACCTTTCCAAAGCTATTTTTGTTACTGAGCAAAGGATATTTTGCCCCAGGTTCTAATGTGGTGACAGCACCATTCCTTTCTATCTCCTTAACAGCACAGGTGATAAAAGCCTATGTAGTCTGCCCTTTTAAATGCATAACAAGATCTGGGAGCCACCCAAATAGGAGAAACATTTATCCAACCCTACGCTCACTTGGGAAGCAACAAACTAAAATGAAACCCAACATATACAAAGCTAGTCCTGAGAAGGACTGAACGATGTAGCCTTATATAACATCAGCATTAACCAATCTGCCTTGCCCTTGGTGGAGTGAAGGTAAGTAAATCACCTGCTGACGGAAGCCAGAAAACGAGTGCCGCTGTGTAAAGATGCAAGTTAGTGCAATGTTTAGCAAAGAATGTACTGAACTTTCATTTGAAGTTTAAAATCCTTTATTGTGGAGACAGATGAGCTCTTCATTACATACAAATAAAACTTGCGAACATTCAGCTTATATGCACTTATTAACAATGGGCTTGGAGGTGTGCCAGGAGTGGTGGATTCTCATTGGCCAGAAGCTCACCTATTGTAGAGGAGTCTGGAAGTCTATCCCTTTATTTCCATATCAAGCAGTTCTGGCCACTAATGAGTGAGTTTACCTAGTTTACCAGACATGATGACAAACCTCTCTAAACCTTTGCAACAATACTTGACATCTGAAATTATAGGTTTACCAATCTATTCCATTAGACAAAAACATCTCTTTGGTCCCAGGACCACTCCCACATCCCTACTACACAACCTGAAGGGGGAGCCACTCCAGAGACCAGTACATGGAGAGGATCAGGTAGTCACCCCAGCCACAATGAGGGACAGGACATGGGAAGGGAAAAGGCACCAGAAGAACCCATGTGGTCAGCATGATGGGAAAAACAACAGGAAGACTATGGTCTGGGCCCATTTGGCCAGACCCTCACAGATGCTAGATTTATTTATGAGGGTCTTGTAACCCCCTTCTAAAGCACTTTCATTATATCTGCTGGTACCCCCCCTGTTTCTAATCTATAACTTTAAAAGTAAATGCACTACAGATATGCCAGGACTTTTTAAATATTTAAGTTCACACACAATCCTCAAATTATACACCGTGGCATACATGACGCATGCCTGACTACACCTCTGGTTCAGTATCTAGTACTGAGATGGTTCTGGTAGAGTGGGTGTTCAGTTGTATGCTGCCCTGGTCCTCTTCAGTCTATAAGCTAAATTTTAGACAGTGGACCATGGCATCCTTCTGGAGTGCCTGCATGACCTCTGCAGTCTTTCTTCTGCAGTCTTCATTTTAGTCTAGTTTTTACTTTACTTCACAGTTGATGGTTTGATGAATACATTCTCTTTGCAACTTCCTGCTTATTTATGGGGTCCTGAAGGGCTTTATCTTTCTGTTACTTTATTGTTTGCAGTATATATGGTGTTATTTTGTGAGCTCTTGTTAAAGGCAGGTATGCCATGGCATTCCTATGTGGAGTATATTTGGCACTAACACTTCTTTTCTCAGGACCGTATGTCTGATCCTAGCCTTCTTGAAGAATGTTGTTCATAGTGAAATCAACTTTGGTTGATGATGAGTCCGGAAAAGGGAGAGACAGTGCAGTTGCATTTTACTGTCTGACCATCGCAGTCTCTTTCTGTTCCCTGATAATTTTTTATTTGAAGATAAGTATTTAGTGACAATGCCGACATTTAGTTCTTGGGTTAAGATCCTTGGAATAATTTTGCATCAAAGGATAAGACTAAAGTAGTAAGCACCTACTGTAATTAAATCTTCAGTGTTTCATTTCAGGAACATCCCCAGAATTAAGTACTTGTTATTCATTTTTTACCTGACAACAATAATAATGGGTGAGCTGGTATCTCTGCAGCTCAGCTCTGCAGTGGTGTGTCCTCTGGGTACACTGATGCTGACCTTTCCTGGCTGCACTGCCACTCATTTGACTGAATCATGTTAATAATATCATACAATGTGTACATTGTGCTACTTTTACTGACTGCCAGTAGAAAGAGATCATTTTAAAGATGTTGCTTCTTACATGCAGAGCCCTACATGACAACAGTTCCACCTGTCGTAAGTGCTTTTCCCCTCTTCCCTGACCTAGAAGCTCCAGCCTGCTGGTGAACGGTTGGTGAAGAGACTTGTAGAGGGACCCCAGTGATTCAACATACCCAGCTATAAACATCTGTCCATCAATTTATTTGCATCTTAAACTCGTGTCTAAGGAACTCACTACCTTCCTTGATGTGGGCATGTAAAGCAGAGTCCACTTTCAGGATTGTTAAATGACGCAGTTACAACAAAGTCAGGTTATACCTTATTCCATGTTATCATAACTATATCAATGTCTGGGTTTTTTCTTGTTCTGCTTTTAAGTTTGAGCATTTAAATAAATAGGGTTTCTGTTATCTTAGCCAAGGTTAGGCATTTGATGGTATAATGGAGGGAGAGGCAACAGATGTCTTTTGAATTCAATAGTTGTAATCCCGGGGAAGAGAGGGTACAACAGAGCTTGAGAAACCTTAGATAAATTACTGCAACACAGTTTTTTATTGCTTAATATCTCCATCATATATTCAGTTAGTCTTCATATTTTTTAGTCTCTGTTTCCTAAATTCCATACCTTGTAATATTGGTTGGATTTTAGTCCATCTCTCCTGCTAAATCTTAAATTCGAAAATACACTGGTCTAAATAAAACTTCTTTATAAGCCCCTATGGTTGCCATATTAACATAGCATATTGCATGATCCTCATGTTAGGAATCTGAAGTCAGCAGACTTGATTGGTAAAGGTAATGTTTTTAAGTCATATGTTTTAATATTATGAGATTACTTTATATTATTTTTAATTCACATTTTTAAAGATAAATACATTGCATAAAATTATGGTTTATGGATGGATGGTAGGCAAAGATAATGTTTAAGGGACTTAAAGGACCACTAGGAGCTGAACTAAAAAAGTATGTATTTTTCATCTAACCATGATATTCTGTATAATCCAAATATGTCAGCAGCATAGTAACTGCTTATTAATAATTTTATTCATGCTTTTTTCCCCTAACCCTGAATGCCTTCTTTAATGAAGTTGTTCTTTGTGATAATCAGTTTTATTCACCTTCAGATTGTGAAAGCTTTAAAAGTTTACAACCCCCAGGAAAAGGGAAAGAGTGTGGCTTTGTACAACACAGAGACAAACAGTTGTGTTTTCCTTAGCAAAATGTTTTGGATGTGAGAGGCATCGTGATGCAGTAGCAAAGCAGATAAAATCCTACTGAAAATATCATCAGATTTTATTATGCCTCAGTATTGTCTATACTGAGAAAGCTTATGACGATAGAAATACTACTGAGTGGGATAAACGTTTAAGTCATGCTTTTTAATATATGAAAGCATTATACAAATGGAAACTGAAGCAATTAAACTCCTGACTACAGGGCAACATTTGTCAATATCTTATAATCATACCCATCTTTGCTGTGCAGTTATATTGGATTCATGTTATTGTCAGAGAGAGACACAGAACATAGTAGGCCCTTATACTTACTACTTTTTCCTCAGCGTTCTAATAATCTGCTCAAGATGAAAAATATTTATGACACACCATTTGTCACCTCATAACTGCACTGAGTGGATTGTATCAATATTTTTATAATGTATAATCATCAGTAAGGGTGTGAGCTTAATGTGTGGGATAAAAGACCCCTACAGTGAAAAGGTGAATAAACATATGTTTGATCAAATCATGATTTGCTATATATTGACAATGTCACTGCATCAATGCAAATAAACCAGAAATATAATTTTGTAAAATTGTAAAATGTTTATTTCTCTGATAACTGTTGCCCCGTTGCTGCTCTACAGTCTTTGTTATACATTACTTTGTTTTTGATAAGCACAGCTTACTGCCTCTCTGATCCACACTCAGCTGGCTTCAGTCTGTGCAATAGCCATTTCCATGCTGTTTTATCCTTTTAAAGGTTAGGTTAGCTTGCATTCCAATTTGCATTTCATTTTGTTACATCTCTGGTAGAAAGAAGCAAGAGTCCCTGTCATCTAAAGTGTGATAGATATTAAGATGCAGAAGACAGTGGCCAAAGTCCAAAAGAAGGCAACATGGGATTTTATGCAAACTGAATGTCTCATACAGTATACAAGAAACTAATGTACAAATGCCACACAAAGTGAGCCATGAGAAGATCAGGTTTTACTTCTGTGGCAAATCATAGGGATATATTTGTAGACGGCAGAATATCCTCTGGGATAAGGGAAAAGGCTTCACATTCGTATGTTTCAGTGCATGGTTCATATAGAAAGCTTGATCAACATGTAAATCACAAACTAATGCATTTTTTTGCAGTAAGGTAAGTTTACCCCTGAGGCCACATAGCATCTAGAGAAATGGACCCTCACCTTTTCTGACTTTCTTACATTATCTGTGTTAAAGATGTAGTGATGAAACCATTCTCTAATGTAGAATTCTGGAAAATGCAATGCATAAGAAGTTATCCAGAGATCTTAACAAGTAGTACACTCATATGCCTGGCTAATGTTTCACTTTTTTCATAGAGTACAACACGGCATTGATCTGAACAGCAGAAATAATCCCACAAGCAGGTCAAAGTCTAACCACTTGCACAGTCTCTTTTACCCTTATCAAAAATGTCCAATACAATGCATTATCTATTACTATTAAAAACATTATTTAGCACAAATGTTATTCAGTCATTATCTCCACCATTGTCCAGCTATCTAACAAACTGGGAAGAACAAATTAAAAGGGGCCAAGCATATATCTGAGCCATGATTAGTTGTCTTTGGAATTTCTCAAGGATCACTGACTTTTTTCTGTTCACAATATTCATTTAGGCTCTGTGGAAAAAAATTAAACAACCTGTGTTCTATAATATGCTGATGACTTTACAATAAAATTGCTTTGCAAATTGCAGTGGATATTACATTACATGAAATATCAAGCAGTTCATTGCTGGCAAGACAATTTTTTTTACATCTGCAGTCCAGAAGCTGTAACATTCACAATCTAATATTTTTGGAATATTATTGCTTTAAATTGAAGTTTTATTGGATTCAGGGCAGTTTGCAGAAACAGAGGTAATTCCAAATCAAGCACGTGAAACTGTGCAACTAAAAAGTTACAAACCCAGTTTTCATTGTAAACCAACCGTCTTCTCCCACATAAAGTTATACAAAAGCACATGCTTCACAAATAACTTAAGCAGAGTGTACGTCCTGCACATTCCAGCAGGGGGCAAACTTTATCTGTTAGCTTGGAATACAGACTAATGACTTTGTGATGCTGGATCTAGACATTGCAACACTCCTGGTTATGGTTCCCATAGCCTCCATTTGCCTACTGTGCTCCCCGGTAACCCTTGAAAGTGACTCTTTGTCCACTGAATTAACAGATGTTAGGCACATGCGCACATGTAAACACAAAGACTCTGCAGTTGTACAGGCATAAGATTAGGATACCGTAGGTAACCGGCATAACATGCTTTATTGTAGTTTCATGAAAATTTGAAACTGTAATGGCACCTAGTACTGGCAACACTGTTGTGGCTGGTTACAAGAAGCAATCCCAATGGCAGTACCTGAGATCCTCGGAGCAAATAGAACTGCAATGTTCAAGGAGTATATTCAAAGTTAAAGGCTGTACTGACCTGCAGTATTCCTCCTACTCCAAGATCCAGTTAATATATAGGTAGCAGTGGTACAGGGGGCATAATCCCCCACAAGTACAGGGGAGCAAAGTCTTCTGCAGAAAGCACCTTTGCATATATAACATTAAGCCTTGGAATTCTATGTTAGTTTTTTTTAATCAGGGTTTATTTTGTGAAGTTTTGAACTTGCAGGATTGTGTTTCCCACTTCTGATATGGAGCTGTTGTGATAATCTTTGATCTTCTTATATCAGCCAGGATGAAATTACATTCACCTGTCATGTGTAGTTGGTATTAGGTTATATGTATCTGTGAGTTTGGGGATGAAATTCACCTTTTCAAACCACTGAACTTTTAGTCTCATTTAAACTCAACCAAATGCAAGGCTATGCAGGTTAAATGGTTATCTCATGTTAGCAAAAGACTGATTATTTATCCAAGGACTTCAGTTTGGGTCTGTCATCTTCACTCCCATACTGGTTACCTGTAAAGCAAATTTCAAGCTGTTTGTAACAGCCATGCAATAATTGCTAGTTAACTGATTTATAGAACACACTACTTTAACTTAAAAAGAAAAAATGTGTGGTTTAGACTTCAAAGAAAAAGCCATGTGTAAACCACCCAGATTTCTCTAATTCACTTTTACGCAATATTACAGTACTTTTAAGTGGCACACATATACTAATTCCTTAAAGATATTAAACATTTTCCTACTAGACAGTACTAGTAGAACCTTGTAATTAATATAGTAATGCCACTCTTTTCAACTTACTGATTTCACCAACCATCACAAATGTGGCTGTGAGCTTACTTGATTGCCAGCACAAACCTACAATAAACGCTAGATAAGGAAATGCTAATACTGCTGTCTCTCATGCCCAACTATCTGATTCAACAGAACCTTTCCTCAATCATAGATTCAACTGCCTTGTTTCATCTTTATTTAGCTGTCCTGTACTTTTCTATTTTACTTCTCAGATCTTATTTTCTGTTCATTCAAGCACTACACTTACAGAACTCCTTAGGTTCATAGGTAGGTACTAGGCTATGTGCCCAAAGGCATTTATAAGCCTAGCCGTAATGTGTTGGCTTTTGCTGCCCCCTTGGAATAGTTCCCTGTGCCTGTGTCCAGCAGAGCCATTGAAGTGATCCCTGGTGTAAACTTTCTGTTTCCCATCCACTCGTCAAGGTTTCTCTTGAAGAGGGTTAGTGAGGAGGTCTGCCTAATGTAGATTGGAATCTTGTTCCAGAGCATGGGAAGTCTCTGGAACAGGACTCTATCCCTCCAGCACATCCTGTTTATTGTTGTGGTGAAGTTTAGATCCCTGGAGCATGTGGCTCGAGGGGATATGGTTTTCTTTAGGTGGAGCATGTCCATCAATTCTGGGTTGGACATGGCCTTGTATGTCAGGCAGAGATCACCTCTGAGTAGGCGGTATGCAACTGAGTACACCTGGAGTTTCTTTGGTCAAGCTGCATAGGGCATCTGCTTAAGGCCAGTGATCCTCTTGGTGAGGTACTTCTGTGGTCTTTCTAGTTGTTGCAGGTGTCTTGTAAGGTACATCCCAAATGGGGTATTGTACTCTCTGATGGGTCTGATGAGTGATGCATAGAGGGGCCCCATGACCTCTTTCAATCTGGATGCAAACCCTTTTGTGATTAGGTGGGCCACATAGAAGGATTTTCTAACCACTTTGGCAATGTGATTATCAAAGGAGAGGTTACTATCTACTTGGGTCCCCAAATTTCTTATTATGTCTTCTGTATTTAGGGGGCTACCACCTATGTGGTAGTTTGTGGGTACTTTGTTTTTTCCAAAGGGGATGACTATGCATTTTTTGGCATTTAGCTTGAGGCCATGGTTTTGACACCAGGTATCTGTCTCAGTGAGATCCTTTTGGAGGATGTCTGTGTCAGCCAGAGATTCAATTATAGCCCCTAGTTTGCAGTCATCTGCAAACTTGGTCAGCCATAGTCCTCCTGTGCTTGCCTATACCTTTGAGAAGTATGTGCCGAACACGAGGGGTCCTAGGACTGAGCCCTGGGGGGCGCCACTTGTAACCAGTTTAGAGTCAGACCTAGCTCCCACAACTCTCACCATGTGGGTTCTGTCCGTGAGCCAGTTGGCAACCTATCTCATGACTTTGGGGTTTATGTTTAGGCTGGTGAGCTTGTCTATAATACCTGATTGGGGAATGATGTCAAAGGCCTTTGCGAGGTCTAGGTAGGCTATGTGGACCACCTTTCCCTCATCTATAGCCTTGGTAACTGTCTCAAAGAAGTCCACCAGGTTTAGGAGGCATGATCTGCCCTTAACAAAGCCAAACTGGGTAGGGTCCAGTGTTTGGAGGTTCCCAGTGTCTCTGTTAATGAGATCCATGATGATGTGCTTCATAGCTTTGCAGACCAAGCTAGTCAGGCTTATAGGGCGATAGTTCCCGGGGTCTGTTGTGGCTCCACCTTTGTGGAGCGGAATAACCATTGCTGTGCGCCACTCTGTGGGCATGTAGCCTGTGGAGAGACTGAGTTTAAACAGTGTGTTTAGGTGAGGGGTTAGTTCATCTTTGAGCTCATGTAGGACACAGCCTGGGACACCATCCAGTCCCATTGATGCTGTGTTTTTGGCTTTGGAGAGGGCTGTTTTAACCTGAGTGTCTGTGATTTCGGGGGCACTACATTCTTCTGATATAGTTATGGGCCCTTTTGGGGGTGAGAGGGGGGGAGGTGAAGTTTGCACTGAACCTGTCTGCCAGGATGTTGGCTATATCAGTTGGTTCAGTGTATTTTGTGCCATTCTGCACTAACTCCAAGCAGATTTGAGAATTGCCACTTAGATTCTTGACATAGCTAAATAATGCCCTGTGCTTATCTTTGGAGTCCATGTCAATTTTTCTTTTGAAGCTCGCCTTGGATGATTTTATGAGGGATCATAGTTTCTTGCTTAGACTGATCAGGGATGTCTTCCTTTCTTGGGATTTTACTCTTTTCTGTACTAGTTTCCTCCTTCTATTGTATAGCTTGTTTATGGCAGGGGTCCACCAGACTGGTTTCCTTTTCATGGAGGAGTGAATCTTGGTTTTGTTTGGGATAGCACAATCCATGCATTCTTGTAGGTGCCCGTAGAGTGCATTAGTAAAGGATTTTGCAGCTTGGACAGCATTATCCTTTAGCATGGATGCTTTGAAACTTCCCAACTCAGTCTTAAGTAACGTGAAGTCTGCTTTTGAAACGTTTTTCACGGTGGTGTCTTTGACCAGGGATGGTGGCGGAATGTGGATATCCAGAGTGGTTAGTTTATGGTCTCATCTAACCAGTGAGAGGTTGA
Organism: Protopterus annectens; assembly: GCF_019279795.1. Lineage (NCBI taxonomy): Eukaryota > Metazoa > Chordata > Ceratodontiformes > Protopteridae > Protopterus > Protopterus annectens. The sequence goes on along the minus strand of NC_056739.1, from coordinate 845,367,158 downwards.
CCTCCAGTGTGGAACACCGGTCACCCATGTTGGTGATGACCAGGTCCAATATGTTGTCACCTCTGGTGGGGGTGTTGACCAGTTCATCCAGGGCATTTGAGTTTATAAATTCTAGGAAATGTTGGGCAAGGGAGTTTGTACTTGAGTAGTTCTCCCAGTTAATGTTTGGGTAATTAAAATCACCCAATATCAGGGTGTTTGGTAGGACCTTTATGTTTCCCAGTGTTTCCAGGAATGCGGAGTGGGAGTCCTGGGACATGGTGGGTGATCTGTAGCAAGCTACAATTTGAATTGCAGTTTTGCCTGTTGTTAGTTGCACGTGGATGATCTTTGAAGCATTGTGCTGTGCCACTAACCTGGAGGTGTGGGTATCTTTGATGAATATGGACACTTCCCTGCCTTTTGTATTTCGGTCCGAGTTTTGTGGCCAAAATGTATGGTATGAGTTGTGGCTTGATAGTGCTGGGGTGCTCTCTGGAGCCTTAAACCAGGTTTCTGTTACTGCACATATATCGATTTTCTCCATACTTAGGAGTGCCTCGAGTGCATGCATTTTGAGGTTTAGACTTCTGGCATTGAGTAACATTACCCTCAGATTTTAGTTACTTGTGCTATTTATGACAGTGGGTTTGTCTTTTGAGCCTTGCCGAAAAAAGGCATTATGGAGGTGGCAAGAGCCTTGGACAGTATTCGAAAGCCTAAGGATGACAGGTGCAAGCTGTCTCTAGCGAAGCAGTGTGGCTTGTCGAGCATGTGATCCCAGGTTGACAGACACTGGATCCCCTTTGAATGACACCAGAAGCTTAGCCAATTGTTGAAATTGATAATTTTTTCTCTATACCGTGGTATCATTCTTGGTGAGGGCAGGATGCTACTCAGGGTCAAGGTCATGCTGGCCTGGGCTACGTGATCAGAGAGCTCCTCCATGTCTCTTTTTATGTAGTCCAGGTAGGTATGGCTCAGGTCATTCACACCAACATACAATAACAGAGTCATACTTGTACTTGTTCTAGAGTGATCTGAGTGCTTGTGTTATGTGGCGGATCGTGGCACCTGACAGGCAGCTAACAGTAACCTTCTCCTTGTTCAGCCTAGTGACTGGGACATCAGTGTATCTGACTATAGAGTCACCTATTACTAGTGTGTTGGGTATGTTATTTTGCCTAAAGGGCTGTGATTGCATGGCACACTGGTTTTGTGAAGTATGTGTTTCATGGTTGTGTTGGGGGGTGGAGGTTGCTTGGATGTCTGCTTTGGAGGTCTCTGTTGCTTTTGTAGATTTTTATTTAGAGCCTCCGAGTATGTGTTTGTGTATTTATGTGTGTTTTTTGCCAGTGCTGGTTTCATAGGTCTATGTGAGACTGGTAGTGTGATGCAAGTAATTCCCTTCTCCTCTTGACTGCCTGATCCAGTCTTGGGTTGAGAGAGCTTAGTCTCCAGTTTGGCTGTATAATTGCATCTCTTGCATGTATTAGTGTTTGGTGGAAGGAGGACAGGGTTGTCTGTGTACATGAGGCAATTGTAACATTGCTTCAAAATGCCCAGATTCACCAGTTGGACCAGAGAGTACACCTGAAATTGCCCTTTGGACATGCCTGGGTAGGTACAGTAAACTGTTTTACTGACTGGCTGGTAAGGTCAAATAGAGAGCCTTGTCTTTCTCTACAGTATAGGGGGTCTAGTGCTAAGGTTTATTAGTGCTTGCTATGAGTTTTGAGCAAGTGCCAGGATGAGAAGTGAATGGTTTGAGTGCTTAAGTTGAAAGTTTGTATTGTTCCAAGGGAAAAATTGAAGAGTAGACTTTGTGGAGCTGGGAATAGTTATACCCCAGCTAACCGGCGCTGCCCGACGTGCAAAACCACGCAAATGAGGGTTTTAATAGCAGGGAAATGAAAGAGATAGACATTAGCCCAAAATGGCCAATAAACTACTAATTTCTGGACTGAAACCACTCCTCCAGGGACAAATAGGCTGCTCAAAGCTCCCTCTCTCACAGAGAACAGAGAAACCTCCTTCTAGCCAAGTAAGGTATGAGCAAACACAGAAACTTGTAACACAGCCGTGAATTCAGCACTAACCTGAAAACTGGACTGTACTAGCTTAGAAAGGCAGGAAAACAGGTATTTTTTTGTTTTTTGTTTTTTTTTTTCAGAAAATAAAGCAGATACAATAAAAAAAACACTTTAAATGCACAGAAATGGATATCGCACTTGAGTGTGTAGCCTACAACAGTCAAACAGGTAATTTAAACACAAAAATGACTTTGTTAAAGTGCAGGCAGTAAAATAAGTACAATATGTACCTGAAACAAGCTTTTTAAATGACAGAAACTCTAGAAAATCAGTGTTTTAGGTGGAATTAGCTAAAGGCAGCAAGAAAATGTAGAAAAATGATACTTAATCACTCCAAAGTCTCTCTTTTGTCTCTCTGCTGCTGTAGAACTCTGCAGGGCACCAGGCAGGAGCTTGCTGATTTGCATACTAGCACAAAAACCTCACAAATGTGGGTTTTATAGCAGGGAAATGAAAGAGATAGAAATTAGCCCAAAATGGCCAATAAACTACTAATCTCTGGGCTGAAACCACTCCTCCAGGGACAGATAGGCTGCTCAAAGCTCCCTCTCTCACAGTGAACAGAGAAACTTCCTTCTATACAAGTAAGCTATGGGCAAACACAGAAACTTGTAACACAGCCCTGAATTCAGCACTAACCTGAAAGCTGGACTATACTAGCTTAGAAAGGTGGGAAAACAAGTTTACTTTTTTTTTTTCAGAAAATAAAGCCGATACAATCAAAAAATCACTTTAAATGCACAGAAATGGCTATCACACTTGAGTGTGTAGCCTACAACAGTTAAACAGGTAATTTAAACACAAAAACAACGTTGTTAAAGTGCAGGCAGTAAAATAAGTACAATATGTAGCTGAAACAAGCTTTTTAAATAACAGAAACTCTAGAAAATCAGCATTTTATGTGGAATTAGCTAAAGGCAGCAAGAAAATGCAGGAAAAATTATACTTAATCACTCCAAAGTCTCTCTTTTGTCTCTCTGCTGCTGTAGAACTCTGCAGCGCACCAGGCAGGAGCTTGCCAAGCTGTATACTACCCTATGTTGTACCTTGTCTAACTTGCACAATATAGGCGGCTAATAGTTTTGCTATGTCATCTGTATGCTGTCTCTGATAATTTTCTTTATTTAGTTGCAAAAAACATTGTTCTGTTCATTAAAATCCATGGCTGATTTTTGATTATGTTTGTTGTGTAAATTGTTTTAATCTGCAATGAACTTACATTCCAATTTCATACTGTATCTTACTTGTTTTGCTGTTGAATTCTCATAAACAAATCAAATTCAATCCGGTTAAAAAACTGGAAGTCTGAAGCTGGGTAAAGCTGGAAATATCTGTGGAGTTTGTTTGGATTCAGCTTAGTATATCTCACCTTAATGGTGCTGTAAATTTTGTCAGTGTTACATTATGTAATACTGTGAATGCATATGGACTATTAAGGGTAAATTCCTGCATTAATAAATCTTAAACTTCTGATAACAGAAGCAGAGTTAGCATGACAAACATACAAGAAATCAGATGAAAAATCAGTGCAGTGGTACGTGAAACTAGTGCCACATATAAATACTAATTGCTTAAAAAACAACCGCGCTGCACTTCAGTATGACAACAAATTTTATAATAACATTTTGGAAGATTTTTAAGAGGTGTCTTAAACATGGCTAAGGGGATACACTAAATACAGCCCCTTTTTATCTAGAGTTACTCTTATAGACAGCCTGCTATTCTAATGATTATTTCCCCATGAATATAAATACATTGTCAACAAATTTGTCTGCTCACACTAATGTAAACAGCTAAAGCCTAAAAAATGAAAGAATTTAATTTGCACCTATATCAGCTTGAGGGTGAAACAAGTACAAATCAAACACCATATGGTGGCTTATATAGATGTTTTCCTGCTAGCCTGTGTTATCAAGATTTAGTGCTTACTATCAATGCATAGCATTAGAAGATTACAGGATTGTATTGTTCCATGAAAATGGAAGCAGTGAAATAATTACTATTAATAAAAGAATAATTTGCATAAAGTTGACAGCTGTGCTGTTAAAACTGAGTCAGTACTTGGGGGTGACACAGTATTTTACCTTATTCTGAGCTTGATCACAGTATTAACCCAACTTTGAGGAGCTATATATTGTCCTACAAATATCAGAGAAAGCAAGTTATTATGGCTTATTCTGATTACCCTAAGGTTTTCATTGAGGGAGAACATAGTCTGTTAATAGAGAGACTCAAGAGAAATTGATTTTAACAAAAAGTGCAACTGACTGGTTCTGTATCTACATGCCAACCATAAAGGAAAAAAGCTAGGAAAATGGTATGCCTTTACATTATTATTTGAAGGCGTGCGAACCAGAGGGGGTCCATTTCTGGTCCCCTATTTCCTTAGTTATCAGGAATATGCAGCATTACACATCTGAATAGGTCATAGTACTGTATGCAATATAAATCTAGAGGGATATACGTGTATATATATATATATATATATATATATATATATATATGGTTCACTTGAAACCGTTGAATGTTCAGAACATCAAAGTTCTGATCATCGAGACCAGAACATCGATGTTCAGAACATCGAAGGTTCAATGTGGAAGTGCCAGTTAAGAAAAAATGTAAAATTTTGGGTGTGTATGCAGGGCAGCAAGGTGCCCTGCATGTTGTGTGTGTGTGTGTGTGTGTGTGTGTGTGTGTGTGTGTGTGTGTGTGTGTGTGTGTGTGTGTGTGTGTGTGTGTGTGTGTGCCATCTGAGTGTTGGCATTGCAGGTAGGGTACAGGAAATCTCCTGTTTAGTGCTACCGCATATAGCGGTAAACGGGAGATTTCCCTTACCCCACTGTAGTGCGATCTCGGAGTTGGAATATTAAAGTAGGGGGGGTGTGGGGAGTGCAGTGGGGCATAGCCCCCCTGCATAAAATAGTTTTTGTAAGTTTATTTCTTTTTGTGTGGTTCACTTTGAACCTTTGATGTTCTGAACATCGATGTTCTGGTCTTGATGATCAGAACTTCGATGTTCTGAACATTCGATGGTTTCAAGTGGAACTATATATATATATATATATATATATATATATATATATATATATATATACACACACACACACACACACACACACACACACACACATATATGTGTGTGTGTGTGTGTGTGTGTGTGTGTGTGTGTGTGTGTGTGTGTGTGTGTGTGTGTGTGTGTGTGTGTGTGTGTGTGTGTGTGTGTGCCTGTGTGCCTGTGTGTTTGGTTGTACGTAACATAGTTAAAACACCCAAACATCAATATCACTTATTTCGACACAGGGACAGGCGTGCACACACACACACACACACACACACACACACACACACACACACACACACACACACACACACGTACATGAAAAAAAGTGACCTGAAACAGCACATGCTTTGAGAAACAACTCTAACGCATGCAAGATTCCACCAATAGAATTTGCATATATACTAACTTCAGGGGCATATTTCCTAACCCCTGATGACTGTCCATCTTACACACACATTGACATTTGGGAGTTTCACTTATTTTAAGCAATCCTATAATCATATCTCTCAACCTCTTAGTATAAGAAATCTGGACAAAGCCTAAAATAATGCAGAGACAAAGGCCCAAAATTAGGGACATATTTTAAATATTGCTCTTATAGACTTAGAAAGTTGCTAGAATAACACCATTTATCATAGCATGCATTTTCTGAAGGAAATGAAGTCTGAAACTCAAATGTATAGCATTATTTATTTAATTCAAGCCTCAGTGATTTGCCAGAAAAACACAAATTTTATGAGGAGTAGCCCAAAAATATGTAGCATAAATCTGGACATTCTGCAAAAAATCTGGACAGTTTTGAGGTATGCCTATAATATATTAAATAACTAAATAATTCTATGCAAAGATTCCTTGTCAATAACTATATGGGATATAGTATCTAAAGACCTTCTAGTCCAAAAAAATAAGACAGTGACCCTAGTTTGGGTCTTCTGCTGATGTTTCTTTAAAGGCCAGTGTTATGATTTGTAAGGTCCAGAGGGTGAAAGGTATGCCTTCAATAACATCATCAATTACTATTAAATCTGAAGCAACAAAGTGTATGTATATGCAAATGTGGCAGAGACAGACATGCTTCTGTTTTCCAGATTATTTTGCTAGTGTTATACAAGAATGGAGTACTGGCAGTTATTTCCCTTTGAAAGAAAACAAATCACAAGTTTCAGCTCATATATTTGGGAAGCCTCTTCACTCGTTAACCTAAATCTTATTCCAGAATAACAGAAACCTCTACAGCATTCTTTAGATGCCATCCTTAGATGACATTTGCGTGGTGGCTACCTCGTCTTCACTCAAAATTTTTGCAAGAAGCTCTAAAGCTTGGTATGATGTACAAGTCCAAGTCATCCTTTAGTATCACTGGTTTTCAGGGGATGCTCCCAAGGAGATGATCATTTGCTAAGAACTGTGTCCTATAATTATGAAATTTGACCTCTTTTTATTGGATAAAAAAGTTGTGCACTTGCCATTATGATAGAATTTGTAACAAGTAAGTCCATCCTCCATAACTTTCCCTGTCTCCTTACCCCATTTTTGCATCTGCATATTTCCTTCTTCTCTCATGTCATAAATTGTTATGTGGTCTCTGAGAGTAACCATCGATTTGCATAATGGTAGTGTGACGGACAGTACCAATCTAGGAAAGTTTTATTTGCTAAACAATTTTGACACCTGTAGTGTTAGCCCTATATTTGAACAGATGAATCTACTTCTTAAAAGAGCATAAATAAACAGTGATTGGAAACTGGCCTGCATTGACATATGAGTGGGCAGTTTGAAGTAGCTAGACTGGATGTCTGTTCCTAATCGCTTACAGTCTCTCTGCATTTGGGGAATGGGGGTGAAAAACATTTTCTGTATGTGACTAATTATCTGTTCCTCTGTGTAGACAATGTTCTGTTTCCATGACTGGGTGACACGGTGCATACATCATGTTAATCAATTTAAATCCATCGCCACTGCAAATCAAGGTTATTATAATTCAAGGATGATTTATACTTTGATGGTTTGGATGATTAACACTACAATGCCAAGCCATATGGTCAGACTAACTATATAAGAGCATCTAACTGTGCTTCATCTGCTATTCCTGTCACTGCACATTTTGTTCAAGAACACAATGAAGATTTTAAATTATTTATTTTTTATTATTTTCTATAAATGCATAAATGCAAAAGCACATATATTTCTAGGGACGTATTATACAAGGACGCTAAGTTTATTTTTGACACATTATGTCTGAATGGCATGGATAATGAGCTAAACTGAAAATATTTGAATTAATGTTTTAGGAATTATTTATTACTGTTCATTCATTCATTCATCTATCTGTTTATTCTGTTTACTATTCAGTTTAGTAATTTCCTCTCCATAGGCATTTTCATTGTGGATTAATTCATTCTGTTTTAATATCTTGTTTACAAATGATTCTCTAGCTAATAATTATATTTCTGAAAATGTCAGTTATTCTAATATATATTTTAATAAAAAGTGAGGTTTTATTTATGTTTCCAAGAGGTGTTTCTCAGTATTGTGTGTGGATTTGAAACTTTGGTGAAGGACTGTTTTGACACTGAAGATTTCACAATTCACTGAATAGGTCAAAGTTGCGCGGGAATCTAAAAATATTTGATATACACCAACACATGAGCTAGCACTCCTCACACTATGGTGACTGGATAATACATACCACAGTTCCTTTAACACAATACCAGTTTCGGCATAATTAGCCTTCATCAGTGCTTCATTACCAACAAACAATGTTACAAGACTTAAATACATACCCCTTACAAATGATTGATCTCTTACAAATTCTCATTAAGTCCAGGAGGAAACAAAGCTCCCAGCCAAATAATCCAACCTTTCTCTTTATTATTTAACATGGTGTGCTAGCCTTCTTTATTATCCCTGTTTAACACAATCTTATCAATAATAACAAAATGAAACCTTGAAGTTTTATGCTGTAAGTATGTTTGTATAAATCACTGAATCCTGCGGCACATCTAATGTCACTAAGATGTACTTAAATCTGTTGTTAAAGGACTGACTGCTGATACTACACAGACATTTTTGAACAGAATTCTGATAAACAGCATTTAGGTACTGTTTTAAATTTCACTTCTTGTAATGATTTATTTAAATAACTGTATGCAGCTATGATGGATTTGAGAACTAATGTATGGCAGTACAAAGTTTTTAAAGCATATTCTATGACAGTTTTTTTCCCTATGGGTTTAAGGGTTCATTTAGAACCCTTTGTAAGGGGGTTGGATGACCAACTTATGAGTGAATGGCAAGAAGTTCAACAGTCTGCATCAATGCTTTTTGTAAAAGTTTTGTTGTTGTTTTATAAATGACAAATGGAGTGGCTGGGTGATAAAATGAGGATGTTGCATGAATCAGTGAAAAAATCTGAGCAACGTGTTGAATTTGGCAAGCAGATGAAGATTCTGACAAAAAACTTGATCACTGTGAAACGTGAATTAAAAGTTAAAATGCTTAAGAAATTTTCTAGAGATTCTAGAGACAATCAGGGTGGGAAACAATTTGATAGGAAGAAAGTGGCTAGGTCTGTGAATACTAAGGAGCAGTCTTATGTGAAAAAAGGTAAGTAAAGTAAGTCTGTTTTAAAGAAATCTGATAGCACTTCTGAGACTTCAGCTGAAGAATTTTCTTCAGGCACTGAAACTGATTTAGAGACTTTAATTTCTTCTCCTATTCCTAAAAAGAAATTGACGGGTATCCCTTTAGACCAGTAAGAAAGGCTGGAAGAAAACATCGGCACAGGTGGTTCTACCCTAGAGACATTACTGCAATTAATGGCGACCAAGTAACGGAAAATGTGAATGTTTATAATATATCATCTGTGTCTTTGTCTTCTGTTCATAGGTTCATAGGTAGGTACTAGGCTATTGGCCCTAGGGCCTATATAAGCCTAGCCGAAAAATGTACCCTGGCTTTCGCCACCCAAGAAAATTATTTTCTTGTGCCCCTGTCGAGCAGAGCCACAGAAGTGATCCCTGGGGTGAATTTCCCATTTCCCATCCAATCATCAAGATTTTTCTTGAAGTGTGTTAATGAGGAGCTCTGTTTGACATAGATAGGTAGTCTGTTCCAGAGTATGGGAAGTCTCTGGGACAGGAATCTATCCCTCCAGCATGTTCTGTTTATTGTGGTGGCAAGGTTTAGATCCCTAGAGCGTGTAGCTCGGAGGGATTGGGATTTCTTTAAGTGGAGCATGTCCAACAGCTCTGGGTTTGACATAGCTTTGTATGTTAGGCAGAGATCGCCCCTGTGTAGGCGATATGCTATGGAGTAAAGCTGTAGTTTTTTGAGATGGTCTGCGTAGGGCATCTGTTTGAGGCCAGTAATCCTCTTTGTGAGGTATTTCTGTGGTCTTTCCAGTTGTTGTAGATGTCTTGTGAGGTACATACCAAAAGGGGCATTGTACTCTATAATGGGTCTGATGAGTGATGAGTAGAGGGGAACAATGACCTATTTTTTTCTGGATGAGAATCCTTTTGTGATGAGATGAGCCACGTAGAAGGATTTCATGACCACTGTGGCGATGTGATTATCAAAGGAGAGACGACTGTTCACCTGTGTCCCAAGGTCTCTTATCACATTTTCGGCATTAAGTAGACTACCAGCTATGTGGTAGTTCAGGGGTACAGAGCTTTTAACAAAGGGGATGGCAATACACTTTTTGGCAGTGAGCTTCAGGCCATGGCTTTGACACAAGGTATCTGTCTCGGTGAGACCCTTTTGTAGTTTGTCCACATTGTTAGGAGTTTCGATTATGGCTTCTAGTTTGCAGTCATCTGCTGATATCAAATTATTAAATAAAGGCTTGGGTTTTATTCTATGTTATAATGTACCAGAAGACATCTTAGCCAGTGATGTGATATCTTTTTGCAGATTACTGAATCTGAAATTATATGTTTTGGATAGACATGATAAAGAATGTAGTACTTCCAGGTTTAAGTTCAAACCCTCCACTTTTGCACCCCCTGTTAACAAATGTGTGGCCAGTTTTCAGCAACAATTGTTGAAGGAATTGCATTATATGTGTCATGCTCATTTTATTATTAGGAAAAATAATTAAGGTGGAATGGCAGGCTATGAAAGATTTGGCTTCCAATAAACAAGTTATTTGTTGAAAGAACAGACAGGAATCATTTAAAAGAAATGCCAGATATGTTTTTGAATCCATATAAATTGATCTTCAAAATAGATACAATAAATTAATAATGTTACCTGTAGAAGTATTAGCTAGTAAAGGGGAATGGGTCATTGCTGAAACTCTACACACATAGTAAACTTCCATAAAACTAGAAAAAAGTGATATAACAAACCAGTTAGCATTTCATCATAGACAAAATAATTAATTAAAAATATCTCTGTTAAACAGAAAAAGAGTCAGTGTATATGATACAAAAAATATATATTAAAATGTGTAAGGCATTACAATCAAAACATGTTTGACCAAGACAGTTGGCAAAAAGAAATATTTTTTGAAGTTTGCCAAATACATTTGACATGTACTCAGTCCCCAAATGCTATGACAGAATCTTAGAAATGTAAAATGTGATAGTGTCCTAGTGGAAGACAGTGTATAACCAATACAATTAAAAGTGTTGAGAGCCTCTAAAGTATTGGTGTTGGCAAAGTTTAGCAAAGTTCCATAATGACATGCTCCATGCTTTACAGATAAGACTGATGGGTAACTTAATGGGTAGCAGCCAGTGGGGGAATACCTTATCAGAAGACAGTAAGGAATTTGGCACTTTTGAGTCTTTCGGTTATGACTGAGCAGGTTGTGACAGTAAGGATAAAGTAAATTAAAATAAATAAAGGGGAAGAAGGAAACTAAATTACTTTTGCTTGTAAAGCAGTACATTCGCATGTATGTATGTATTTATCTATGTATCTTAGCCCAGGGGTGTGTGTCCTTCACCTGTGGCAGAACGAATAGGCTGATTCGGTAAAGATGGATGAAACACTGGAGAGGGCTGGCTGAGGTGGGATGTGGGAGAGAGAAAGGGTCACAAGAAAGCCCACATTTTTGGGGTACCTTTTAGCCATTTTCTTGCCTGTGTGAATGGTAAACAACTGCCTTTTCCTTTTCTTAAACTTCTAATGTGTACAAATATAGCACAGCAGATGGAACACCATGAATAAATATAATGAAAAGGATTAGCAGGCTTTTATAACTATATGAAGAAGCAGGGGAAGTGACTTAAGTTATAAAACTTTAGAAAAAAGTTCTGTGTATTCCTTCATGGTTGGATTGTCTAAACCCTCTGAATCTCCTTAATTCTGGACGTGAAGTGCCTACAACAGTTCCCTTTAACCAAGTGATAGAAGTCCAGGCACTCAGTAGAATTCAGAGGGTATCTGTATTCGAAAATAATGGTTTCTATTATCCAACATTTAAGTTCCATATTCTTTAGCTTAGTGCATGGCTGTAGAATGTATGGTTCTATATATAGCCTGAAACTCTGTATTCCAGTAATTTGATTTTATGGATTGCAGTACATTTAGAACTACCATAAGTATCATCTATAATTGCCCTATTGCTCCTGACTTCAGCTGTTATCTTGTTGCTTAATTGACTTTATTGTGAAAGGAAAATGCTGTTTAGCATTCTGCCAGTATATCTAATGGATTGGTACACATTTTTAGATTTTTTTTGGATAGTAGATAAGCTATTTTTCTGTCTGTTTCATCTAATTATGAATCTGTAACACAAAGATCAAAGCAGTTGATAGCAGTGAGGAATGTGACAAAGAAGTTAATAGCATTTTATGTTATGTTATAAAAATACAGTGATCCTTTCAGGTTCTGAAATACATTATAAACAGGGACACTGATAAGCGGTTCTCAAAGATATAAAATTCTGTTTCCATAAGATGAAATCAAGGAATTATTCATGTGATATTTAAATGTAATTTCTTGTCTTCACCGATATTTTATTATAATTTTGTATTGCATCTCTGCCCATGCAAAAATTAAAATAGATTTAGGTATAAAACAATCAGTAAAACAAAGTCCTATGATATAGCACTATATAATATAGTAAAGATGAAAGAAATACAGGTTATAATGAATGAGTGCTCGGGCCTAATATACCAAATTCTGTGAAGTACCTGTTTTTTTTTTTTCAGTTTTCAGACTGTACAAATTCAAGATTTATTAGTATTTTTTTCAGGAAAAATGGAAAATAATTGTCCCTGATTATAAAACACATACAAGGTTACACTAAAAAACTCCAGAATTTTTTAAAAATGCAAAACAGCAAAATCTCTTTCTTCTTGAAACAGCAAATGCACATGTACAGAAGTTTAAATAATCATGTGCCAGTAATAACCAATCAAAGTGCAGTTCTAATACATCAGAACAATTTACTTAAAATAGATGTCAAAACATATAGTAAAATATTATTAAAATTTGTTTAATTAAGCTTTGTGCATATGCAAGTTATATTTTATCTATTTTAAACTAATTTAATACTTGCTTTAATATGCATAGTAGCAGTGAACATGTTTTTCTTTTAGGGTTGCACAAAGGTTCTACCTAATGATAAGAGTTATTAACTGAGCTTGCTGAATATGAATGGATAAAATATCTGTCTGCTTATATTACACCCTTGTTAAATAGTAAAGCAAGTATTAACCTAGTTGTAAAGAAGAGACATAAAATGTAAGTTTTATATATATATATATATATATATATATATATATATATATATATATATACAGACACACACATACATTTTGATTACGTTTTCAACTTATGTTTTGGTATGTATTTTCAAGTATATTATTTTGGTTTATTAGAGCTGGATTTTGAAATCAAATATCCTATGTACATTCTTTTGTTCCAGGCATTGACATCAGATGTAAGATGTTAAGTCCTTTGAAGCAGTTATAAATCATCAGTATGCTATGCAACTAAGGCTGGGGCTATCAGTACCATTGCTGTTATATAACCTGCCCAGCTCTCTAAGTGCACCTTTTTGAAGGGAACATTGCAGGTTGCTCAGATATCCTTGAATGATCTTGCAATAAAGAACCCTACTGAATTGATGTTTTATTGGGAAAATGCTTTCATGGCAAAAACATTTCATCATGATATGTAGCTGTCCTACTGCACAGAATAAAACCCCAAAACAATGTAAAAATTAAAAATAAAACTAGCGTTCTTTCTCATTATTTTCTTGTCTTTAGTCAGCCATAGCTTTGCAGATTGCTAGTACCTGAAATGATAAACTGAACTGCCAATGAATATCTCACCAAAATGTACACTTCCAAGTCTTTTATATGCAGCACATTGATGCACATTTTGAATCCAAAAGAGCTTCATACCCATTTGACATGACAGCCAGTGGTTGAGTTTCCAAAGTCAGTAGATCAGACTCAAAAATATGCTATCTTTCATAAAAAAAAATCCTTAGTACTATAGTGCATGTGTTTTTTGATAAACATAATCAGGCCTGGTCATTTTTATTTATTTATTTTTTTTTGTCATAGGGCCAGGGAGAAAACCTCTACAGAAAAAAAAGGCAGATTTCAAAGTAGCAGTCATAAAAGATGCACAGCAGACACACATACATAAGTGCAATAAGCATGCCAGTGTTCAGAGAAACAGAAACATGTCCAAATATGGTGATAGCTGGATTAAGTGAGGTGTTGTAGAAGGTATGTCTGTACAATAAGACAAAAATAAAAATGGAGTCAGTGCAGCAAAATAGCTAACACTTATAAATTACAGTAAAAATGACTGATGTAAGCATTTTATACAGGCGTTAAACTAGCAAACAGATTACAGGGCTAAGCTTAAGTTCGGGGTAAAGAAAATGGTAACTTGAAAACAGAATAAGGAAGAAAGCTTTAAGTACAGTAATGATGATATAGATGATCATCAGTTCAGAGGAGAGTGAAGCAGAACAATGCAAGGAATGTTTCATAAGTGTACCAAATATGAACTAAATCTGTTTTACAGTATGCCAGCTTGTTAATGTCTTTTTGTGGTTTATGTTACTGTTATAAAAAAAAATTAAAGGTGTAGTGCAACTGAGTACAGTGAATCCTTTCAGAGTTGTTGATTGTGTATATCCCAAAATGCATTGAAGCTAAACACGCCTTTGAATGTGAATTAAATCACTCAAAATGATGATGATGATGATGATGATGATGATGATGATGATGATGATGATACTACCACTTCTCCTCCTCCTAGTACTACTACTACTAATAATAATAATAGTGACCCCATTCCTTGAATGAAGATACTTTGGTAAAATATTCAAAGTTATGTATTTTTGATTTTATAGAAAGTGCAATTCTAACAATGGCAAACATCAGGGAATATGGAAATAGCTAGTTCTGAATTAAATGAGAACAATGTCATACAACAAGTGATTCATTTATTTTTGCCTCTCTCATTTATGCTTCCAGTATTTCTTAAAGAAGTTTAAAAATTGGTATGAAGTTTTGTTTCCATGGTGGATCTTTGAAGTATCAAGAAAATCAAGTAGTGCGTTACAACCTGAGTTTCACTAAAATTCAGGAAACCACGGGTTTATATTATGGTGTCGAAAACTCAAACTGTCGACAACATAATAATCGACATGAAAATGTCGAAACCCCCAAACATCGAACACACACAAAAAAAAAAACACTCAAACACAACACAAATTGCTCTATGCAGGGGGCAAGCTCCCCTGCAGCCCCCATATCCACCGCTACTTAAATATACCAACTCCGAGATCGCACTACATTGCAGTAAACGGAAATCTCCCCTTACGGAGATTTCCATTTACACACGCAGTGACTTTCACTTTCGACATTTTGGTTCTGAAAATATCAGCTTTGATATTGTCAGCCTTCAACAGGGTGAAGTAGGCCCGAAACCACTACTGTGAGGTCTACAATGCATCTCAGAAAGTGATGAACATGATGTTATGCAACAGTTGTACTCTTACTGTGTTGTTAAATAAGTTATGCTGTTTCTCTGTATGTATGAGCTGTATGCCCTTTGAACCAAAGCAACAAAATTTCATTTATCTTACACTGTTGTAGGAGTCTGAATGACAATAACATTTACTTTGACTTTGATAGCCATCATAATAAAGAATTTAATGAGTCTCAGCCCTATTTGGTAAATTGTGGGAAAAAATATAAAATACCAGTTGGTTATTCCATTTGTTGGTTGGCTGGGGTACTATCTGTGTGATATCCACTTGCCCTTACTATGTCTGCATTGGTTTTATCTAGGTACACCTGTTTCACCCCACATCTCAACATATGGGAGATGTATTTAGGATCCTCCAAATTGCCTGTAGGTATATGCACTGTATCAATGTCTATTTATGTGTACAGGCGTGTGTATGTGTTTGTATGTGTGTGAGACAGATTATGGGTGTCTGTGTGTGTGTGTGAGTGCGTGCATGTGTGCGTTTGTGAGAGACTGTGTGTTGCTGTGTATGTATCTGTGCTTGTGTGCAGATCTGTGTGCATGACGTGTGTACATATGTGTGCATGTGAGAGAGAGAGAGAGAGAGAGAGAGAGAGAGAGAGACTGTGTTTGTTCATGTGTGTTTTGTCTGTGTGTGTGTGTGTGTGTGTGTGTGTGTGTGTGTGTGTGTGTGTGTGTGTGTGTGTGTGTGTCTCTGTGTCCTGTGGTAGACCGGCAGCCATCCAGGATTTGTTTTCTGTGTCGCACCCACTGGTTGATGGGATAGGCCCTGGCTCCCCTGTGACCCAGAAGTGGATAAAGCAGGTAATCAGAGTATAAATGAATGAATGATTTTAAAATATAACAAAGTGAAACAGTACACTTTATAACACAAAATCATTAAAAGTGGATTAAACAATTAAAACTAAGTTATACAGCCTAATCAAATAATAATATAAAAGTGTTTCTTTTACTAAAGAAGGTGCAAGGTATTTCTCAGCAGTTTGTAACACCAGTAAATATTTCCATCATAGTTTGTTGCTCACGAATATGTGTCTGAAAGGGTATAAATGTGCTACATTTGAGTCTTCTATGTGACTCTCATGTTTATCATCTTTGTTTCAATGTTCCATTTTAGGATTTGACTATTAATCATTCTTAGACTTGTTCGCAGTTGACTTAACAGCCTGCTTTTGCATGCATAGCAAGAAGGAAACTTATATGTTAGAGGCAGCTAAGTTAACAGATTAGCACGGACATAGCATTCAAATTTCATGACATGGCTTGGTAACCATAGTCTGGTTCCAGTAACATGACCGGCATAGCTCATCATAACTAAGGCGATGCTCATAACGGTGTAGATTTTTTACTCTGTCTTTAGAAGACAAACGGAAATGTGCTTTAAATGTTCCTAGCACAACATACTTTACAATGAAAACAACTGTACTTAGAGAAAATGTTTCCCACTGTAGTGAATTCTGAGTATAAATAGCTGCGGTGCATTTAATACATTGTTTTTTTAAGGTCAGAGACTGAAGCTCAATACGTCTAGTGTTACTAGGTTCACTTGTATCCCTGACTTGTGGATGGTTCGCCATCTAGTGGAAATGAAATTGCCTCAGTCTTAAATCAATAGTTGTGATAACTGAAACAACTACATCCATATTATTTATTTCCTTTCTCCATTTATATAGTGGCCAGTATTAACATATCTTCACACACACAGTCTCTGGGAAGCACATTTTTGAAAAGTTCAAAAAAACGTTCTTGTTTGATTGTGACATACGATTTGTTACAAAACCAATTTACTTTACATTTTTGACCAAGAAAGGCACATTAAGCTCTATCACTGCTAGTGTCATTTGTATGTTTTGCATTTAGACAAACAACACTGCCCAAGGTGCACATGAGGGTCACAATAACCTATAACAAATGACTCTGCATATTTCATTTTCATTTGTGTTCCAGTAAGAAATGAAAACTGTTATTAAAAAATGATGTCAAATACAATGTTTGACTTGGTTTGTTTTCCACTTTTATCTGGCCTATGTCTCATACGTTTTCAGAAGTAACTGTGCTTATTACTGGGTAAGCAGGCTGCAGATAGTCTGCAGATCATATGGCTACTGATAGCATGTATGTTATGATCCATTAGGGTAAAAGGCTACAAATAACCTGGTCAATCACATACCTGTGGGTTAACAGACTACGGATAACCTGGAGGAATGAGATATACAGACTTTTAGGCTGCAGATAGTCTCACTCCTGTGGGATATATATCATATTTCTGGGGGGTAATGGGCTATATATCGCCCGTATGTAATACTCCCGTGGGTGTTTTCCAGTTCATGTATTTTAATGAGGTCACAGTGTTGCATGCTTCTTAGCAGATCAGTGCACACATCCTGATCCTTTCATGTTGCAGTCAACTGTCCCCCCCCCCCCCCGAGAAGGCTCAGTCAGCATGAGGCACCTGTACCTACCTCCTTCCATTGTTTTTTCCTACACGTGGGACACTAATGGAACCCAGGTTATTTGTGTCATTGCAGGAGCTTCTTCAGTCAGATGGCAGAGGTGGCCCTGTTTGATTTTATGTTAACCAGAATAAAGACAGGTTTCCATTCCAAATGGCAGTGCGGGTTGTAAAGCAGCACTTGCAGTATATTTTATTGCGTTAATCAGCTGAATAAAATCAATGAATTACATGTAGTGTGACCTTTAGTTTTAAGTGCAAACATTATATCGTCTGGACCCAAAAATATCATTCTGATAGCATTGTTTGTATTCACACTTTTACTCTAGACATTTTGCATTGGTTGTTTAATCTGGTCCTCCTTGTAAAAATTATTTTCAAATGATTATAAATAACTGTAGTTTATTTATTTATTTTTTTTTTAGGATTATATTCTACCAGTTGTAATTTTTATTTTTTCTCAGTCTACTGACTTGGCTAATATTTTCTAAACTGTCGGTTTATCACTATTAATTGAATATGTGCTATGCACTATCACTAAAGTCAGCACCATAAAAACATTAGCTTATTAAATAAAAATTGTGTTTTTAAAAGAGGTCCCCTCATCATATCCTTTATGGGTGGCTGTTCCCTCCACAGCTCTGCAAACCTGTACATAGTAATTCAAATTGCTCAGCCTTTTGGTTATCCCTAAAGTTCTATGACCTCCAGATTACTATAGTATAGTAGCAGTGTATGACTACACCAAATTCAACTGAACATGTCCGATTAACTGTCAGTTTTTGCCAGATTCAGTAAAAGACTGTGGTTTTCTAAAATGCTTGCCTTTGTAAGGGGTGAATGGCAGCAAATAGAAAAAGATAGACCAGACTTTTATATCTCCAGCAACAGTGCCCAGCTCATTCTGTGGAATTCTCTGGCATTTCCTGGCTAGATAAGAGATGTAATTCCCACATCATGCCCTGGTGTCTTCTTTCATAAGCTGTGCCTGGTAGATTTCCTGTGGGAGGTGTGTAGGGAGGTGCCTAAGGTAGCTCTTGTGATTCCAGCTGACACAGCAGAGCAGCAGCTGGACTGCAGAGGTCTCACAAATTGGTGAGTTCCGCACTGTGTCGTGAAGCAAGGGCCTGATTACAGGATACTCATTTTTGCTGGTTGTATTTGTGATGACCACCCAGAGCTAACTGCCATAATTGTGATCTCCTCCTTTCAGTTACCACCTACAGCTAACTAATATCAGTGAGGTTGTGGGCATAGACTGACCAGTACATTGAGTGTTTTGTCCTATGGTTACCACTAACTTCCATATTCCAGTCTGTGGTCTACCCATACTCCAAAACAAGACCCCAAAACCCTTCTCCCCCTAAGGTGGCTATCCCCCTCCTCTCATCTGGTGAGAGCAATCCAGTCTTTTCAGGCAAGAACTGTGGCTTTTAATTTCAAGGTGTTAATTTTCAATTTAACTGCTTAACTCTCAGCAGTGAATCACTCCAGCAGAAGCAAGAAATCAGAGTCACTTGAAATTAACAGTCAAATCCAGCAATTCTCCAGAAGCATGGAAGTCTTTTGGTGTGGACATAAAAAATATATCTAGGAATACCACCACGACAAGTGGCAAGCATCGTTTGGTCACAGATTCTTGCCTTCATGTCACCTATTAAGATCATGAACAGTGACCATTCAAACTTCATATCCTAGACCTGCCCAGATTTATGAGGGCAACAGTTCTACAGCTGCAGAGCCCGATGTGTCATAAAGGTTGATATTATTGTAAGATATGATGCATAAATATCTCCTATCTCTTAGAATATCCTCTCCAGTTGAATGAAGTTCATTCTTTTTCAACAGTTCTTGAATTCTTGTCCCCTTTTCAACAATATATCCTAAATTCTTCAAGTCTGTCAGTGATATAGGCTTACACATGAACTCCCTCCTCATTAAACTGGGGGATGGTGATAAGAATGAACTGGAATGACATTTCATTATATCCATTTGGAGATACTGTTAAAAGCTTACAGTTAAAATGATTGTAAAACCACTGCAAGCCTTTCTAGCTGAGTTCCCTTTTCCTGAAGCTATTTTTTCGGAGAACTAGTAGAGAATGCCACTTTACTCTCATAAGTTATATTAATGAGAAAAAAACACTAGGCTATTGCTGCTAGCACTTTTTTTTCCTTTATTATTTTTTATTTACTTGAAATCGACCTGGCAGAAACTGATTACTGCTCGATGAGTTTAGAAATAAATAGTACATTACAAAGATGCTTTTTCTTTTATAATATTTTCTCTCTCACTTTGTATCAGGTAAACAAAGAATTCCAATAGTGCATCTGTATAAGGAAGACTAATGCAACAGCCACTTCTTCTTGTAATACTTACACATTTAAGAAACTAGGAAGTAATATTCTGATATTGGGTCACTGCTTTTTAGCTACATATATTTGCTGCTTCTAGTGTTTTGCTGTACTTTGAATTATGGCAGTGTATGGAGCCATTCCATTAGTTCAAATATAATTTGTCCCTAAAATAGCTCTAGTTATTAAGAAATCAATGTTTAATGTAGGATTGGGTTGATCTCAGTAAATGTCTTTGTAACTGTTGACACAGATAATGGATTTGGCTGCACATGTTTGCAATATTCAGTGTACTGTGTTTATTGAATTTTAGTTTAGATATCTTTGTCAACTAATAAAAGAAATGATAAGCAGAACTGTGCACAGTTATTACAATGACAGCATGTGTTTATGCTGGAACTTTCTTCCAGATACTACAAACTTTTGATATTCATGCTTATTTTTTTGCCTTGGTTTTTTGTTTGAAATAGGTCACAAAACTGACTTTAGGCTGGGACTGGCTAGGTGCTAGCTGTATACAGTAATCCCCTATCACCTCCACAAAGACTTTTCTAATGGTGCTTTCCACCTCAGATTCCTCAGCATAGCTCTCAACCTTGTATCACAAGAAATCTAACCAAAGCCAAAAATAATGGGGGAACAAAAAAATGAAAAGTAGTTACAGATTTTAAATATTGTTTTTATAAACTTAGAAAGTTGCTAGAATAATGTGGTTTGTGTTTGAATGGATTTTCTGAAGGATATAAAGTCTGAAATGCAAATGTCTGTCATAATTTAGTGACTTCATTCCTCAGTGATATGACAGAGAACCACAAATTTTATGAGGAACAGACTAAAAATATGAGATGAAGATCTAGACATTCTGTGAAATTCTGTACAGTTGAGGGGTATGTATTCTCAGTGAGGTGCTGACCTCTTAAATAGTAGGCATGAATGTTATACCATATGATAAATGTTTTAATATAAAAAAACTCACTCCAACCAAAAGTAAGAAGCATGCTCTTTTACTGAAAAAACTTCAGGAAAATGCTTCAGTGAATTCCCTGTCCAGTTAGAATGTTCCCATTTCTGCAGTGTTGGAATGATGGCTTGTTTTGGTTATATTTATGTAAGGGTTATGAAAGTCAAAGCTGCCAACATGGTGGTTTTCAGGAACCAGAGCCTGTCTCAAAATCACATATAACATTTTTTAACTAAATCCTCTTGGTAATGCTTCTGCTTTACCTAGTACATCTTCCTCTGGTATGTGGCACGCTGCCCTGATTTCTTTAACTCCTTAGAATTAAATGCCACTTTTATGTTACAGCCATTCTAATTGCTAGCAAATGACACAGGAGAGCAGTGGTATCTGATGTATGGCACAGGAGAGCGGTGGTATCTGATGTATGACACAGGAGAGCGGTGGTATCTGATGTACGACACAGGAGAGCGGTGGTATCTGATGTATGACACAGGAGAGTGGTGGTATCTGATGTATGACACAGGAGAGCAGTGGTATTTGATGTATGACACAGGAGAGTGGCGGTATCTGATGTATGACACAGGAGAGCGGTGGTATCTGATATATGACACAGGAGAGTGGTGGTATCTGATGTATGACACAGGAGAGTGGTGGTATCCGATGTATGACACAGGAGAGTGGTGGTATCTGATGTATGACACAGGAGAGTGGTGGTATCTGATGTATGACACAGGAGAGCAGTGGTATTTGATGTATGACACAGGAGAGCAGTGGTATCTGATGTATGACACAGGAGAGCGGTGGTATCTGATGTATGGCACAGGAGAGCGGTGGTATCTGATGTATGACACAGGACAGCAGTGGTATCTGATGTATGACACAGGAGAGCAGTGGTATCTGATTTATGACACAGGAGAGTGATGGTATCTGATGTATCACACAGGAGAGTGGTGGTATCTGATGCATGACACAGGAGAGCAGTGGTATTTTATGTATGACACAGGACAGCAGTGGTATTTGATGTATGACACAGGAGAGCTGTGGTATCTGATGTATGACACAGGAGAGTGGTGGTATCTGATGTATGACACAGGAGAGTGGTGGTGTCTGATGTATGCCTTGAAGTGGTACAGAATCCTCAGTTACAATGCGTAGTGAGAGAAGGAGCTGTTTTGGGTAACAAATTGCTACTGTGAGTAATCACAAGGTTCCTCATTTTAAGATGTTAAATTACACTCTGATAGGTCACTGTTATGGCCAGTCATATTTCAAAGGGCCTTGCTAAGTAAAAGTAACTTCTACATAGTGATCTGGAGCCTTAACTCCTATGTGGGCAAATCTGGATTTGAACATTCAACCATGTCCTCCAATAGTGAAACCTAACCTAGCTGGATAAAGGATGGTATTTATTTAGCCACTGAACTAATGAATGTTTTGGGCTGCTTCTCCTTCTCCAAAGTTTTATTTTCCAATGTTTTTTCCTTCACTAATCACTGTCTAACTTTAGAAAGTGAAGGAATCCATTGCAGACACAAGACAGTTTGCCCTTGTAGCAGGAAGGTGAGGTTCTGGATAGCCTTCTACTAACTTCGGATGCTGCCACAGCTTACATTCAAACTTTATGCTTCTTAAGCTACACCTTGAAGAATTTTCTGGAGGGTACCATATTTGGGCATTTCTTACAATGACTTTTTGTTGTTGTTGTGTCTTTCGGCTTTTCCCGGTTAGGGGTCACCACAGTGGAACTCCGGTCCGCTAATGATTGGCAGTAGATTTTTATGTGCCGAATTGCCAGCCCTGGCACACAACCTTCAATGAAGGTATGCCCATTCATGCATGTCTCCACCCAGAAGATGCTCTAGCTGAGAATCGAACAGGACAACGTCTTACTATGAGGCGACAACGCTACCGCAGCACCACCACCGCAACTTCTCCATATTTAATATAGATGTGGCCTTATAACCTCAGATTTTCCTAACTCAGATACCACTGTCTGGCTGGATTATTTTGCTGTCCCATCATCAAGATGATACTTAAGTATTAATGCATTATGGGTCACCTTAGGAAGTTATACTAGACTCTGGTTCCAAACCATTTGTTCATTTGGATGTTTGTAGATTATAGCTGTCAAATGAACTTTGTTGAGATGTGATGTGAAGATTAATCGCAGACCATATTAGTGAAAAAGTATTTTTTGTAGGACAAAAAAACATTGCAGCACTTATTTGCTTGTCTTCAGTTCTAAAAGGCATTCACATCTCTTGTGCTGTACAGCTTATGCATTTTTGTGTTTCTTTTTTCTATTGGTTTATGTATAAACATGCATACACACAAGCACATGTGTATTTATACAGAGTTACTGTTTGATTCATTGAGTGTTATGATCATCGAATGCCTTCATTGATGTGAGACTTGGTTGAGCGCAGAAAGAGTCAGATGCTGGAATGAAGAATGCAAGTAAGTGGGAGTGGCTAGCAATAACGAAACTCTCATTTATAACCAGAATTTTGACAGAGAGAGAGTGTGTGTGTGTGTGTGTGTGTGTGTGTGTGTGTGTGTGTGTGTGGTAGGGTTACAGCAAAGACTACAGAAGGGGATAGCTGTATTGTTATGCTTGGGTACTGCATCATCTGAAGTCTATATGTGTGTGTGTCTTGTTTAGAGGTACAGTTAGGGGCTTGTTTAGTACTACCCTGATGTGTCAGTCTGGGGTTGTGGTAGGGCTAGGCTTATGGTTAGCAGACATATTAACCCTAAATCTAACTCTGCCTCCATATCTACATTTTAGGACACTAAACAACCTTTCTATAAGAATACCACTATGCAGACTGATTATGTCTGCAAGTTAGTGTTTCTTTTTTTCACTGACTGCAAAATGTCTGTTTTCCTTTTCTAGTTAGTACAGTGGTTTAATCTGACTAAATGTGCCTTAATGAATTGTGCTTGAAACCAGCAGCAATGTGCACATGCTCACATATAGACACACACACACACACACACACACACACACACACACACACACACACACACACACACACACACACACACTCACTCTTATTGCACTTGTCTTTCAGATATGTTCCATAAAAATATGACTAAGTATTCATCCCCCTAGATCCAGTGAGATGCCAAAAAGTCATTCCTTTTAAGCATCCTTAAGCACCAGATCTCAGTTTATGTAGATAGATAGATAGATAGATAGATAGATAGATAGATAGATAGATAGATCTACAGATAGATAGATATAAATGTCCATAGTACTGGTTTGAAATGCAAGAGAAAATGAGTTAAAGGTTTTCCTAACTCAATTTTGAATCTGCCCTCCTTAATCTTTTCCATATAAGAAGCGATAATCCCTCAAATTGTTTAATTGTAATTCAAGTGCTCATCGTGAACCGTTTCAAATGTATAAACTGTGTCTTCATTATGACATGTTGACTTAGACTGGCCCAAAAATGGTGAAGTAATTAGAAACTGCCATGGTACCTTTACATTTGACAGCTTGCCCACCTAAATCCTTCCATTCCTATACTGTTCAGTATATGCACATGCTCTGTCCAGATTTAGTCAGGAGCTGTCCATGGTGCTGTATATAGGGGTGTATCGTGTGATAGTTCATTGTAATATTGTTATTAGAGTGGGCTCATCAGTCATTTAGATGGGTTCATTGGACCTTCAGTGATATCTTGTAATGTACTGCCTGATATCATGTTAATGAGATCTAAGACAGGAATAAAGGCCACATGTTCAGTTCTGGTCTTACTATAGAGTATTATATTATTCAGGCATTAATGAAAGTAAATTATGAATCACAATGCATGTGGTGAAGCTCTCTTTAATAGTGTCTAACCAAGGTCATGCATCTCGACATGTAGGTGACACTACGGTAATCAGGAGAACGGCAACATTTTAGATCATGGATAATATCTAATTCATACAGACAAATGGAATTAGTGTGAATATAAGATGAAAGGACAGTGCTTAAAAAGAACAACAAATACTGCTCTTTTTGTACATGCAGAAATTCTCTGATGCAACATGGCCTATATAATACACTTTTGCTGATGGTTTATCAGGGCTCATTTCCGTACAGACTACTCCTAAATATAGATAGAGCAGGATGGCATAACACATATGGTGTGTATTTATAATAAACTTCAGCAAGTGATTGTAATTATTGCTTGTTATTTTAATTATTATTACAGTCTTTACCTTTCTTCAGCATTGTATTTTCTCATACCCAGAAGCCTTTGCAACTGCATGGCAGCTAAGGATGTGCTACTTGCTAAAGATTAGAGTCACTAATTGCTAACTAGTTGAGCATGGACAGGCAGGCAGAATATGTGATTCATGGAAATGACACATGATTGCATTTGAAGATGATCTATCTCAATATCAGATTTATATGTCCTTTAATCATGCTATTTGGGTAAAATATTTTTTGACTAAAATATCTGATAAGCTCTGTTTAAGCTGATGGCGGAGCATTGTTCACGAGGCATCCGAAGAGACTTTTGTCAGCACTGAAGATATTTAATTGAAATCTTGTCTCACTGCTCTAATTTGCATAGAAACCACTAATCCTGAGGGTTCACAGACACGTTACTGACTATAGAACATAGAAAGACTAGAATAAACTCTAAAGGCAGCAGTAGGAGTTAAACTCAGACTGTAATTTTAAAGTATATAATTTTACTGACTGCACCAGCATTATTGACTGTTAGAATTTTAAATCAGGAGGAATAAACATTTAAGAGTTATCAATAATCAATAATTAAGTGCATAAAGTTTTGAAGCACTGGAATGATACATGTGAGGATAACTTCTTAGTGAATATAGATAGATTTTTTAGGGCCCAGTGGTACCAGTGCTGTCTAATTTATTACTGTAGTACTGGAGATACTGGCAATTTAAACAAAAGATGCAGACCACTTTTGGATGAGATAGCTATTTCTCATAAACAAAAACCAAACAAGCAGAGAACATCCACGTGGAATAAAATACCATAAAACTTTATTTTCACAGATGAGCGCTTTCAGGCCATATGCCCTTCGTCAGATCTGACTGAAAGCACTCATCTGTGAAAATAAAGTTTTATGTTATTTTATTCCACGTGGATGTTCTCTGCTTGTTTGGTTTTTGGATATTCTTAGACATTTTTTGATACTTGTCGGAGGACTTTGGTGCAAGAGAGTTTTTTGGTTGTTTCTACTATTTCTCATAAACTTTACTTCTTTCTTAGATTATTTAGAAGAAGATCAGTATGTGCTATAATGTTGTGTAGGATTTCTCGTGTTCTGTGAAAAACAGCTTCCATAAATCTTACGTTCCTAGGCTTCAATTTTACATGGCTCCTTAAAACTCAGTTGATGTGTATTAATGCAGGACTACACTTTCTTCTCTCTTTGTTCGGTTCTGTTTTCTAAAAGCTTAACAGACTCCTATTTCACTGTCTGCAGGACGGCTGCTTCCTTATCTTTATCGATGTCGTATACATCATAACGTATTCTGGACTATGCATCATCTTTATTGGTGGTCAATCAAAGAAGCAGTTTAATTTCCTTCATTATGGGTTCTACTTTTTTCAGCCCATTCTGAAGAACTTGTGTTAACTTATCTTGGTTCCAGGAATCATCTGCATATGTCAGGCATCATCACATCTATATCTGCATTTGACTTTGAGTTTGGGGGTCATTCTTGCTTCACACATTGCCAAGCTCCTTTATATGGGATTTCCTTTTATCCAGCTACTAAATACTGGAAACATCATACTCACTGGAGCAAAGGCTCATTTCCTGAATCCCTAAGTGCAATGCTGAATCGTCTGTTCCTACTGCATGAGTTCCTTGATGCTTTGGACTTTTTCCATGAGTGCCTGGTATGTTCAAGCCCTTGTTATAGTAACATTTCAAGAAATGGTTGTCATTTAGATCAGTACATATTCACTTTTATAAAGTAAACATTGATTAATGTCAACTCATCACTTTACAATCACATTCAACTGGCAAAAATATGTGGAAAATTTAGTATAATGAGTGAGATGAACACAAAAAATCATCAGTATGATATTGGTAGATTATTACTAGCACAGTGTGAGTTCTAAAACATGCATCTGCCTTGTTTATGCTCAACACTTTGCATAAATTTCATCTGTCTGTTCAGAAATGTGTTGCTGAAGGAAATCTGATGTGATTAAAACAATCCATTTATTATGCTATTGGATGCATCCTTCTACTCTCAGAGTGTAGGGTGTCCAAGACAGTAGAATAATATAGGCTATAGAACCAATGAAAAAAATATTAAGTTAAGTTCATTTTGAATATGGCATGCTGTGGAAGAAATCCTAAAGATTAAATCTTGGCACGTAACATCACTTAAAATGATATCAGACTGTGTTGATATATCACCTTCAGCCAAGTGAATTTTGACATTTTCAAAATAGGTAGAAAAAAAAAATAAGTTTTATCATCCTAACAAAAGTCCAATATTATGAGTGAGTCTTTGATAGAAAAATAGTATATACAGCTGGAATCTGAAATGACATCTCTCCAGTAATGCTGCATTTTACACGAGTTGCTTTTCCATAGTTTTGGGCATCTGTTTATTCATGTTGCCATTTATTTGCTTTATCTGTTCACTTTCAGCTTAGATAGAAATGTTGACTGTAACTCTAGCAAGGACATATGACTCAGGGACACAATTTTCTTAGACATGAAAATAAATGGGCAAAATAGGATTTTAGATAATTGTTTTATGTAAGTTATCTGTTTTTAAAAGGATGTATCTGTAGGCAGGGAGACTTTTTAAACCTGCAGTCTCTGTGTATGCCATTGAATCATGATGTGGACTCTGAATAAGTATACTGACTATAAAAACGTCATTCCTTTATCTGCTTTTATAAGACTCACTATCCTAGAAGAGAATAAATTATCGCTAAAGCTATATGGGGGCACTATAGTGACCCTGTCTTGTCTAAACCTTTTTAAATTATTATGATCCATTCAGTAGACTTTCCACACAAATTTTGCTTTTGGAACATCAGTTTTAAAAATTATATATATATATATATATATATATATATATATATATATATATAAGAAATCGGCCTGCCCTTTTCTAATTTTGTGGACTATTTGGAGAAAAGACAACCATGTTTTGAATAATGACTTCAAGAGACAAAGTAATGCATGGCAGTGCAGCTCAGGACACAGAATATTCCAGAAGAAGATAAAGTAATCCATGCCAGTGCAGCTTAGGTCACGGAATATTCCAGAAGCAACACAAAGTAATCCATGGCAGTGCAGCCCAGGTCATGGAATAATAACTATATTCAACTGTACAAATAATTTCATTATCAGCTATTTTAAAATTCAGATGGTATACAAAACATACAGCATGAATCAAAGTTTATCCCTAAAGCAGATTCTAATAACCATCATCTGACATTATCTAGCAGTTGGCACAGAACATAAGCCATAACCTGGAAACATCAAAAATCTGGACAAGGCCCATGAAAAATAGGTACAAACGTGTATGCTGATTAACATAAAATGTGCATACATAATTATGTAACCCCACCCACTCCAATGGAATTGTGGGATACCGGCTTTCAAACTCAAACTGAAGAACAGACAACCAGAATATGGCACCAGAGTCCCCCTGCAGCCATTTCAATGTCCCATTATCTGGCTATTTTGCCCCATTTTCCACAAACACTAATGTGCATACTGCTTTACTTCTACAATGAGTATTTGGATTTTATATTTACATTTTATAGCACAATGCACAAACACTAATAGACATGTGCTAAACAAAGCAATACCATCTCACAATGAAAAATAGACTTAGTATTAAAACTTCTCTGCCCTTGAAACTCACATTCATTGAAACAGCATTGAAACCCACACCACATCCAAAGAAAATGCATCTGGCCAGTGGTGGATAAAGATTACCTTTGGCCTATTTTCAAATCATAGGCCCCTTGCACACAAAACAAGAAACATACATGTGTTCTTTGATACACCTTCCTGACTTTATTAAATTATATTCCTTGTATAGTATAGCACATTTTAAATTTATTGTTTGAACATTGTTCCAGCAGGTAATGAAACAAAATGCATGAACCAATAATGATAAAACTGCGCAATTCAGAACATTTCCATCATAAAAGTCTACTACTAACACACACACACATTTTCATATATATAGAATAACAGTAGTGTAAGCTATGGGCATCTTGCACAGCTTCTCAAACTTATTTTCAATTTCAGTTTTTTGCTTGACTTACTCTGATTTGTGTTATCAGACCAACTCAATAGCTGTAAATGCACAACAAAATAAACTAGGTGAACTGCATGTTTTAAGACTTCCAATTTTTAGTCCAAGACCAAGTACTGACAGACCCTCTCCTACATTCATCCTGAAGCATCAAAACTATCATTGTAATCCAGGTGCTGTTAACTGGCCTCTCTTGCCTCTCCACTGTCTGCAGTGGAAACATATGTGTTTTATCTTGAATGCTGGAAAATGTACTGTACTTGTTTAAAAATATTTTTCGTATAATGCAGCACAGATCATAATAATTCTGATTTTCTGTTCCTGAATTTGGATTAATGATATTTTTTGCTCTTTCCACTGAGGCACAAATACCCTTGTGCATGACATTTTCTCACTTCTGTTGTATCTGTAGCTCCACCCTTGACTTGTTACACCCAGCTCTTTAAAAAGTACAGCCACACAGTACAGTATCAGCAATGCATCTACATACTGTGGGAGTAGAACCCACAGCCTTCTGTATCAAAAGTAAGTATTTAACCTGTTATGCTCTTAACAATGCAAGCGGACTCAGCATAAGCAACACTAAACTTCTCTTCCCCTGAAGCTCTCAGCTCCTTGTAAAATCCACTCGACACCCAACTGTATCTTTTAACTTTGCAGCACAAGAAATCTGGAAAAAGCCAAACCTTATTGGGGGGGATAAAAGCCCCAAAACAAGGGACACATTTTAAACATTGGTTGTATAATTTTGGAAAGTTGCTGGAATAAAATGTTATGTTACCACCATGCGTTTCACTGCCAAGTCTTGAACCCAGGACCCTGTGCACTACAGTGAGAACAACTATGCCAAATCAGCAGTTTCCTGAAAGATAGGAAGACTGAAACTTAAATGACTATCATTTTGTGAATTCATTTCTCACTTCTCACCCAAACTCTTAGCACAAAAATCCTGGACAAAGCCAATAATGGGGGAATGCAGAATTCAGTTTGTACTTCTCACCATAGCTCTCAACCTCTTAGCACAAAAAAAAAAAAACTGGACAAAGTCAATAATGGGGGAATACAGCCCCAAAATAGGGACACATTTCAAATACTGATCTTATAAACTTAGAAAATTGCTAGAATAAAATGTTTTGTGTTATCATGTATTTTCTGAAGAATATGAAGTCTGAAATTCAAATGCCTGTCATTATTTAGTGAATTCAATCCATCACTGATTTGCAACAAAAATGCAGAAAACCACAGATTTTATGAGGAACAGAACAAAAATATGAGGCATAAATCTGGAAGTGGTGGTTGTACCTAAGGTACAGGGTTTGAGCCTGAGTACCTCTAGCCATGAGCTATATTCACCTGGAGCATTTTACACACACGCACACACACACACACACACACACACACACACACACACACACACACACACACACACACACACACACACACCTTGCAACAGCCCTCGCGACTTAAAATCACCTTGCAACAGTTCTCACAGCTTAAAATAACCTTGGAACAGCCCTCACAGCTTAAATCCACCTTGCAACAGCCCTCGCAGCTTAAAACCACCTTGCAAGCAGCATTGCTTCTCAGTAACAACAAAAACCACCTTTGCAGCATTGCTTCTCTCAACATCAACTAATTACACACACACACACACACACACACACACACACACACACACACACACACACACACACACATGCACACACACAAACTCTAGAATACATCTAGCCTTGTGGCTGTTCTCGGAAAACTACCTTTCAAGCAGCATTGCTTCTCAACTAATTATCAGCAGCATTACCTCTGCAGCTGTCCATTCTAGCCTCATGGCTTATCGTGTTCTCACCTTGCAGCTTAGGAAAACTTAACTCTGCAGGCTGCAGCAGCTTTATTTTGCCATTAATAACTAAAGAGTTCCATCCCCTCGTGGCCAGCTGGAAATGAATGCACGCACATTGAGCTCAATTCCGACAGGCTGGCAGGCCGTTTCATGGAGCTGTTTCACAGAGCTGACATCATCATGCATGTGATGACGTTAGCTCAAAAAGCCAGAAAAAAATTCAAATCAAACAGCTGGGAAATTCAGAAATGAAGGGGTGCCACTCGGGAATCGTGGCACCCCATTATTTGGACCCCAAAACTCAGTAAAACCTGAGTAATTCGCTATGGTTGGGAGGTATGGCACAGAGGATTAAGAAGCTGCAAATAAACTGTTTCCTGTGAGTCAAGGCTTGATTCCCAAAGCCTCCATTGCCTATATATGCAACTCTGAGCTAGTCACTTACCCAGACATTGCTCCTTGGCTGAGCCTGAAAAAGGTCCATGGAGATCAATGCACCACCCCAGCTGACAAATAAAAAACAAACAAACCAATATTTCATATTTAAAGATGCACTATATAAAACAAGCATATATTAATACAGTACATATTCTTACAAACTTTCTGCTTTGATGACACACACACTTACAAAACCTTCTTCTTAGGTGTTAACATCACTTACTTACAATACTTCTTTGTCTAGCAGATGGCTACATTATTACACCTAAGATGTTTTTTGAATATCTCATATTCATCGAATATTTTAGTACTGTAGATAGATTTTAATGAAGATTGTTAATTGAGGTATTTGTTCGCATACCCACTAATAATTATTTACAATGTTGAGTTACACATTATTTTCCAGTCTCCCTGAGATCTTTATGCAGTTTTTGGTTATTCAGAACATTAATTGATATTCCATTTTATTTTCTTAATTATGATTGTTGTCAGACATGTGTTTCCAGAACACACTGATACACATTTTTTAAATATTTAATGTTTGTTCATTGACTCTGTTCTTAATGAATGTATTGTTCATAGCACAAAGTATGATGTCAAAACATATAACTAACTATACAATTCTACTACAGTCACGTGTCAGATAATGACAATTATAATAATGCTTCTTGATAGTAGGAAATACAGACTTCTTTATGCCAAAAATCAGATGAGAAATAGTATTGCTATAGCATTTAGATGTGTTAAACGTCTAAAATGATATGGTAACACCAGCTCTTATTTTAAGTATAAACAGTTTTGCGATATTTTATTTTTGTTCACTAGTTATTGCAAGGTAAATATTCACCTTGCTTGTTCTACACTTTAAACAAATCACCTCCATCCATCCAAAAGTTACATAGCTTTCATCCAGTCACATATAACTGTACTCAACTCCAATTTCCTGCACCCCCCTACCGACCAACTCCACTGTCATCTTTCTCCATTTAGCCCTAATAACCACATAGAATTCTCTCCACATATAGCACTGTATTCTTTCTCCCTGTAGTCCTAACAGTTTAACCACACTGATTTATTTCATATACCTTCCATAACTCCCTTGTCAATTAAAACTTCTCTTTCAGCTTTCATGTATATATTTCCAAACATTGCACCTCTGCCTGCCACAAATTGCTTCACATTTAACCTCCCCCCACAGTCCACGTGCCTACATACAAAAACAGTCCATACAATGTCACATTACTTTACTTCTTCCTCCTTCCAGAGCTTTACTTCATAGACCGTCACAGTCCTCCTTTTCACCCACATTTCATCCACCCTACAATGCCTCTTAATCATATACTTACATCCCTGGTGCTCACACTTTAACAGCGTACCGCATTTCTCTGTATCCTAGCTATGGGATATCCATCGGCCCTAATACTGCTGTATACATCTCATTTCATCTGAACTATACTTAACTAAAAGAATAGACATCTGTAAATACAAATACCAGACCCACAACTTAATAATAAACAAACTAGCTTTAAAAATAAATGTAAGTATAAATGGTTGTGCACCAACAGTCAGACACCAAATCTCTGTCTCAGGAAAGAATGGAGACCACTCTTTCCAAAATATGTCACACTCCCTTTTTCTACCAGTGAAAACAGTGTGCGTCTCCTGAATATGAATCACAGGGGTACCTGTAATAAAATACCTGAAATTCATACATGCCTAGCCTTTTATTCAACACACATAATTGTTGCAACAGACACCTGACTAAAAGTTTAATTAACTGATGAAGAAATCATACCTCACCATTACAGCATCAATAGAGTTAACAGGATAAACAAGAAGGCAGGTGGAGTAACAATCATCTATAAAAATCTAGAAGTAATACTGTGTCCTCTCAATGTTACCCAAAGTTAATAATGTAAAAAGTCTGCCTGTACTCCTCAAAATCAACAGCCACAAAAACATTGGCATTATAACATTATATATACCATTAGGTAACAATATCACATGAGCTGAAAATGCTGGGTATGTCTAAACATTCTCCATGAAATAGTCATACTAGGTGACCTAAACATTTATCTGGTACTAATTAACTTGGCTAGACTGGCAACTAATTAACTTAAGACATACCAGCTAACTCTTTAAATCTACCAAATTTTCCCAACTAATCCTCATCTACTACAAGAGTCAACAAAATCAGCAACAGTCTATCCACATTAGATTTTATACTCCCTAACAAACCAAAAATGTATTTATGGATGCTTTCCCAATACACTCAGTAACACCTTCCATCTTTTGCAATTAACAAAGACACTTTTATCATTTACCTACCAAATTGTAACTAGAATATTTTAAAGAATGTACCCCTAGATGAAGCATTCTCCACATTCAGCACAGTGTTTCTTATCATATTATAAGACTTAACTACAGTAAGAAGAAAAATAATTAAAGCTAATCACCACCATGGCTAATGAAAGAAAGAGAGCGAACTATGCATAGTATTTCCCTGACAAAGGAACCTCCAATCACTTGGCCCATCTCAGTTCAGATTTGTCAAGGGCATGCTTATTTAACCAACTGGTCACCAATACAGTGGATGAAGGCAAAATAGTACACACCACATACTTCAACCTGGCCAAAGCTTTTGATACAACTCCCCTCAGGCATAGTAGAAAAGCTAAATAAACTGGGAGTAAACTCCCATGTCACCTACTGGATTGCCACCAAATTCATGGATAGGACACATATAATCAAAGTAGGGGAAGTTCCCTCCATAAAGAAACCAGTCACCAGTGGAGTCCCCCAGGTTTCTGTGCTGGAACTGCCGCTGTTTAGCATATTCTTTTCTGAAGTAAAACCTATACCAAAGGGTTTTGGCTGAATTAGTTTGCAGATTCTAATCTAGGAGCAGTCATTAGATCCCCAGATAACTTTGCCATCCTGCAGGAAGTTTTATTTCAAATAAATAGCTGGTGTCAAAATCATGGTCTGAAACTAAATGCCAAAAATGTATTATTGTATCCTTTGAAAAGTCATCCATGCCAGGGAATGACATTGATAATACACCCCAAAGAGCTGACTCAGTTGTTCAGGATTTGGGAACTTATATGTACAGTGACCTATCTTTTGACCAACATGTGTCTGTTGTAAGAAAGTCCTTCAAATTGCACAGCTTATAAACAAAAGGATTGTGACTAGATCTAGGGATGTCATTGTCCTCCTGTACTCAGCTTTCATTAGGCCAGTCATTGAATATAATGCCCTCTTTGGCATGTATCTCTGCAGATATATGCAGCAATTGGAATACCCAGAGAGATACCTTACTAAAAGGATACAAGGCCTGAACAACATGCCCTGCATAGACTGACACAAGGCCCTGTCACAATAGTTGGTATCCTACAGACTCCTAAGATGTGACTTGCGTCTGCCAAATGCATCAGAAATCCTTGGTCTAGGGATCTAAATATTTTCTGCAACATCAACAGAATGGTTTGGAGTGACAGGTGTATCTAACAGAGGATACCACTGCTTTGGAACAGACTCCCCAGCCATGTAAAACAAAGTTCACCCCTATCCATGTTCAAGTGCAACTTGGATCTAAAGTTAGGAAACAGAACATTTACCCCAAGACTGCCCCCTGTACTACTAATGGGCAAAGACAGCTCCTAAATTCTTTATCCCATACGTGGGTCCTCTCAAATTATCTATGACATGATCCCAGTTATTCTAATTGGGGGTAATATATAATTGACAGCCATGAGATGGTTAAGGCCACTCTAACCAATTGGGAAATGTAATTTTGAGCAGAAAAAGGGAAACTGGCTAGGCCAGTGGCAGCTGGTGACTTCAAATCAAAGGGGGGCTGCAGGAGACAGCTGAATGGGTGGGGCCAATGAGAATGGGCGTGGCCAACTAGAAAGGAATGAGGCTATGCTCAAAACCACAACAACTGGGACTTTAATTAAATACACTGCCCTGGGTGCCAAACCATCATTATGAGAGGCCAATCAAGACAAAATGAAGTGTAGAAGAAAAAAAAATTTCAATGCATTGGCTGCATGACAGCTTTCTTAATATGTAGATGGAAACAAAAAGGTTGTGAGGCATGAAAAAATAAATTACTTTTTAAATACATTACTGGAATGCCAGTCAAAATCAAGTATAAAAAACAAGCAGCACTCAACTCAAACCATTTCTCCTTGCACTGCAGTTTTAATTATAATTAATATTCAGCTTTATAATACTACAAAGTAACATGCTGAAAATAGCAAGCTCTGTGATACCTCACTTGTAAAAATGTTTCTTATCCAAAAAAGACCTGCTGCCTGACAACTATCTACTTGTTTCATGGGGAAAACATGATCAAAGTAAAAAATGAACAAACAAGAAACAAGCTCAAGATAAATTGCTTAAAGGATTACTGCACAGGTTATGGACCACACATGCTAGATTGGCATTCTGTTTAGTGTACGGGTAAAGCCTGCAAAGATGACTGCAAGTCTCCAACAAATGTAATGAGCTTCTGAAAATACTGTAATCCTGTCCTTTATTACAAATACTGTCATATGCATTTCAATAATTAAGGCTTATACATTGTCTAGCTATGTAAATATTTTATGCATGGCAACAACAAAAAGGCTTTCAATGTTGGTAATTCTTGAACAATATGCTTATTAAAGCTTACTTGCATCTTACAATCTCAGACAAGCTTACCTGATGGTCATTAAAGCATTGCTACTTAAACACAGAGCAACAGGCACTGCAACAACATGTATTTTCTGAATAATAAGAAGCATAACTCAACAGTATAAAAATATGACAGAAAACCAGAACATTCTGTAAAATCAAGGACAGATGAAAAGCCACTGTAGTACTTGTGCCGACCTTGGATGGGAGGATACTCTGCACACTTATACTACATAACTGCTCCTTGCCTTGCTTGGACACATCCAGAGTCACTGCATGGGGAAGTGGTGTACAACAAATATGTCACAATTTGAAATGTCTCTGGCTAACGGTGATGGCCCTGACACATTTGTCATACCTCTCAATCTGGACAAATCCATAAATAAAAGTGGGACAAAGGCCCAAAAATAAGGACAATTTTTAAATATTGCTTTTATAAACTTAGAAAGTTAATAGACTAGTAGGTCTTGCATTAGTATGAATTTTCTGAAGGGTATGAAATCTGAAACTAAAATGTCTGTCATTATTTTCTAACTTTAGTCTTTAATGATTTGTCACTAATTTGCCAGAAAACCTCAATTTTATGAAACATGGACCACAAATGTGATGCAAAAAATATAAAATAGCTACACAATACAGCTGGGAACCTGTCAAAGAAGGGACACTTTTTTTAATATTAGTACCGTTAAGTTGAGCAGCTGACTCTACATGCATTTCTGAAATAAACGGAATCTATAACTCTGATCATTACAATTATTTATTAATTGTAAACCCTCCACATTTTCTTCCAAAAGTGCCATTTTGCCGAGGGACACATTTTAAACATTGCTTGTATAGTCCTGGAAATTTGCTAGAATAAAACGCTGTGTTACCACCATGCATTTCACTGCCAAGTCTAGGATCCAGGACCCTGTGCAGTACAGTCTGAGCAACATACCATTATGCCAAATCAGCTGTTTCTTGAAAGATAGGAAGACAGAACTTAAATTGCTATCATTTAGTGAATTCAGTTCTCACAATAGCTCTCAACCTCTTAGCACAAAACACCTGGACAAAGCCAATAATGGGGGAATACAGCCCCCAAACATATTCAGTGAATTCAGTTCTCACCAGAGCTCTCAACCTCTTAGCACAAAAAAAACCTGGACAAAGCCAATAATGGGGGAATACAGCCCCAAAAATAGGGACAAATTTCAAATATTGATCTTATAAACTTAGAAAATTGCTAGAATAAAAGGTTTTGTGTTACCATGTACTTTCTGAAGAATATGAAGAGTAAAATTCAAATGCCTGTCATTATTTAGTGAATTCAAAATCCAGAAAACCACAGATTTTATGAGGAACAGAACAGAACAAAAATATGAGGCAGAAATCTGAATAGTTTTCACAAGTGGTGGTGGGTAGTGAATTCAGGCTCTTGCTAGCTGCACCCAAGGTACAGGGTTTGTGCCTGAGTTGTTCTCTTGCCACAAGGTATATTTAACTGGGAATTGTACACACACACACACACACACACACACACACACACACACACACACACACACACACATACTACCTGAGTTTGGAGTCCATCCCAGCTTTGTTTGAAATTCCTGCACCAGCTTCAAAGTCCCAGCCCCTGCGCAAGCTATCCAGCCTAAAATCAAGTCCTTCCCTTGAGAGCAAGCTATCCAGCCTGCAGATGTTGCAGTCTGATCCCCTTCCAGTCTATGCAGTTGCAGTCTGATCCCCTTCCAGTCTATGCAGTTGTAACTGCATAGACTTCTGGGCATCTCTGTAGTCTGATGCCTTCTTCCTAATCCGGACTGGTTAAACAGCAGTCTGGATTCGAGCATGCATGCGCGGAGTTCCGGGTCTCAGTATCATTATTTTTTTTATTTCCTTTTTCTTTTCTTTTTACAGCTCATGGGGGGGGTGGGGGCTTCAGTCCTGCAGTCCACTAGCATGAACTGCCCCTGGGCTAAGCTTAAAATGATCTGCAAGGGCAGCTAGCCTAGTACTTACCTATGAACATATGAACTATGTTACAAAAAGATAAATCTGGACAGATTGGTCAAAAATTGAAACATAATATGCATTGTATAAATACATTCACTTGAGAAATCTGACTAAACAACAAATTAAATCAAACAAATAATGCTATTGCATCGACTTTTAGCATAAACATTAAAGTAATATAATGCAATTCTGGACATCAATAACATTTCATCCTGGACATAACATCCCACCCTGTACTACTACCAGTACCAGCAAAAATATTGCCACTCAGTTTAACATTCATTTAAAAAAAAGAGTACTGTCTTTATTCAAAGACAGCTGCCCATCTCGTATCTCTATTCCTGTAGAACTTAGAAGTCAGTCAACTGTATTCACCTTTCAACTTGTCCCAACCTCAATAATCTAAACCATGTTTGAAATATACAATCAGTCACCCTAGCCACAGACAAACATCCAGCTGAATCATGCACTGACCTGTCCAGTCTCGATCCTGATTAACTTGCCCCCACCATTTGGAAAAAGTAATCCTTTAAACCTTGGCATAAAGTGCCAAACTCTACTGATTTCTCAAACTGCAAATCAATAGTTATCTGATCCCCCTCTGTTAAAGGTTTTGGAAAAATGCATATACTCACAGCTCCTCAAATATCTCACTAATAAAAATCTCACCTTCATGACAGAAAATGGATTCTCTCCACTCCAAAGGACAATAATTGCCTTATTTAACTTTACCAATGCCATCAGTATTAACAGAAAGGCAGGTGTAATCTACTCTTCTCTCTCTTATTGGCCCTATCCATATCATTTGACACATTTTCCACCAAAAATGCTTAACAGGACTTTCTTCTTTAAGTCTCAGTCACTCACCTGGTTCCACAGTTACTTATCAAATAGACAGCAAGCTGTCATGTGGCAGCAATATTTCTCACCTTTTCTACCTGTCTCAGTCTGTGTTTTGCAGCGTTGTATCATTGGACCTCAGTTTTTTTTAATATTTTCATAAATAATCTCCACATTACATCCAGTCCAGTAGACATAGTACAAACCTAACAAAGCTAAAATAAATTATCCGAGAGGTTTATGCATAGACTTAAGGCTTAGCAACTCCCAGCTAAGTTCAAAGAAAGCTAAGCTAATGATATTCTTGAAAAAAAAGAAGAAAAAAACAGCTATTATTTTGGGACCATTTTGTGTCCTAATGATAGTCACACCTAAACAAATCCCACACCAGATGTAGCAATTTTCATTTAAAATTAGCAAATAATACCACTGTATAAATAATATCACAGACTAAATTACTAGGTGTCATAATGATGAAAATATAAGGTTTGAGCGACAATTTCATCAAACCATTAAAAAACACCAGAAGCCTAGGTAATCTCTACAGAAAAAGACCCTGTCTCACAGACACAGCTATAAAATGCATTTTCTCCCTCACTGATTTACACATCACCAGTCTTTACAAAACTTCACACTACATGTAAGACAAAGCTAAATATATGTTACAACAAAATAGCAAAATTTGTTGCTAAAATTACTCATAAAACCTACCATTGCCAGGCCATGAAACTTATATATTGGCTTCAACTTCCACTCACCCAATCTTATACACAGCTAATTAAGGACCACAACTTATCCATAAATCTAAAAACTGTCCTTCCTTATATTAACATTACTTAACAAAGAGAGATGTACTCTCAAGTGAAAAATCCCTACTCATAACTACCAAATCTAATAATACTGAAGGAGACTCACTCTATTCTGTGTCTCAAGACTTTGGAACACCAACCCACTTCTACCTAAAAGGAACAGGCAACCCGAAACAATTTAAACTAAAGCCTAAACAATACTAAA
The DNA here is from genome assembly GCF_019279795.1 of Protopterus annectens. Classification (NCBI taxonomy): domain Eukaryota; kingdom Metazoa; phylum Chordata; order Ceratodontiformes; family Protopteridae; genus Protopterus; species Protopterus annectens. The sequence goes on along the minus strand of NC_056739.1, from coordinate 845,327,193 downwards.
ACAACTCCTTACTATGTTCCTGCTGAAAACCAGGATAATACTGCACAATCAGTCCCATCTAACAACCACCCAGATACTGCATACTTCCATACAACAGTGACAACCAGACACTGCATACTTCCATACAGCAGTGACAACCAGACACTACATACTTCCATACAACAGTGACAACCAGACACCGCATGCTTCCATACAACAGTGACAACCAGACACTGCATACTTCCATACAACAGTGACAACTAGACAATGCATACTTCCATACAACAGTGACAACCAGACAATGCATACTTCCATACAACAGTGACAACCGGACACTGCATACTTCCATACAACAGTGACAACCAGACACTGCATATTTTATACAACAATGACAACCAGACACTGCAATCTTCCATACAACAGTGACAACCAGGCAATGCATACTTCCATACAACAGTGACTGCCAGACAATGCATACTTCTATACAACAGTGACAACCAGACACTGCATACTTCCATACAACAGTGGCAGCCGGACACTGCATATTTTATACAACAGTGACAACCGGACACTGCATACTTCCATACAACAGTGACAACCGGACACTGCATATTTTATACAACAGTGACAACCGGACACTGCATACTTCCATACAACAGTGACAACCAGACACTGCATATTTTATACAACAGTGACAACCAGACACTGCATTCTTCCATACAACAGTGACAACCAGACACTGCATATTTTATACAACAGTGACAACCAGACACTGCATTCTTCCATACAACAGTGACTGAATAAGCTACTTTTGTCTCATATCACCCTGTTGTCTGAATGAATGAATGAATGAATGAATGAATGAATGAATGAATGAATAAACAACATTCTCTCTCATTCTTCTGTTTCTATTTTCTGATTTACAAATTCTGATCATATTTCTCTATTTGTGGTTTTAAATAAGTATTACTGTTGTAGTTTTAAATTAATATGTTTGCATTACCGTTATTTCTGTGGAACTTTTCTTCACAGGCCTCTGCTGAAGAGACACTTGCCAAGTTGGACTGCCCCACCAATAAAACCATAAATACATACAGACTTCTGAAAACCTTTACATTAATATTTTACATTTAAGAAGGGAAATGTAAATATATACGTATATATATAAATATATATATATATATATATATATATATATATATATATATATATATCAAAAGTCATTCAACAAATTGAATTCAGACACAAGGACACAAGGTTACATTTAATAAATGGGAGTCTTTGGCCCCTTACAGTCCCTAAACTGAAACATAGTTAATGTAAGGTTGCTTAGCCTCAGAAAGCAAGGAAATACTTAGTTGGGTTATATCCAGTCCAGCAGTGTGTGGTATACTATTGCAGAAATCTTCGACAACACTGGCACCTAAGCAAAACGGACACCTATAGGGCACTCTTTATGGGGAATCTGTCTCCCACACTGACACTTCCCCTTTCATGAATAACATGCAACACACTGAGCAAAGTAAGTAAAAAAAAACAATGCTGTACTTATCTGAAAGATGTAGGCTTGGAATACCCAGCAAAGTGGAGGGCATTTAGACCAATGTACAGTAACAGTGTTCAGATGAGCAGCAATGAAGTTGTGAGTTGGGAGCATATGTAAATCAGCTTTATGCCTATGCTTGCATTGGGAGCATATGTCTTATGTACGACACTCCTAGGTAATGAAGATTTTGATATACTGGCCTGTAGTTGGAGTGCCTCAAGTGGTCCTGATAGGTCATTTCTTAGACTGTTCTGCAAGTGCTGCCAGTACCTGGTCTTTGCTTATAGTTGGAGGAAGTATGTTTGATGAAATTTAACCCAAAGGAGCTGGGGGGAGTTGGGGTGATGCAGTTTGAGCTGAATTTATCAGTGAATAAATTTGTGGCCATAGTTGAAGAAGGCTTTGTGATTGTCCGTAGCCTGCAAGGCTATCACGACCTCACAATTGGCATTGTTGGACTTAATTAGCCCTCTTAGTTTCTTGATTAGTTGTAAAAGAGAACACTTGTCTTTAAGGGAGTTGCTCTTCCTGATTTTTTTCTTTTATTATATACCCTGTTAAGATGAAGATCGCATCAGAGGTGTTTGTTTTTAATGTTTGATTTGGGTTTACTTCTGGTAGGTATGGCAGCCTCTATGCAGCCATTCATAAGTTTGTATAGGACTCTCTGAATAATTCTGCATAGGTAGCCGTGGTCTCGGGTTTAGGTGGGCCTTGAATTTTGACAAACTGTTACTTAATAGGATGTAGTTTGCCTTAGAATAGATCCTAACTTTTACTGGTTTAGCTAGGTTTTTTAGGCTGATTTTTACTTAAAAGGAGACAGCTTTGTGATCCCACTTCACTAGTGAGTACATGACATGGGTAAGGGGGTGCAGTGTGTAGAGCCATCCCATGTTAGTGAGTACCAGATCCAGTATGTTTGATCCTCTGGTTGGAGCATGCACTATCTGTTCCACGGTGTTTGTGTTAATAAAGTCCAGGAAATGTTGTGCCTGTGAGCTTGAGGCAGTGTAATTTTCCCAGTCTATAGATAGGTAGTTAAATTCTCCCATGAATAGGGTGTTTGGTTCGATGGTGAGTGCTTCTAGTGGCTTCAAATTAGAGTCATTAGACTCTAGGGGGATAAATTGTGATCTATAACTAGACATGATATGATGAGGGACCTTATCTATGATGACTTGTACATGGATAAGCCTCATGGTATCATTCTGTTTAACCAATCTGGGGGTATGTTTGTTATTAACGTAGATCGAGACTCTTCTACCTTTGTCCTCAGTCTGTGCTGCTGTGGGTCTAAATGTGTGCAAGACTCTGTAGCCTTGCACTGACAGAGTACTTTCTGCTAATTTAAACCAAGTCTCAGTCATGGCACAGATGTCTACATTCTCCAGAGTGAGGAGGGCTTGAAGGGTGTGGAGTTCGTTTGTTTTTGCTCCAAGTGTTGAGCAGTAACCCCTTAAGGTTACTTAGAAACTTTTTCGCTTTGTTAGTAGTTTTGTCTTTTTGGCATTGCCTTAAAAGGTTCTAAGGGTGTGGATAACATTTTAGCCAATACCTACAAGCTTTGGGGGGGGCAGGTACAGCCCATCCTTGGCAATGCAATGTGGTCTGCTGACCAGGTCCTCACACGCTGACAGATATTGGATGTTCTTAGAGTGACAGCAGAAGCTAAGCCAAGTAATAAAATCCGTCATTTATGTGTGTACTGTGGCATCATCCTTGGTGCAAGTAGAATTTTGTTCAGTACAAGGTCCATACCTGTATGTGACACTTATTTCAAGAGATCCATTATGTCTGTTTTCATATAGTCCAATGGTGTACATCTTAGGTCATTTACACTCACGTTATGATAAAATCATATTGGTCCCTGCCAGGGGGAGTTTGGCATAATGGTTAAGATATTTGCCTTACAGACACAAGGTACAGGGTTTGATTCTCACATGGGTTAATTGGCTAGGCTTAAATAGGTCTATATTAGTTAGCCAAAAGTGTATTTCAGCAAACACCTAATCATCAAACACTAATCAGCAAAAATGGCTTCCATGATTCGCTGAATTTGCCAAGGGCAAAGAAGTAGTTGGCCAACTACACAACTTTGCCTTTTTTTCCACTGTGGTGCAATCTCGGAGTTGGTATATGTAGTTGGGGGGGCATAGCCCCCCACATTGGGGGTGTGGGGGCAAATCCCCCCACTTGGGTGGGTTCAATTTAGTGTGATGTTCATTCATTGTGCTGCTGGGCAAGTATTTTGTAGCCCTTGGTAAATTCAGTGAATCACAGAATAATGGTCAATGATTAGGTGTTCGCTGAAATTACACTTTCGGCGAACTAATATAGACCTGCTTAAAATAGCCTACAAGGGCAGTTAGCCTAGTACTAATCTATGAACCTACATGGGGTGCAGTGACTTGGGTGTGTGCATAATATTGGGGATCCTGGCTCCAGATAGACAACACATTGTTCTCTTCTCTTTGTCTAACCTAGTGAGTGGGGCATCTGTGTGTGATGTTTGGTGTTTCTTTTGGTGAAAGTTTTAGTGATTGCTGTGAGACATCTTTGTTTGTGTTTGAGATTTGGGAAATGTTTCTTTTAAGTGCTATAGATATATTTATATATATATATATATATATATATATATATATATATATATATATATATATATATATATATATAGATAGATATAAAAGACCTGGTCTAATACATTCCAGCTTGTGAAGACAATATATTTGAAAGATCAACAAATATGATTGGCAGTCTGTATAAAACATTTGTTTTAACAAACTGCTGTCTGTTAAGGAAAAGTGATTAGATTATGCCAATAGAGTTCTGAATGAATTTTTGAACATAAGTGGAGATTAATTATTAACATAGCTGAAACAAATGTTTTAAAGCTTACGTACCACTATATTTTAAACTTTTTGTGCTATCCTGATTTACAACCTTACTTGTGGGGAGCCTTTATTTGAACTCAAAATAGTTCTTTGTTTACAAAAACTTACCCTGAAGCCTCTGGGATTTGCTTTTCAATTCTGAAACTGATAATGCTAAGTAAGTAAACATAAATTATGCCATCATGCTGTCTTCTTAGTAAGTCAGGCTATTTATAACATTTTCACATGATTCCTTGGCTTAGTTCAGTGGAGCACCAGAATCTTGCCAAGATTCATTTTTTATGATTTTTTTAAAAGCTTTAAGTGTTTCCAAGGATTCACTGCAGCAAGTAATGAGAGAATAGCATAGTCAGATTGCAGAAACTTTTCAAAAAAGACAATACAAAGCAAAAATTCCTGGTCCACCTGCATATCAAATGGAAAGTGGCACTCATCCCTGCATTTAACAGAAAACACAATGAGAAATACACATACTCTCATGTGAAACTAAGAATCAGAACAAAGCTATGTGGTATCTTAATAATTCTTTGTTCAAATGAATAGCCCGTTACACAATTAAAAACTTTTCTTTGCAGTCTACTAACCAAAGTCTTGACTGTGACTTGGTTTAGGTGGCTTTCCAATTTTTAACACCTCTATTGAATTATCACTTGTGACATAAGCAAGCTTACATGTATATAAATGTAATCAAACCATATTAAGAAGTTCACATTCACAAACGTTATAGGATATATAACAATATATGTGCTGTATAATCTAAGCAACATTGCATACATTTCTGCTTTCTCTTAAACCTTGCTGTCCCTTTCCACTTTGAATTGTAGCTTTCTGCTTGTGTTATGTGTAAGAGCCTCAACTGTGTAGCTCTGAAATACCCCTTCAAATCAGGTAATCCAAAACTTCCTTGTTCTGTTGGGAGCATCAACTTCTCCCACTTGACTCTAGCCCTGTTCCCCTCCCAAATAAAATCCTTCAGCTCCTTATTAGTTACTGTCCACTACTTCTCCTCTGGTTGATCAAAATATGCCTGACCTGTGTATAGAACTAAATTTATTTTATTTATTTATTTTACATTTTTTACTGGTAAAGCCCGACTGGACACAGGTTCTTTTTCAGTGGAAGCCCAGGGAGATAAGATCCACATAAAACAGAGACATGTTGACATGTACATAAATAAGCTTGCATATGACAAAGAGAAATGTTTGCAATTTACTCGAATAACATAGAGTAAAAGTATCATGCACATATTAGTGTATCTAAAAACATTTTTACTGCTTGTATTTTGCTGTCCGTATTCATAGGCAAGAGCTTCCAGTTTCTCAGTTTTTCTATTATGTTTTGTTCAGTCTGTCCCCATGGGTCTATATCTTTTAATCAAAAGCTTAACTGAGTGAATCGCTATTTGACAAACCCAAATAAGCAAAAGCTCAATTAAGCAAGCAATCATTTAAGCAAAAACTTTCTTAGGGAAAAAAAGTAGTTGGCCACCTACCGACTGTAACAAACAAAACAAAATTTAAAACTCTGCAAAGTGGGGGGCTTCATCCATCCACACACCCCCAACTAAATATACCAACTTCAAGATCACACTACAGTGGGGAAAATGGCAAATTCCCAATGTTGGCCAACTACGTTCTTTCCCTGGGAAAAAATTTGCTTAAACGATCGTTCGCTTAATTGATCTTTCGCTTAAGTCAGTTCAACAAATAGCGATTCGCTCAATTAATCTTTCAATTAACTGATATAGACATGTCCCCACATATCCTTAGCTACCATAACTGAATCCTTTTTAGTCCATACTCCTAAATACTTCATTTACTCATGTCCCCATAAATATGAGTATTGCTGAGCCATTTTCTGTGTAGGTATGTACTGTATAGCTATAGACTTTGTTGCTCGCCAGGTCAGGAAGAAACAGGCGAATGTTGTGTGTTCTTATTCAAGCAGCTTTATTATATACAAACACATCGTAAATGAAGTTAAGTAACTTTAACTTATAAACAACTAGCTATCATGCACATAGATGTTAACACTCTGGCTGTACCTTCAAAAGGGCACTGAAGATAACACATGCTGGGAATTTATATGCACATACAGACTTAGAAATCCTTCTTAAGGGTACAGCACACCTCTTATTCTACAGCCTTTGTTTTATCTTCATTAATTTTATATCCCCTCAAAAAACTGGAACTGTCTCAGAATATTCCACAACACTGAGATGTCCTTTTCTGATTCCATTAGGTACAAAATAATATCATCTGCAAATAACGTCAACTTTTCTTGAACACTGTACCAATTATATCCTTGATTTCTGGGTCCCTTATTTTCTTTGCCAGTAATTCTAAATATAGCCAAATAACAGAAAGACATGAAAATGGCAGTAAACATTTTACTCTGCCAGAGTTGTTATTAATTTACTCGTGTCATCCCATGTGCATCTGTTTGAAAGTGTCTGGCAGTTTAATACAAAGGCTTATTTCTATGAACTTTATTCTGCAGTCCTTGGTATTAGTGCCTCAGTCTGTGGTCTCCACTTGTAAACTGCAATGCTAAGAAAATCATTTATTCAGGCACTTCTCTTTGGTCACCCCCGAAAAAAAAGCAGCGGTGACTAGCTTGCTTGTACTGTTAAGAAATGAATAAAACTAAAATAAAAATGCTGTTTGAACCATTGTTTGAATAAAGGAATGTGTTTAATTATTTAGAGTTTCATTGTAGATCTTGCAGCAATAAAATAAGGAAATGGCAATGCTTTGAAATTAAGTTTAGATGTTTCCAAGGCTTATGAGAAAATCACTATCATGCCAGACAGAGAGGGAGCCAGGCAAGCAACATGGAAAATGTGATTCACTTGAAAGCCAGTTAACTGAAGGCCTACTTTTTCTCTAAATATTTGGTAGGAATCTGTAGGGAGTGAATACCATCTGTAACTGAATATTGCTAATCTTGCAGGAAAATGTTTTACCTCAGATTTCTTCTTGACGAAATGGGATTACAATCAAAGGCACTTGTGTGTCATTTACTGTGTGAGAGTTGCCATGGAATGAAGGAGTTTTATTTTACTTAGTAAATCTGTTCTGTCAAATGCTTGCCTGAGATAAAAAAATGTGATGCTCTGCATTTTTAGCATTTGTTGATGTCTATAATAGTTTATTTGTCAGGAAGTCTATTTTCATCATAAATAAGTATACTGACTATTTTGGTTTGCTTATTTAAATATCATTTTCTTTTAACAAATATACTACCTCTATAAATTTAACCAGTTCTCTTTCATTGTATTTAGTCTAACTCAAGTCATTTTTTACAAGGTCCATATATCCTCAGAAAAAGCACTCCTCACATTTTCTATCCAAAGTGATGTTTATTTTTCTAAGGTATTGTGATGAGCCGGTTCAAAGAGCAAACCTCGTTTCTTTCAAATTAGTTACCTTTTATTGACAGAATGGAAAATATGCTTAACCTATGTCAGGAGAATCAACAGTGAAACGGCCAACACAAAAAATAAACTTGCAGGTAAATAGTGAATTTAGTCTGATTGCAATGTTCAGATCTGTATCTTTAATAGTTGTAATGGATCACACTTTACTTATACAATCCAACAGTGTTTATTGGCTACATCACCATGAACAGAAAAATAAAAAGTCTTTAGTCCAATGTGTTTTGTCCCTGTATTTACAATGACCAGCATGATTTCTAGAAAACAGTTTTTATCACATTATGAAGTTTTAAGTCTTTCACCAAGTTAACTATGATGCCAAAGTTTCTCCAACACAGGTAACATTTGGTTCCTCTGCTTCCAGACCCCACTATGCAAATGTTCTTCAGGGGTGTACAGGAAATGATTATCCTGACCTCAGGCAGTCCCCCCACACACACACACACTAACTCTCATCAGCACTGATAAATCCATATATACAGAGTTCAGATTTTCAGTGACCTCTTTCATCTTAAATTTTCTTCTTCCTTAAATATGGCAGGTAATCTTTCAAATATTTCCACGTGGAAATTCAGGCTTAGTCCCTTTTAGGACCATACACAAATACTCTGCTTTACTGACACTGATTTTACCTTAGCCTTCCCAAATGCTGTCATATTTCACTAAGTACCCCCTGTTTGCCACAGAATTAAGGTCACTGTGCCATAAAAAACTGCTTCTACTCAACTTGGCATATTTGCTGGAGAGGTACTCAATGGAGCCACCACACCATGCTGAAGTATGCTCTGCCCTTAGGATTATAATCAAACAATAGCGCTACCAGTACCCTACCAAGTAAATTAATGTTATCTCCTATATATAGCATATGTTTATATATTGCAATATATCTTCCTTGGTATTAGCTACAATCAAATTGTTGCCTTAAATCTAATATTTGGGTGCCATGAAGATGAGATTGCCTCATATCTGAAGGAATCTGACATCCCATATAAAACAGAGGCCTGTGTGCTGTATTTTATGGTGCTAAGAGGCTGTGCTGCTGTGATTACTCCTGACAGACAGCAATATAAAAGTCACAGAAAAATATCTGATTGGCTTTTCAGTCAATACAGTCATGTCTTTATTGGTCTGTAGTATCTCACAGAGCCAACCATTTGCAGAAACTAAGAATATTAATGCAAAACAAATGTAAGTGTTCTGCGGCTCATGGTGTTTGTGGCTGACATGTACTGAATTAATGTATACTGTTCGGCTCCTGTGGCAGTTACTGTACCAAGCTGTGTTATAAATTCTGCAAGTGCACAGTAGTTTTACAGAAATCTTATTTTGTTGCATAACAGGAAGGCAGCTTCTGCACACTTTGTAGAAAAACGAGTGTGTGTGTGTCTGTTTGTGTGTGTGTGTGTGTGTGTGTGTGTGTGTGTGTGTGTGTGTGTGTGTGTGTGCGCAGATAGGTGGGTATATGTCATTTTATCTAAAGTACAGAATAGTTAAAGACAACACACCTGGTCTCATCTCACTTAATCTATCCCAGTATAAACCAAAAAAAAAAAAAAAAAAAACAACAAAAAAAGACAGATATATTTTTTGCAAGCGGCAAGTCTGCCCTGCACCCCTACAGCTTATATGCCACAACTGCATGGTCACAATACAGTGGAAGAAAGGGGGGAAAACATTGGCAGTGCACCACTAGCTTGGACAATCCAACACATTGTCATAAAGCTAACTGCAAGTGCTAAGATAACTCATGCAAGTGATCAAAAAATAATTCATTTTCCTTATTATCAGAGTTGTAACTAGTAAAATGTATTGAAGAATATCATTAGATCAAATGTGATTAGATCACTTTTTTGATCATTTGTGGTTAGATAATGTGATAGATCACTTGAATGACATAAACATATGTGTGTCTGTGTGTGTGTGTGTGTGTTGTGTGTGGTGTGTGTGTGTGTGTGTGTGTGTGTGTGTGTGTGTGTGTGTGTGTGTGTGTGTGTGTGTGTCTGTATACATATGTATGCATGTGTTTGGAAACATGTAGTTTAGCTAAAAACTGAATATTCTTAATCACAAATGATCACACCTAAAAGACTGAACCACAAAACACCAGGTAATTAAAAAAACAGAAAACATTTTTTTTCTTTTTCTACAGGGAGCATGCACCCATGCCACCCACCACTGAGGCTCTGGTGGTATTCCCCTGTCTAATTAAATATACTGATCAAATCTCACTGATATTATATATTTATTTATTAAAGATTTCTGTCCTTCAAACAAGATGTTAAATCAAGATCCCATCTACCTAAGATGGTGAAAGCTCAGATCAATGCAAAAATAAATAAATAAATAAATAGATAAATAAATAAAAAATACCACATTACTTGTTGAAAGATTAGGGAAAGTTTGCCATTGCCCTGGCCAAATTTCAACTGGTCATTATGAATACCACCTCTGGTCTCTCCTGAAAAGTAGTTATTTGCCTAGTGGGCAACCTGGAATAGACTAAAAATATGAGACAAAAATCTGGGCATTCTGCAAACGTCTGAACTAGTAAGAAGTATTTCATCCTGTGACATGGAGCCATTCCTGCTGTGTGGACAGTACACCTGACCTCCATGTGATGACCCATGGAACCTTGTGCTTTTCCCTGACTTTCTATGAATGAAGTATATCAGAGTAAAGAAATATTGAATTATAAATTACAAATATTGCAAGGTTATATGTTTTCTCTGGCTCTCCACTACAGTTTGCTTTGTCCAGAAATGTTGAGCAACATAGTTGAGAGGTTTGCTGTTTCATGGTAGGGATTTTACTTCTCAACGTCTTTGCACATTTTTGATAAAACAAAAGAACAGTATGCAGCATACACCTCAAGGTATGTTTTGTAGCATTAACTCTAATTCACTTAAAAAGTTAATCAAACTATTGGTTTTGCATCGACACACATTTTCTAAACAATAAAAAGTATGAAACTATAATATTTGGCATTACTGATTCACTGAAATTTATAGTAATGTACCAAAACATAAACATTTTAAGGGAATGGAAAATCTGAGACAACATCTGGGACATTCTGCAAAACTATGACCAGCTAAGCAGTACAGAGATGAGGATTTGCTGTGTTGCCATCCTACTTATATTTTCACATGCGAAGACAGTGTTTCAACCCCTCTCCTGTGTGGGAGACAGCATCCCTTACTGCCTACACATTTCATGACATTGTTTCAAGTACCACCTCCTACCAAAAGTGGTGAATGATGGGAGAAGTAGAGCCCTGCTTTGCAGCTCTCACATGTGGGAGTGTCCTTGAATGCAGCTAATGCAGCATGTGTGTGTGTGTGTGTGTGTGTGTGTGTGTGTGTGTGTGTGTGTGTGTGTGTGTGTGTGTGCATACAATGAATTATTTATAATAAATAACATAGTATAGTTAAGCATTATTAATGTATACATTCTAGTAAATGTTGCTCAGTAATTTACTTGGTCACTGTCACACACACTGGCTACGTATTGCACATGCAGTCTTGGTCAATGTCTTTGTCAGCATTTTTTTTCTTTGTATTGCTAAGTGCATTTAATATTTGTTATTATCTTTGCCAGTGTAGCCTAAGTTATGGCCGAAAAGGGTCATATTCACTTTCCTGGTTACCAAAGTATAAGTAAATATGAAATAGAAAAAAGGAAGGTAAACATGACAGAAATAATTGAGGAACTAGTAAAGCACATTTTATGTCTGCATCATTCAAGAGAGAGAAAAATCCTCACACTGAAGGCACTGGGAAGTAGCAGACAGACTAAGTTTAGAATCCTACCACTTGTCACTTGTAAATGTACAACAAGGATCATTTACTGCAGTGAAAGTTTTCACACCTCAGGATGAGAGTGTGGGGGAGGGTTGTTAAATCTTTTGGAACTACAAAAGACTCCTCTTACAAAATCAGTTATTTATCTACTTTCTTTTGCTGCAAGTTGCTAACAGCTATTTATAGCATAGAACAAGCTCTGACAGACACATAAATGAGGCTCAGTCAGGTAAACATAGAAGCAGCTCTGTTACAGAAGGTATGTTTAGATGACAGTGCTTCACAGTCCTGCCATGCAATCTTAATGGCATGAGAAAACAGCACCACTTCCTTATGTCTAGCATGAATCATATAAAGAGGACTTGAAATGTATTCTGGGAAGAGGGAATGAAAGAAAGAGAACAAGAGAACAAAATGGCCCCATCATCTGCCATTTTGAGACGAACACATTAAAATTGTAACAGAAGCATTTGGAGTGATTTTGAGGCATTAAAATAGCTCAAAAACAAAGATACAATGAAAAAATGTTTTCTGAGTGCTAAGATGGAGTTTTCCTTTAAGATCCATTATACTGAAAAAATTAGAACTCATTCTCATGTCATAGGTTTTCTTAAAGATGATAAATGCATTGTTTCAGAAGTACACTTGTATTGTCATTTGTATTTTATTTTACTTACACAACTTTTCTTTTGGCAGTATATTGATATTATTTATTTCTTTTTCTGTTTACTTCTCACTAAAGATCTAATTGAATTATTAATGAGATTTGCTGTTAGGTGTCCTCACTGAAGTTATTTAGTTAAGCAGTCTGTCTTTCAACAAAAATATTTTTTATGTAATTCTTAGGTCAATTTTTAGGATTCCAGTTTTCATATGCATGGACAGTTTTATATTCTCTTGTAATGTCCATTGAAGGTTTTTCTTTTAAAGATCCTGTATCTATATTTTTCTTTGCTCAAATTGCAATGAAATTTTTGCTCAACCAAAAGTTATTTTTGGATATATTTGCTTCCACTTTTAATTGTCAAGTTCCAACTTCATGAGGACCCAACCTGCTTAAATTTGCTTCCACTTTTAATTGCCAAGTTCCAACTTCATGAGGACCCAACCTGCTTAAAATCAATATTGGAAATTTTCTACAAAATTTAAAAATTACACCGGTGGTGATTTCCTGTGACAAAAGGGGGTTGGGGGTGGCATTCAACAGTTGGAAGTTGAATATGGTGGGTTAAGGTCTTGTTGGTTTAATTTCTGCAAGTCTTTTGGGTTTCTAATACCGCAACAGGAATGTATCATGTTAAAGTATGATTAAAGTTCATGAAATTAATACTGTTTCAGTCTTTGATTTTAGCCAGAAGTCCTCTTTACACCACCTGCAATGTGCCAGAAATTGATTCCTCCTGCAGTTTATATGGGTTTACATGTATTAGTAGCATATCTAAATAAGACTGTAAATTCTGTTTTATGAGACCCATTGCTCTTACTACTATTGGAACTGTCTGGATATACTTCTTCCACATCACCCTCATTTCTGCCTGCATATCCTGGTATACTATGACTTTATCTATCTCTGTACTGAACTCATTCATTGTAATCACTGAGTGCAGCAATTTCAAAAATGAATGCTACTTTTGTCTTCTTTTCAGGGACTACTATATCTGGTTTTCTCACATTTTTTTGAACTGTTGGTAATATTCAATCCCATGTGATATAAACATCATCAGTCTCAGTAGTGCTTTGTGGCTCATGTTTCCAATGCTTCTCAGGTACTTTAGTATTGTAATGTTTGCACAACCCCCAATGCAACAGTCCTGCCACATCATTATGCCTTGCAATATACAGGCCCTCTACCATTAGTGTATCACACCCAGCAACAAGAAGTGCAAGTATTTCCAGTTCTGTTTTACAGAACCTGCATTTATCTGTTTCTCCCACATGTTTAATGGACTTTGTAAACCAATGTGTATGTGGTACACTCTCTTGGGCTGATAATATTAACATTTCATGTTCAGTTTAATTTCACCCCTGCTTAACCATTCCTGCTTCAGATCTTAATCAATATGAGGTTGATTTTAATAAATATGAGGGTGTTCAAGACATTTTCTATACTTGCAATCATATTTAGGCATTTTTTCATCTGATTATTCTTCTTATATTCTTTCTTTTGCTTTTTGGCACATTCATTTACTGCCTGATTTTTGTCTACTTCTGGTTTGGTTTCATTTTCTACTTGAGACTGATATACTTCTATTAAGCTAAGCAGTAAAGTCATCTTAGATTTGTTCTCTTCATGTTTCAAGACATTTTTTGTCTTGTGAGGTCAGCAGATATGTATGCGGTTCTATGTTTGTAGATGTATACAGGTAATCAATTTTGAGGAGGCCCATAACTTTTTCAGAATGGAGAATACATAGTACTGGTATACACAATTTTTTATAAATAATTTGATAAGCATAATGCATTTTCTTGTTTGCCTGTCCAACTGATCCAATACCTTTTAGGACCAGTCAGTTACCCCAAAACTGTACGTTAGAACAGGAGGAGCAAATTGGTTTATAGCTTTGACTTTGTTCCTAGTTGTCAGGATTGTTTGCAGTATTAATTTTAGTCTTCTAAAATATCCCTTACTAAGTTTTATTCACATTTGTTCATGTTTTATTGTTGATCATTCATCAGTTACCATATAATTATGCACTGCCTCTTGGTCAATTTTTTTTATTTCACATTTCTGTCCCAGACTGATATTTTCTTGGTGCTGCAGCTTTCTTGCTTTAAATGTTGCTCTTGTACATTTGTCTTTGTCTTTCGGCTTTTCCTGGTTAAGGGTCGCCACAGCGGAACTCCAGTCCACTAATGACTGGCAGTTGGTTTTTATGGTGTTGAGTTGCCAGCCCGATGCCTAACCTTCAATGAAGGCACGCCCATTCAACGCATGTCTTTCGAACGCCCACTCATAAAGACCAAATAACATTCTTATATCACCTGAAGATTTTTTACCACTTGTAGTTGTGCTTTCAGTTCCTCACCTGATGAACTATGCAGTTTTAAATCATCCACAAAAAGAAGATGAGAAGTACTTACACTTTGTTGTTTTCCAGGAGCCAAATTGTAGCCATGACCTAATCTGTTAAGTTGACATCTTAATTGGTTAAGGGCAAGGCAAAAAAGTAATGGTGACAAAGAATCACCATGGAATATCTCCCTTTGAATTTTTATTTATGGGATAATAATTTTCCCTTTATCATGGCTTAGCTGTAAAGTAGTTTGCCACTGTTTCATGGTCACTGTAGTGTAATCAGTCAATGTAGGGTATATCTTATACATTTTAAACACTCTTTTATCTTCTTATACATTTTAAACACTCTTTTATCTATGAATGTGGGATGCTGTCAAATGCTTGTTTGCAGTCTATTCATGTCATAGTTAGATTCTTCCCCTTTTTACAGTTCTCCATTATGACTTTAACAACAAATGATCATTTGTTCAACATGACTTTCTTTTCTTACCCATTTGATCTATTGTCATGATTGAGTTTTCCTCTAAATAACTATAAAGTCAGTCATCATTAATTTTAGTTTATAGTTTATACGTCATTAAAAGGTAAATGAAAAAAACACTAGTCCAAAAAGATGCAGCTAGGCCAAGAAGGCTTTAATCCCAAGAAAATTAACGCCAACAAAATGGTTAACAGCTGTTTTCGTCACAAAATAATCATAGACTTCGTCAGATAAAATCATACATAAAACCACTGTGTGTAAGTACAATTTAAAAACCAAAAGGAACCAATCAGTACCATGTTTTAATAATTCAATTAAATTACATGATAAAATTTAAAGCAAACATTCCATTTTGTTAAAAGCCTACTAGAACCATATACCCCCGTTTCAAAATTGTATGTCTACTGAGAAATTTTTCTAAAAATATATATACATTTTCTAAATAAACACATAGTGCATAAAAAATCACAACTTGGCTGCCCTGAGTTTTAAAAGTGAAGATATACTGGATGTTGTCATTAAGCCCCGGTGGTCTCCCGGAGTCCAGGGTAACCTGCCAAAATAGCTCCCTGTACTCGAGCCTAACCTCCCATGGACCACCCCTTTTGTCCATGGGTACCTACTCGACCACAAAGAAAAAAAAAAAACTAGCCCCATTGCAAACTAGTGTGTGCTTGTAAAGTGCATTCCACTCATTCATGGTCCTAAGATCATAAAGGTGTTCGTACACACGTCTTTTCAACTTCCTCTCCGTTTTTCAAAGATAAAATGCCTGACAAATTTTAGAAATAGAAATGTAGGATAGTTTTCAGATTTGCTGTTAAAGAGGAGTATTGTTTTTCCTGTTGTTAATCAAGTTGGCATCTGTTTGGGGTGCACGTATAAATAGTTTTCCAATTAGGAGATTTTCTTAATTTAGTTTCAATTTCTCTGGCCACTACTTCATCCCATTTCATAACCTGTACATCGAACTTCTTTTCCTTTCTTTTACCACGCCTATCCATTCAGCATCATTGTTAGTTCCACAGGATCTTCATAGATATTTCTCCAAATAGGTCTTTTCCAATAGAAACTTGACAATGTAGAGAGGAATCGGTACATTTTTACCTTTGTTCTATTCTGATATCTTTGTAGTCCAGTTCTAAAACTAAGAAGAGTGGAAATATAATGTTATGCTTGGTTTTCTCTAAATTTAATTACAAAAGCACTTTAGCTGTTTTGACTAGTTCTGCGATCATGGCTCGTGCTGAAATTAAGAAGACTGATCTTCTTTACATCTATGCACTGAAACTACTTAAAGCTGGATATTGTATCATTATCCAAAATGCATCTGCCCTGATGAAATGTGCACTTGATTATTAGAACTTTAAAAGAACTACACACCTTTCTTTATTTTTATTTTTATAATTTGGTTTTAAACAATAAATAAACAAATCATTTCTGAAACAAAGAAATAACTACATAGATCCACAGTTGATAAATGCATTAAAGTTATAAAGAAACAACAATTAATATCTTTCAAGCAAGTATTTAAGTTTAAGCCAATATTGATATGAATGTATAATATTAGAAGTTCTCAACTTTATAGTATGCAACTCACTACTGCAAACAATTTTTGTCATACTAATAAACTCAACACTAGAAGGGGTAACTTTACTTTTCAAATTACTTTTCTGGCTTTAGCAAGAATAGGCTAAAGAAGAGGCACTTGGATTTTTGGAATTATTTCAGAAATCTGAGCATTAAATAAAACTAAAGATTTAGAAATATTGCATCTATCTGACAATAGAGCTTGAATAAAGTTATTAATTTCTTTCCAAAGAGAGGAGATGACTTCACTTCATATACCATATGCATCCAATCAGCTATTACTTCAGATTTATATCTCCAGCATTTAATTCTGTTTGATTTATATATAATTGTAATTTTGTGATCTGTGCAAAAATTTCAAGTTAAAATTTTCCAATATAATGAAGATATAGTCTTATCTGTTGATGTTAATATATTCTTCTGAAAAGTCTTCATTATTAATTTTGATGAGTAGTTCCAATAGGAATTGTCTAAATATGTGAAATCTAACTTGAGTTTTATAAATTTGTGACAAAATATATTTATAATTATTTATTACTGATATTTATTAAGAATTCTAATAATTTGGGGAATGATTTCTAATATAGGTTAAACATTTTATTTACCTCTGTGTTCAAAAAGTCTTTAAATATTTGGAAAATTAACCAATTCTCAAAATATTGATTGTATTTAGACCTTAAATTTTCAACAGTATATATATATATATATATATATATATATATATATATATATATATAAGTACCATTTAAGAATTGATAACAATAAATTAAATTACTTTGTTGTTTCAGTACTAGCATTTTGTTGAAGTTATGAGTTTCTAAGCAGTCATTTTCTATATGCAATTGGAAACACTGAAACTATTAAGTCCTTAATACAATGGTTAGAATATGTGAACTTTTGGAAAGAGGAAATTATGTTATTTAAATAGGGAAATTGAGAAGAAGGTGCAATACCATTTACACAAAAATATTTTAATGACTAAATGAAACTATTAGGAACTATTTGTTTATGATTGGTTGTGATATATTTATTATTTACTAATAATATTTCTTTTTATTTGCTTACATTTTGAATCATAAGATGAATTTATCCACAACACTATAACTTTTACAATTGTTGAAGTAGCATACAATTGAATATCAGGGAATCCTATTTCACCATTTTCCCAACCTTTTCTATGCCAGGCAAAGAAAACTCTTGGTTTATTATGATGCCAAAAAAAAAAAATTAAGTAGAATATTTTTTGTCTTCGATTGTTTTGGTAGAGATAGTACTAAAGATTGTAAGAAAAACAGTATTTTAGGGGAATTACCATCTTAATCAGCAGTAATCATTTGTCCATGGTAAAGAAGAATTTGTTCCAAATTGTGAGTAAACTTAAACTTTTATCAACAACCTATTGAAAGATTGTTTGTATCATTTCTTTACGATTAGACATAATGCTTTTACCAAGGTATTCCATTTGATAGCTATTCCAACTGAAGTTATAATATTTTTGTATATTTTTTATTTTTTATTAATTATGTATTTGCTTTATTATGATTAAATCTTAAGTTTGAGATTTCTTCAAACTGACTCATAGAACTAATTATATGTTCTAATGAATTTTCTATATTCCCTATTCTTAGTAAACTATCATTAACAAAGAGTTGAATCTTTAGTTCAAAATTGTCTTTTATTTTGATACCATTAATGTTCTTATTGGATCTAGTGCTATTAGCAAAGGATTCTATAACCAATGCGAAAAGTAAATGTGATAAATGACAGCATTGTTGTGTGCCTTTTTGTAATTTAACGGAATTAGAAAGAAAATAACCTATTTTAACCTAAGCACAAGAGTTAATGTATAACATGGAAATCAATACAATTAGCTCAGGTGAGAAATTATACACTTTGAATGTTTTAAACAGGTATGACTAACTGACTCAAAAGACTTATCAAAATCGAGACTAATTATAGAAAGTTCTTTTTTATTTTTATTTGCATAGTCTACTAATGTATGCATTCTTATTATATGATCCTATATGTGTCTATTTAAAATAAACCCAGTTTGATTACTGTTAATTAGTTTAGTTATAATTAGATTTAAAAATGAAATGGGTCTGAATGATGTTCACTTTGTAGGATTTTTATCTTGTTTTAAAATAGGTGATAAAAGGAAATACTTCCATGATGGGGAACTTCAGCAGTTGTTTTGACATAGACCTTATCCAATATTTCAACCGCATCATCTGGTAGTATTTTATATAGTTCTGGTATAAGAACATCCAAGCCTGGTGTCTTATTATTTTTTAACTTTTTTATTTGCTCTTTTATTTCTGTTAAAGTGCATAGTCTATCATTTTTTTTATTTGTTCACTTGATAATTTATTATTTATATTTTCCCTTAGAAAAGTTTCAACTATACCATGGTTATCTAGTTTATTCGTATTATTATTTATATTTTCATAAAATATTTGAAAGCCCTCAAGAATACCTTTAATATCAGTTCTACTTTCTATTATTTATTTGAGTTATGATTCATTTTCTTTGATCTAAAAGCAAGCTTATGCAAGCTTAAAGGGTTTACTGAATATGCCTGAAGTTTAAGTTTTTCCAGGTTTATTGAAACTTTATGATTAAGAATTTCAACATATTTTGTATTTAAGTTTTTAAGTTCAGACTGACTGATAATGGCATTTGGTTTAATATTTAACTTTAGTGTGTCTATTTTGGCTTGTAGCTTTTTCAATTTTTTATCCCATTCTCTTGTTTTACTAATATACCAGCTTGTAACTCTTCCATTTAAGTAAGCCTTGAGTGAATCCCACAGGACAATATCAGTTAATTCACCATTTATGTTTATTTCTATGATTGTTTTTATCTCTTTAACATACATATCATTGAATCCTTTTATTTTAGTAATGTACACTGGTAATCTCCTGTGATGTATTAGATTGTCAGTTTTTAAAATAATATTAAAGATTATAGCACTATGGTCCAATAGTGGACATGAAACTATTGAAAATTCTCTGATATATGATAACAGATTGTTTGAGACAAAAAAGTCTCAATATTCGTTTGTGTTCCATATCTATATGAATAGTGGGTAAATTGAAGTGAGTTTGTTTTCCTTAGCTCATATATATATATATATATCCTTTAAATTCATTCGATTTATAAAATGTAAGTGTTTGGCTGAAGATGTGATTCTCAGCTTTCTAGCTACAGTGGAATCTTTGTCTGATAAAAGACATTTAAAATCACCAGCCATTATAAAGTATTGTGTCTAAGTAATGTTTTGCATCATTAGCTCCAACCCCTGGAATCCAATAAGAATTTACCAATGTATATAGTTTTGTGTTCCACTCAGTAATAACAATGCTTAACATGCCATTTTGTCAACATAGATATCTTTTACTTTAGGCATTACTGGTGAGTTCTTCCAGAAAATGAAGGTGCCTCTTCTTTTAGCTCAAAAGCCAAAACTTGCTAAAACCAAATAATTCTTGATTGAAAGTTTATTTATATCTTTCAGTAAACATGTTTCCTGTAGAAACTCTATTTGAGCTTTATGTAATTGCAATTATTTGAATATACTCCCCCTCTTTACTGGATTATTCAATCCATTAATATTAATCGATATGCATTTAAAGTCAGACATTTATTTAAGAGAAAAAAAAACACAAGTATAATGAAATCACGTTGATGTAGAGAACTTATAATATACTTTATATGTAACAATATGAAATCTTCAGCTATAGACAAACCTTTTGAAACAAATAAAAAAATATCTAATGATATAACCCTAAACCATTCTGCCATGGAATAACATATTCCTAGTTTGTTGAAAAAGACAGACTAACTACTTCTCAAATGCTCCATTAGACTAACAAAACTTAGCTCATGCTTCTGATTCATATTAATGTGTCTCATATTTGTAGTGTCCATCATCATAAAAAAGCCTGTCAGTGAGTTATTATGAGTAAGAAAAGTTAAACAGATGTTCAGAATCTTTATTATAATTTTACCAAATTGAATATCTCTACAGTTATCATTCCCTGTACCTCACATTAACTACTATAAGGGGGAAGTCAGTTATTATTTTCATATTTATTAATTTATAAGTCAGATGATTTTTATATTTTATTTTCTGTGTGTAAAGTTGTTCATAAGTTCATAAATTAGTAACAGGCTAACTGTCCTTGTGGGCCATTACAAGCGGAATGGATTACTCAATGTGAGAATCAAACCCTGCACCTTGTGCTTATACGGTGAGCACCTTAACCACTATGCCAACTTCCCATCCTTGTATACATATTTATATTCTTTGACTATATACATATTTAATTATTCTGATCTTTCTGTTTCTGCTTGTATACTATGTCTTGTACTATTACTATATTCCTATTGTTTTATATTTTAGCTATAATCCTACTGTAGAATGTCACATATACTAGAACATTTATAGTTACCCTTATATATGTGATACTCTTTAATCTAGTACTACTGTTAGAATCAGTCCTGTTTTTCATTAAATGTTACATCTAATAGTATCTGAGCAAACATCTGAAAAATTTTCCCTTTTAAGATTCGAACTTTAGATAATAAATTATTCTGAGATATTAAGTTTTGTTGTCATTAAAAAGGGACAATAACAGAGAAACACAATCCCACATTTTTTATCAGAAGTGTCATTCTATAGGCTAGTATATAAGCTATCCTTTTGGTATACTGCAAGCATTCAGAATTATTTTAACCTGCACAGTTTGTAGAATTTTAGAACTCTCACATCATCACAAAAGTGCTCATGATTCTAATTAAGCTGCTTCAAGCTAGTCCTCATGTCAAAGGCATGCAAATGAACAGTTTATCAGCTACAATTCACACAAAAACATTCACAAATGAATCCAAGCCACCTCTGATTTATACAGCAATCCCTCAAACCATTCCAAACCACAAACAAAAACAACAAAAACATTTCAAAGTATGTTAACCACTAAAAAGCTATTAACAGATAACATTTAATGATTCAATAAGCACTGTTTGTATGAGATGTTTAATATAAAGCAGACTATCATTCTTAAAGGAGACATAGAATATAACCTTGATTTAAAACAATGGCAGTTATGTGTGATCCAGGTTTAACTTGTAAGAGTGTGAATGTTACTGTAATTATTTGATAACATTTCAATAATAATTTTGTATATGTAAGAAACTATACTTTTTATTCTTTGTAGTGATGGCTTACTGCGATAATGACCATTGTCCGCGAGTGCGAGTCATCATCAGGGGCGGGTGCAGGCAACCACTCCCTGTTTAAGGGAAGTGTGGCTGTTCTTGTCAGCAGAATCTGTCAGCAGGCATGTCATTTGGATGAGGATTGATCCAGCTGGCAGCGACCAGGTCGAGGGACATGATAAGGGGTCTTCTGGTCATATGGAGATTGTTTTAGTCATCCATACAGGGCTGGTATGGCATAGGAATTTTATTTAAGAAAAAAAAAAAAAAAAAAATATATATATATATATATATATATATATATATATATATATATATATATGTATACATATACATGTGTATGTATATGTGTGTGTGTGTGTGTGTGTGTGTGTATATATACGTGTGCATGTATATGTGTGTGTGTGTGTGTGTGTGTGTGTGTGTGTGTGTGTGTGTGTGTGTGTGTGTGTGTGTGTGTATATATATATATATATATATATATATATATATATATATATATAAAATAAAAGGATATTTTGGGGTTGTTCTGAGGGTCATGTGTGATGGCCGATAGGGGGCCTCTCAACTGTACAGATTACCTCTCAGCTGTACAGATTTTCACAGAATGTCCTGTTTTTGCCTCATATTTTTGGGATTTTTTTCTAGCAAATCAGTGATGACTAAATTTACTAAATAATGACAGTCATTTGAGTTACAGACTTTATATCCTTCAGAAAATGCTTGATACCCCAAGACCTTTTATTCCAGCAACTTTCTACGTTTATAGGAGCAATATTAAAATGTGTCCCTATTTTTGAGGCTTTGTCTTCCCCCCATTATTTTTGACTTTGTCCAGAATTTTTGTATTAAGATTTTGAGAGCTATGGTGAGAGGAAATAAATATTAATAATTTAAAAAAACAGAGGGGAGAAAGAGGCACAGTCTTAGGCAGTTGAATCATGCTTTAATTAATTAAGGCAAGTTGGGTGTGAGAGCTGGAGTAGTTGGGGGTGTATATCTTATCATGTTTTGTGTTAACCTTTTGGATTGATGCATCAGTTGTAAAGGAGGCTTATTTAAGTCAGTAGCTGCTTCTCGTTTCATGGCAGATTGATTTATTTTTGGGGGAAATTTTGTAGGTTGACAGGGAATTCAGTCAATTTTGTTTTATGTTCTAGTGGGGGTTGTGGGTAGGTTAAATGGTATTACATAATTCATTGTGTCATGCTATTTTGGGTACAGTGAATCTATAAGAAAGTTGTAAGGTTAGTATCAAACTTTATTAAGTTTTAGGTACGGCATTTCAGATAACTGGTAGTGTATAATGTTACCTCAGCATTTGATTATTCAGTGGTACTCTTCCCTTGTTTTGTCAGAGTGTTTTTTGTGAGGAAATGTCATGGCATTCCAGAACTCTCACGGCAGCCCAACTAGTTTTAGTCACAGTGACATTTTCAAGGAAGTAGCAGAGAAATATCATAAGGGGGTATACATTCCTGAACCTTGCAGCAGCATAGCATCCAAGTTACCCATTATTTCCTTTAAAATAGCTTGAACTATGTATGTCTCTTAGTTGATCAGACCCCCCCCCCTTTTTTTATATTCTTCCCTGTGCTAATTCATTCTGTCTTTCAGGTTCAGTCAAGGTGCAGTCCACTAAAGAGAATTGGTTGCTTTTATCGCAGGAAGCACAAGGCTTGCTACTTGATATTGAAATGGTGGGCAGGGGGGGCAACTGACCAAAGCCTGAATTCCAGGAAGAGACCTTCAGTGAGTACAGAAGAAGGCACAGCTGTGGGACCACCTCCAGCTAAGAAGGCTCAGAAAAAGACATTCATAGAATCTTCTGGCCAAAAGGTCACCCCTTCCTGCTTATCTGACATCTCCACAGAAGCACAAGGCAATGTCTCTGTAGGGGCTATAGTGGTTGATATTAGTGGTAGGGGTCAATCTGCGGATCATTGTTTGGAGGATTTTATAAATTCTTTGCCTGAAGAGGATAGAGTTAGACTATTTGACTTAGCCTTAGAGAGAAACCTTGTTTCCTCTACACCTTTGGGTCCGGGAGTAGCAGCAAGTACTGATGCTGACCTGGTGGGGCAGTTACCTTTATCCAACTTGCATGGGGATCTGACTAGGTCATGGGTTCAGAGAGGGAGGTCCCACCCCAGTCAGATGAGTGTATCCCCCAATTCTTGTCCCCAATGCCTACCTTTGGGTTCACATATTCCAAATCACCTGGCTCTCATATCACAACACGTGTTCCCCTCTAACGTCAAAGATAAGATCTTAAAAGGGGAGTTTGTATGGATCTTCAATGTAGTAGATAATTAAGGATATAAAGTGCATACTGGATGCTGATAACACGTCCAACAAGGACATGAAGACAGGCTGAACAACCATCATGAAGAAGACATCAACCAGGGCACCTATGAAGAAATGGGATACTGGTCTTTGGGTTTTGTGGTATTTATGGCCATAATCATGGAGAAGGATCCCAGCCAAGGACTGCCTTTATTAGTTTACTTTATAGCCATAAGGGAAGCCTACCATGTGAAAAGGGGTTTGGGGTGGTTGAATTATAATCAGCTCTTCAGAAAGCTGAAACCCCTCAATAGTTCCCTCAGGTGGGAGTCTAGGCAACCTGACATATGGCTCAATGCCATGATGGACAAGGTGGCACCTACGGGCATTGAGGGAGGGACTGATAATACAAAAGATATAAGATTTTGCAGGGCATTCAATCAATGGAAATGTGTCTGGCCTGCTTGCAAATATAACCACTTGTATTCAGGATGTGGGAATGATTATCCTATTTCCAGATGTTGGGGCTTCTTGCCTAAGGACAGGTGGAATTTTTCTACATCTCAAACAGAAAGAGAGGTTGATAAGGGGGCGCCACTCTTCCTTTCATGCCAAGTCATCTTTTCATGGACACAAGGGGGGCTTTCAGAGTAGACCCAAATATGCCATATCAAGCTTATTCCCCCATTTGTCTAGATAAGTTATCCTATTTGCTATCAGATTACCTGGATCAAAGGGCAGCAGCCACCCTTATTAAAGGTTTTCCCATAGGCTTTCCAATCCACTCCACAGCCCTATTAGATTCCAAGTTAGTTAACAATTTGTCATTCATCAAAGGACATAAACACATTGCAAGCCAGGCTGCTAGAGAAAGAGAGATGATCTGACAGGATAATTGGCCCCTTTTCATCCCCTCCATGTTTTTTTATTTAAAATTTTCCCTATCACCATGGTTCCCAAGAAACAGGAAGGTGAGTTCAGATCACTTTCAGTTCACTTATCTTACCCAGCAGGGGGTTCTGTTAATAATTTTATTGACACCAAATTGACCAAGGTAAACTAGTCTTCTTTGGATCAGGCAGCAGCAGTCACCATGGGCTATATGGACCCCTGGCTCTGTAAGACAGATATCCAATCTGCTTTCCATCTTCTCCTGGTGAGACAAGAGGAATGACCTTATTTAGGTTTTCAGTTCAATGGGAGGATATTTTTGCCAATGAAATGCCAATGGGGTGTTCTGTGGCTTGTGCCATGTCTGAAATATTTAGCGCAGCTTTACATCGGTGTTGGCAAAAACAGGCCCCCTGTCAATCAGCAGTACACTACCCAGATGAATTATTGATAGTGGGGAGGGTCAGGAGGGTGCTTTGAAAGGGATGTCCATTTTCAAGCAGCTTTGCAGCAAGTTGGGGTACCCTTGGTCGAGAACAAGTCAGAGGGGCCAAGCCAGGTCCTGACTTTCTTGGACTTAGATGTAGACACTACTGACAACTCCTTCAAGCTTCTCCACCCAAACTGTGACAAGTCTGGCAGCAGTTACATGGTTTGTTGAATTTTGCCTGTAGGGTAGTTTCTCCAGGCAGAACTTTCCTATGATCCATGTCTGACTTGTTGAAAGGTAATAGGCTCAAGCACCACCTGGTCAGGTTGACAAGATGGGTTAAAGAGGACTTCTGGTTATGGTTTTGGCAGTTCCCTTGGACCACAGCCACCAACCTTGACCTTTTTAAAGATGTTGCTGGGGGGGTTCAGTATGGGGGGATATTTTATAGGTAGCTGGTTTGATGAAGTGTGTTTGGAAAGTGGACCCATGGAGAGGAGGAGGGGCATCATGTTTCTAGAACTTTTTCCCATTTGGCTGGCAGTATTAGTATAGAAGGATAGATACATGACAAAAAATCATTTTCCACTCAAATAATATCACAGTGTTCATGGTCTCAAATAACATTCCTCCAGGTCCAGGTGGGTCCATTCAATCATCAGGATTTTAGATTTGCTGAGTTTATAGATTAATTTGTTATTTTTGTGTGTTCATGTCCCTTGTCATCTTAATCCTATAGCTGACAGCCTTTCCTGGTTTCAATTTGCCAGGTTTTGCCTTTTGGCCACACATTAGTAACCAAAGGGTAGCCCAGTTCCTCTGGGGCTCTGGCGAATTGGAGAAGACTAACATTATCAGTTTTGCCAAATTTAGGGCCAGTAACATGAGGAAAGCTTACTCATCATCTCTACAGGTTTCAAAATATTCTACAGGTTTTTGATCCCTGATCCTAGGCCATGGGGAGTACAGTTGTTGCTACAATTTTTAATGGCTAGGTCCACAGTGGGAATTCACCAAAACTGCTCAGAGTACACCTGACAGCTTTATGATGTTTGGAGCATTTTATGGAGCTTCAGGCTGTGTCAGGATATTGGGTTATGGGAAGGATGCCTTCCCAGGATCGCAGAAAACCCATTGGGAGGCAACTGCTTCCCCTTGTTATTCAAGGTCTTTGCAGAACTATTGGTGAATTTCATTTGTTTGTCTCTATAGCTGCTTTGTTCACCTGTTTGTATACAGGTGCTTTCTGGGTCAATGAACTTCCCCTTTACCTTTGTTGAGAGGATCTTGTCATCCACAGGGATTTTGTCATGATTTGGTTGAAAAAATCTAAGACTGGCCAAGTTGGTAAACATCAGCAGGTGTGTCTGGACAAGACCAGTGGGTTAGTCACTTGCTCCATGCAGTAGGTTAGTTTGCTATTTAATATTGTCCCCTTATAGAAGAGGTCAGGTTTGGTTTTCATGCAGGCCTCTGGCAGGCCTTTTAACCTATCAGAGATTAATGCATTTCTTAGGCAGGCTTTGGCAAGGAAAGGAAGTCATGCACAAGGATACTCCTCCCATTCCTCTTGGTGGTGGTACCTCAGACTTAGCCATGGAAGGGCAATCTGTGAAGGTCATTCAAAGAATGGGAAGGTGGATCTTTGATGCATTTTTGTCATATATCAGGAATTAATTTTTGTTTCTGTTGCTGGGAAGGAGTTGATTTGGCTCTTGGGCCATTCTTTTATTCAGAGAGCAAACTTCCAAGCCTTTGCCTACCCAGCTGGTCATGCAAGTTATTTTGATAGTAACATGTAGACAGTTCATTCTTTTGGCTTCCTGGATCTTAGTTGGTTTCAGTTTTGGGGAAATCTGGCATATGATTACAATGGAAGAAACCTTGCCCAATGTTGTGATAATTCACCTTGGGTAAAATTTTCTGGGTCAAGCTCCTATGAAGATATTGTTGGGCAGAATCTTATCTGATATGGAACATTTGTGGTAGCTATATCCAAAAGTAGCATTCTTTCAGTCCAACATCATCCCTAACCTGCACTGAAGGGGCCATAGAAGGCCTAATGCTATTGAGAGAGTGAGGCATTTTATCAACCACAGATTCAAGTGGGCTGCTAGCCAAACTGGCTTTCAGGTGATTGACCACAATGACATTGACAGACTGGAGCCTGAGTTGTATGATTTGGACAGTGTTCATTTAATTAACACGGGTTTTGATTGTTTAATTTGGATATGGTTGTTGCTAGTCAAAATGTTTTCAAAGTTTAACTTGGTATCTTTCATAACTCAGAATGTATTTGTGAGGCCATTGATGTGGGGGAGAATGGCATGGCATGCCTGTGTGGCAGCGACCTTATGGCTTCACCCTCCTGTGTTCCTCATGTTCTTTTTCAGTGGCCTCAGCTCTCCTCAGGTTGGACCCAGATTTGACCAATGGCCACATCAAGAGGTTTGTGGCTTGTAAGTACGTGTTAAATGGGTTTGCCACCAGGTCTGAGGTAGCAGCTATAAGCACTCAGTTTTCTTTGATGTGGCAACTGGAACATGTTAGTGTACGCAAACTGGCTGGAGATGATGGTTTGATGGTATTTGTTGATATCTTGCATATGAATTACTTATGGCATCGCTACTGGTTGCCCTTGTTTGTTATATAATAAAAGGTCTCAAAGTCAGTCTGGTGTGTTTTATGACTCGGCTCAGTTGACAGTATACTATAACTTTCCTGGGTGCTGTTGCATGTCAAGTATACTATCAGTAGTAAGCATTCAGAACTATGTAATAACTGACAGTGGTTTAGAATGCAATTGTTTGGTTATTATCTAACTTGTATTATTTGACATCTTAGCATATGATTCAAAATATTATGATTATTTACTTTTAGAGAGGAAGTAGTAACCTGGACAGTTCCTGAATTTTCAGGACTCCCACCGTATTAAAGAAGTACTCATGACTGTAAGTTGTTTCAAGCTGATTTTCATGATAAGTGCTTGAAAATGAACAGTCTGTCAGTTACAATTCACACAAAAATGCTCAGAGGTGAATCCAAGTCACCTCCACACTACAACTCAATCCCTCAAACCCCTCCAAATCTCCAAAAAAAGCAACAAAAACCATATAAAAGTATCCCAACCACCAAAAAGTCATTGCACTCAAAGAAATAGCATTTAGCAAGCACTATTTGTATGAGATGTTTAATATAAAAATATATATAAAACAGTATCCTGTGGCACCACGGTTAACAATAAATACAAATAGATGTTAAAAACGTATTTATTGTAACACATAAATATTAGAATTAAGCGCTTTCATCCACTAAAACAGGACTTCATCAGAATCAATTATTACCCAGAAACAACCAGGTATTTATAAGCAGTCATTAACTCGTGATTAAACCAATTAACAATTTTGTTTAATATAAAGCAGACTGTCATTTCTGAAAGAGGCATAGCATATAAACGTGCATTAAAAGAATGACAATTATGCATGATCCAGGTTTAACTTGTAAAAATGTGTGTTACTCTAATTATTTGAAATCATTCCAGTAGTACTGAATGTTATCTTTGCGTCTCTCAGTGACTGCTGATTATGACAGATGAGTGAGTTAAACCATTTTCATTCATAGACTTCATAGGCATATCAAGGCAATTGAGTCTCACAGACATTTATGTCTTGCAGGACTCACCCTCACGTTGCACTCCCTTTCTACAGAAGGACTAAGCCAGTCAATCCCAGTGTAGATTTGGGGGAACCTCTCCAATCACCCAGGTTTCATTTGTACTGCACTGCTTAAATTGCAGGGACAGTTTACTACAGAATTAGATGAGGTACTGTGTAAGTAACCTCTGTCTCAGTCATGTTTTATTAAACTTCTGATGAAGATTTATGTAATTGGTTCTGGTATTTTTGGAGGTATTAGACTTGTGGCGATACAAAATATCCATGGCAACAGGACCTCGAATGGCATGAAGGGAAAGACGTAGATCTTCCCTCTAGAATCTATAGAATATTGACCAGAATGACAATCCTTTCAATCTCTCTAGGTAGTTCAGGGTGTTTAATCCAATATTCTTTTTAGGAGCATCTGGGTCTTTCTAATTTGATTTGTCTACTGAGGTAAATCTCAATGGGGACATTTACCCAATAACTGGCCTAATCAATACTGAATATAAGGGAACTGCACTAAGTAGAAGGATCGTTTGACTACTTTTGTCCCAAACTATTTTTTCATTTTATAGTGGGGTATTGTGTATACTATATTCTGAGGGAGGGGTTGTTTACCAAATGTGACGATATTGCAGTTTTTGCATTTAACTTGAGCCCATTTTCAGTACACAAGGTATTTACAGGTATGAATTCTTGCTGAAGGCTTAGGTATAAGAGGGTGACTTGACAGAAACTCTGTTTTTATGTCTTCTACAAACTTGGGTCACTTAATATGGAGATCAGAAGAGTAAATGCCAGAAATAAAAGAGTGCCCACACTCAGTCCTGGGGGGATACCACTAATTAACTTTATTCTTCATTAACTTCATTCTTTCTGATGAGGCACCTTCAACTCAGATTTCTTAAATTGTCTTTTAGCCAGTTGGCTATAATTCCTCCCACTTAGGAATCTGTTTTTTTCAAGCATTTCTATTAATTATAGTGGTCAGGTCAAGATACACTATGTGAACAGTATGGCCACTGTCAACAATCTGTGTATTTCTCTTGGAGAGGTTAACCAGATTCATTAGGCAGGATGTTCCTTAAAAAGCCAACTGCTGTGGGTCAATCCTCATGAGATTTTTTTTATTGTAGTCTAAATGATAAGATATAAAACATTCTATGGTTTTATTGATGAGGCTCGGCAGGCTGATAGGTCTAGAATTTCTGGAGTTGATTGTAGGGTCATTCTTTTGTAGGAGCAATACCAGTGCAGAGCAACAAATGCCATGGACAGTCCCTGTAGCCTAACATATGTTGAACAGTTTTAGGAATGGCTTTATGACCCCGTGCTCAGCACTGTTTATTAAACATCCAGGTATAATGTCAGGCTCCTGTGGAGGAAGTATTTTTGGACTTTGCATCTTTAGTATGTGTTATTTTGAAATAATAGGAAGGATTCAGGGATTTGTATATTTTGGACCCAAGCCATGGGCTAAAGTTATCTCTGAATTTGTTTCCTAGTATATTATCTACATCTATTAGGTCAGAAAGGTAGGTGGCATTTTAAATGAGTTCAGAGCAATGTTGAGTTTTGTCTCTTAGCTTTATAACTTAGCTAAAGAATAATTTAGGCTTGTCCTAAGCTTCGGATACAAACCTATGTTCACAGGTGGCTTTAGTGCATATAATAGTATTTTTCCAAATGTTTAATGATATTTTTGATAAGACTATTGATATGAGGAGTTTTGGATATGCTCTATAATTTAAGAATTTTCTTTTTCCTTTTTTACAAAAGTTATTTATATTAGTGAAGCACCAGCTTGGTATGTTTTCACATTTCCCATTATAATTTGCTGTTGTTGTTAGAGCCAGTTCCATGCATTTATCTAAGTTAGCATATAACTTCATTGTGAAATTACCTGTCACCATTAAAGCTGATGCTGCTATTAGTGTATTCTGAAACCTCATCATAAAACTGGATGAGGTTAGTGCACTTGAAATCTTTGAAGTACATGTGCATACATGGACAAACTACTGAAGGGATCGCTGGGGGAAATGATTTATTTTGGTGTCAATTGAGTGCTTGTACATATTTGGTCAAACTATGGAAAGAATCACTGGAGGAAATTATTAATTTGAGTATCAGTGAAGTGCTTATGATTACATGGACAAACTGAAGGAGTTGTTGAGGGAAATTATTAATTTTGGTGTTGTGAAGTGTTTGTACAGACATGGACTAACTGGGTCTACGGTTAACAATTGAAAAGAACATTCAGCAAATGGCCATTCATCATATATAGACCAGCAAAAGTTCCCTTTATCGAAAGGCCAACTAATCTTAAAAAATTACATCGAACAATCATAGTTGGCCAACATAAAGGGAATGGAATGTAGTACCTTCTTACCTGTAATGGAGGATAAGAAAACTTGCCCTTTCTCCACTGTAATGCAATCTCATGGTTGGTGTATATAATTAGCAGGGGGTGTGGGGGGGCTGCTCTAATTATATATACCAACTCTGAGATCGCATTAAAGTGGGGGTAAGGACAGGTTCCCATTCAAGAAACATTCTGTTCAATCATTAACCATAGACTCGGGGAAACTACAGAAGGGATTGATGGAGGAAATGATTAATTTTGGTATCAGAAGTGCTTGTGTATACTTGGACAAAGTACTGAAGGGATCACTTGGGTAAAACTATTCATTTGATTGTCAGTGAAGTGCTTATGCATATGTGGACAAAGTACTGAAGGGATCATTGAGAGAAACAATTCACTTTTGGGTCATTAGAGCTCTTGTGAATACTTGTCAAAGTACTGAAGGGATCCTTGGGGGAAATGATTTATTTGAGTATCAGTGAAGTGCTTGTGCATACAAGGACAAACTACTGAAGGGATTGCTGGTGGGAATGATTAATTTCTTTGTCATTTGAGTGCTTGAGCATACTTGGGCAAACTGCAGAACTGTTTGTTGGGGGAAATGATTCATTTTAGTGTCAATGAAGCGCTTGTGCATACATGGTTAGATTGCTGAAGTGATCACAGGGAAGGCCTTGGACAAACCACTGAAGGGATTGCTGGGCAAATTCAGTTTGGAGTTTGTATAGTACTTCTGCATACTTGAAAAAACTACTTAAGGAATTCCTGGGGGAAATGATTCAAGTGTCATTGAAGTACTTGTGCTTACATGGATAAAATACTGAAGTGATTGTTGAGGGAATCATTCATTTATATGTCAGTGAAATGCTTGTACATACATGGTAAGTCTTCTGAAGGGATCATTGGGGGAAATCATTCATTTATATGTGAGTGAAGTGTTTGTGCATACATGGTCAGACTGCTGAAATGATCACTGGGGAGTCATTCTTTTATGTGTCAGTGAAAAGCTTGTGCATACATGGTCAGACTGCTGAAGTATTCCCCAGGGAACATTTTGTTTAGTATCATTTTAGTTCTTGTGCATACCTGGAAAACTACTAAAGTGACCACAAGGAGAACGAGATCCAAGAAAGATGATTGGTTTAATGCAAACAACACAAACAGTAAAATTGATTGACCTAGGTTTCGTCCACAAAACTCGGACTTCTTCAGAATACGGAACATACCTCAAACCACACCTTAAATAACAAAATAAATTCACACCATGACACTTAGAATTAAAACCAATTAATTAATTAACCCAATCTATTAACTGTAAAAAATCCTTTGTTAAATGACTTATCATATAAAATAAAATGAAATAAAATCATAAACATATTTAATGGTATATCTAATAAACCACATTACAATTAAATTGAATATAATAATATTTAAAATTAATTATGTATGTATATGTCTATATGTATCTTTAAAATTGCACATATAAAAAAAATATATATATATAAAATATATACCAAAAAAAAAAAAAATAAAATATATATATATATATATATATATATTTTAAATAAACGTGAGCTATAGTCACCTGCACTGCTAAACCCTGCCCATAATATGTTTAAGCTTGAGCACAGGCTTAACAGTGCATTATTCGTTAAGACCAGGAAAAGTGTGTGCATTCAGTTTCAATTGCCATTTTAACTCACTTAAATCTAAATGCACATCTAAAATCCTACCTTGTTGGTCACAAATAACCTGCTGCAAGACACAAAATTTAAATGTATGTCCATGGTGAGCAACAATGTGTCTGGCCAAGGCATTAGTAGACTTAAGATGTTTCATATCTAAAAGATGTTCCCTGACCCTCTCTCTAAATTGCCTACAGGTTTTACCTGCATAAAAGGCCATACAATGTTGACATTTAGCAAGATAAACAACATTCTTACTATAACAGTTAAAATGACCAGTAATACAAATATGTTGATTATTAACCACCAACTTACTACCCGTTTGTAAAATGTAAGAGCATATAGTACACCTACCACATTTAAAATTGCCCAACACCCTACTTGTGGTGACATTTTTGTATAATGAACATCTTTCAAAAATTTTTTTAAAAGATAAATCCTTCCTAAATACAAATCTAGGTGTATTAGTAAACTTTGATCCTACGATTTTATCCAATTGCAAAATACCCCAGTTTTTAACAATCGTCCTTGTAATAAAATCTGAATCCCCATTATAGGTCGAAATAAACAACAAAGGAACATTCCCTAAAGTTTGTGGTGAAACATGCCTTACAGAAGTTATTGTAACACTACCAGAATTAAGAATAGATTTATAAAATCCACTATGTCATTTGCCTTGAACCTCATTAAACAATTCCACACATAAATTCTGAGGATAACCTCTTTTCAAAAACAAGGAAGTTATATAATTTAATTCTTCCACAAATTCTATATCATCACTAACCATCCTGGCCGCTCTAACCATCTGGCCTTTAACAATAGCTCTCTTTTGATGGTTAGGATGCCAACTGCTGTACTGAAGATAAGAATTCGAGAAGGTAGATTTCCTATAAATCTTGGATTTAAATCTACCATGTGTCTTATCTAGGGTAAGTCTAATATCCAAGTATGTAATAGTATCAATATTATACTCATGTGTGAACTTTAAAAACCAAACAGTATTGTTAATCCAATATAACCAATTCACCTTCCCATATAATAAATATATCATCCAAAAATCGTGTATACATTTTAGTATACTTACTATATGCACTGGTGAATAAAAAATGATCCTTCCATATGCCATGATATAATTGGCATATATAGGGGCACATGCGGCTCCCATGGCCACTCCATTACTTTGCCTAAAGTAGTGCCCCTCAAAAAATATAAAATTATTATATAGGACCACTTCCATTAACCTAACCATAACGTTAATTTGATCTTGCTCAAATATACGTGTTGCTGCCATTTGATCCTCTAACCATGTCAAACCAGTATCATGAGGAATAACCGTAAACAAATTACATACATCAGTGGTGAGAAAAGTAATATTACCGTCAATTTTAAAGGCCTTCACTTTCTCTAAAAAATCCCAAGACTCTTTAATTATGTGAGGGAAACACTTCAAACCTAATTTCATATGATGGTCCAAATATTGACTAATAAAACAAGTTTTACTTCTCTTACCATCCACAATAGGTCTAAATTGAACATTATCTAGTCATTTGTGTATTTTGGGGATACCAAAAATTCCACTAACCACTGGATAAGGATTACTCATAAATTCATACTCATATTCAGTTATTTCACCCTGAAATAACATATCCTCTAACACAATATCCACTTTTTTATATGCAATGTTAATTTAATTTATACTGGTTTCATCATAATTATCTTCTATTAACATGGACATCATAATACTGATATAATCATTATTATCTACAATCACCACACCATTGCCTTTATCTGGCTTCATAATACGTATATTGTCAATTTTACCTATAGTTTCAATTAAGGCATACTCTTCATCTGCCATATTAAGGTGTGATTGCCTCTTCCGATGTGTAAAATGTTCTCTGATGTCCAATTCACACATTTTTTCAAATGTAGCTATCATAGGGTTCAAAGGTGGATTAAATGTACTCGGTTTGGACAAACTATCTTGCTTGTCCATTACCTGAGTTGTGTTGGCAGCTTCAAAATGAACCTTCAAGTTCATTTTGCGTATAAACAATTTCAAATCAATAAGTGTGTCTGCCAAATAACCTGTTCTACAAGGAACAAAGGTAAAACCTTTAGAAAAAAGATTAACAAAATCAATATTAAAAGAAAACTGGGAATAATTATATAATTTAAAATCATGTGCACTATTTTCAATAATGGTAGGTTTACTTAAAATACCCATCTGTGTCGAATTTAACATCTCTCTCTCTAACTCAAAAATGTCCATCCCCGCAGTATTACAAATAGAATTATTAACATCATAACTAAAACATACAGTTCCTTCATTGCCAGAATTTTGTTCAATATTGCCAATGGCCCCTAAAGAATCAACATCCTGTATAATACCTAAATTACATAGCTCACTAGTGGTATCCATTTCAATGGACAACTCTAATACATTTAATGAAGCGACTTGCTTAAAATTAAAAACATTGTTATACACATCTCTATCATCCCCAAGATTGTGACCTTCAACTTTCCATTACTTTCATTCAACTCAGTATATGTGCTCAAATTTAACAAATCAAAATCAAATTGTGTAATGGAATGTTCGTTTCCCAATATACTATTTGTGTAAAAATCTGAACTAGACATGCCCAATGAATTATTAGTCAAACACTGTTCAACCGCAGTAGTTAAATGCAAATTGTTGCCGGTAGTATTGTTGAAAAGATCATTTAATTCATCAGAACCATAATAAGACAGTTCAAAAGAACCACCAGAATGATTAAACATATGATTCGTATAGTCAGAGACGGGCTGCTGCTCAGCCAAAAGCTTACCTGTCACTTTGTTCACATTTTCTTCCCCCAAAGGAGAAAGACTGTTCATCTTCTTGGTCTCCAATATTCGTTCTGGACATTGATGGTGGGGTATCTCTTTTTTGGTTGAGCTCCCAATTGACCAAATTCCCTCTCCTCATATGATAAATCCTTGTTTTGAATTCTCTCAGAACATCTTAAACCGTCCACTAAAGGGCTCACAGCGTCAGCATTTGAATCTTTATCTGCTGCTCGCAAATCCGGTGTTTGCGTCACCTCACATTCTGCTTCCTGATTGGATGTCCCCACACGGTTGCTATACCTACCAGGAACAGCCCTTGATTGCGGATACACTTGGCCCGACTCATATACTTTAGTGTCCCTTTGAATTTTTTGTAATTTCTTTTGGTAAATAGCATCACAACTGCGGTCAACCTCATTCAAGATGTTAGTATAGTTGGTATAATAATGCCCAAACAACAAATCCTTAACAATGGCATCACTAATAATTTCAAGTTCAGATAAATAAGCATCAGTTTTATATTTGTTATACTTCACCATAATATCCATAATGCCTAACACATATATATATATTTTTTGGTATATATTTTATATATATATATTTTTTATATGTGCAATTTTAAAGATACATATAGACATATACATACATAATTAATTTTAAATATTATTATATTCAATTTAATTGTAATGTGCTTTATTAGATATACCATTAAATATGTTTATGATTTTATTTCATTTTATTTTATATGATAAGTCATTTAACAAAGGATTTTTTACAGTTAATAGATTGGGTTAATTAATTAATTGGTTTTAATTCTAAGTGTCATGGTGTGAATTTATTTTGTTATTTAAGGTGTGGTTTGAGGTATGTTCAGTATGCTGAAGAAGTTCAAGTTTTGTGGACGAAACCTAGGTCAATCTATTTTACTGTTTGTGTTGTTTGCATTAAACCAATCGTCTTTCTTGGATCTTGTTCTCCTTGTAGTTATTTTTGCTTTTTGGTTCCTGGTTTAAACTACTAAAGGGATCGCTGCAGGAAATTATTTTTGAGTGTCAGTGAAGATCATGTGTATATATATATATATATATATATATATATATATATAGACACAAATTACTGAAGGGATTGTTGGAGGAAATTATTAATTTTTTTACCATATTTACTGAATTATCGCTTAACACGTAGGCAAACACACATTTATATGAAAAAGCAATGTTAACTTGTTTACAGTTACAAATGTCACACACATGCTTTTATGCAATTATCATTAATCCAGCATTACATAACTTGCTCATTTCCTGCCATCCGTTAAACCTCACTCCTCCTCTATCTCCAAAACATTATTCTGCCATGTACTTTTCTCACAATTTCCATTTTTATGTAATTTTCCCTTACTCTTTTCTAAACATGCCATTTACAGTTCTTTTATCATTGTTACAGTATTCACTACTTTAAATACAGTTGGTTTAGCCTTTGATTCGCATTTTCCAGTAATCGATTTTTTTGCAGCCACCAGAATTAAACTATACAAGGCCTTACTATGTTTATGCAATTCAGATCCTCTGTATCAGATTAAAAAATAATAATAATTTCCTTTATTACACCGATTTGATCATCCAATATTTATGGCAGAGTACTCTGTAGGGAATTTTTAAAATCTGCCAAGTCATTACACTCCCAAAACACTTTCTCCCAATTAAATCTCCAGCATTTGCCATCTAACTGAGAAAAAAAATCTTTGGAGTCTCCTTGGGGTATAAAAATACCCAAGCAAACACTTAGGTTCATAGGTTCATAGATTAGTACTAAGCTAACTGCCCTTGCGAGCCATTTTAAGCTTAGCCAATTATCCCTTGTGAGACTCAAACCCTGCACCTTGTGTTTGTAAGGCAAACACCTTAACCATTAGGCCACCCTCCCTAGAAGCAAAAAAGCTATACTCCTGTCCTCCCATTGTTTTCTTGTGAATTGCTTATCCAATCTCTCTTCCCTATCCTTTCTGTCCTCTTCTGGTTTATTTATTTTGCTATTCTTTAATATTTTATATACCCTGCCAATTTTAGATTCATCTAAAAATGTTACCAGAGCGGGTATTTCACTTAGGATTCCCCTATCCCTTTCTATTTGCCTGTACTCTGATATTAGTGTCTGAGAGGAAGCCAGTCTCTAGCCTGCAGTCCAGTTCTCTTCTTGGTCTCATCCTATTCTTCTACCTTTCTCTCTTTAGCTATTTGCTCCCAATGCCTTGGTTACTTTGCTAGTTTTCTCCAGTAAATTCCAACCCCTCTTGCCTATTCTCTGTACCCCTAAATGCACTCATCCCTATCAGCAGAATCTCTTTTTTCCATTCACATGTTGGCTTAGTTCTTTTAGTTCTTAGAATACTTTCTGCTACTTTATAAATATAATATTGTTTCTCTTTTGGATTTCTAATACCATGATGGGAATGGGCCCCATTCCTAATTCAAAATACAGTTAAAGTTCATGAAATTAGTATTGTTTCAATCTTTGATGTCAGCCAGAAGTTATTTTCTCAGCACCCACAGTGTGCTCAGTAATGACATAAATACGTTTGTAGATTCTTTTTTATGAGACCCATTGCTCTTACTCCTATTGGAACTGTCTGAGTATCTTTCTTCCACATTGCTCTCATTTCTGCCTGCAAATCCTGATATTTTATGACTTTGTGTCTCTCTGTTTCAAGGATGTCCATTCCTCCTTCAGAATGGGTAATATGTAA
Organism: Protopterus annectens; assembly: GCF_019279795.1. Classification (NCBI taxonomy): domain Eukaryota; kingdom Metazoa; phylum Chordata; order Ceratodontiformes; family Protopteridae; genus Protopterus; species Protopterus annectens. The sequence continues at coordinate 845,288,352 of NC_056739.1, read as the reverse complement.
TCTTGGTATGCACTGATTTTTATAAATCATTTGATGAGCATGAATCAACCTTCTTCTTTTCCTGTCTAATCGATCGAACACCTTTGGGGGCCAGTCAGTCACCCCAAAACTTTAACTTAGGTCAGGAAAAGCAAATTGATTTATAGCTTGAATTTTGTTTGTAGATGTCAGCGCTATTTTCAGGATTAATTTAAGCCTTCCAAATATTCCTTACTAAGTTTTATTTGTACTTGTTCATGTTGTATTGTTGATCTTTCATCACTTCCCAAATATTTGTACACTCCCGCTTGCTGAAGTTTTGTTATATCACATTCTTTTTCCAAACTGATATTTGCTTGGTGTTGAGCTTTCCTGCTTTAAAGGTTGTTTTGCACATTTATCAAGATCAAATGACATTCTTATATCATCTGAAAAAGTGTAGAATACTTGTAGTTGTGCTTTCAGTTCCTCGTCTGATGAGCTATACAGTTTTAAATCATTGACAAAGAGAAGATAAGAAGTCTTTATACTTTGTTGCTTTCTGGAATCCAAATTATAGCCATGACCTAATCTGTTAAGCAGACATCTCAATGGGTTAAGGGCAAGGCAAAAGAGCAACGGTGACAGACTCAGCCTGGAATTTCCCCCTTTACATTTTTATCCATGGACTATAATTTATCCTTTATCTTGGCTTAACTGCAAAGTGTTTTGCCACTGTTTCATGGTCGCTGTGATGCACATTTTTAAGTACACTTTTATCCATGAATGTGTGATACTGTCAAATGCTTTTTTGTAGTCTGTCCATGCCATACTTAGATTCTTCCTCTTTTTACAGTTCTCCACTATGGCTTTAACAACAGATGATCCTTTGTTCCATGCAACTTTATTTTATTGCCCTTTTGTTCTATTGCCATAAATGAGTTTTCTTTGAAATGACTATAAAATTTGTCGGCATCAATACTGGTGTATAGTTTAAGCAACATTACTGGTCTCTAATTTTTAGGGTAGCTTGCAGATTCACTCTTAAGTAGGAGCTTTGTTTTTCCTGTTGTTAGCCAGGTTGGTGTCTTTTCAGGATGCCCATAAAAATATTTCTTACTCATGGTTTAATCTTCATGCAAAGATGTTAATACTTTTAACCAGAAGTTAGGTACTGCATCTAGGCCTGGGGTTTTCCAGTTAGAGGCTTTTCTTAACTTTGTTTCAATCTCTCAGGCTGTTACTTCATCCCATTTCATATCCTGTACCTTTGAACTTCTTATTCTTTCTTTTACTTCTTCCATCTATTTAGCATCTTTGTTATGTTCCACAGGATCTTCATAAATACTTCTGCAAAATGTATTTACTTCCTCTTTTTTTGGCAGTCTTTCAATTCCTTTTACCTTGTTTTCCAATTCTCTATAAAACCTTTTTGGGTCATCAATAAATTGCTTATTTTGTACTTTTCCTTTATATTTATCTATGTATCTTCTAAGTTTTTCTGCCTGTGCTGATATTTTTAGTTTATTATTTGCGATGATGCATGATAAATCCTGATCTGCTATAATACTGCGCATTGCTTTTATCACAACTATCTTTCTAAGTATTTTTATTGATCTGTTCCCACTTCTATACTCTTCTAACAGTGACACTTCTTGCCTTAATTGCTTTATAGTTTTCTCTATTTGATATTCCATGATGGTATTCGATTTCTCCCCTTCCTTTCCCTTACTACCCTGTGTTCTTGTGGTAGAACTTTATCTGTTATTAATTCATTTATTAATTCAGCTGCACAGTAATATATCCTGTTTAAGTTCTGCTACATTGCATGGATCTTTATGGACAATCCTAATTACTGTATTAATTTGTTTTATCAAACTTCTAACTTTTTGGGTTTTATTGACCCCCTGCAGTCTATTTCCTTCATTGAGTTTAATATGTTGATCTATCTCTATTATATCAAGCACCTTTTGTCTTAGTTCATTTTCTTGTAAACTGAGGCACTTTTTTGTTCTCCATTTTCTGAGGGCATTCTATAGAAAGTTCTATAGCATCTTCCTATGGCACATTCTCTTCAATTTCAATTTCATCCTTTGTCATCCATTGCTCTGTCATATGGGAACTCACTGGCTTATTCCTCAACATTGACTGTCAGAGTTGCCACAGTTTCCTGTACCATCCTTGCTGTCCAGCTTTAAGTGACCATTTATACTGGTTTGCTGTGGAAGGCTCCAAAGTATCTTCATATGGCAACTGACCAGTTGCTTCCCATTCCACTGGTTTCTCCTTAATTTGGATGTCTATTGCTATATTCTGCTGTGGTGCTTTCTGAGTTAGATTTTCTACACTGAATCCTTCACTTTGCAGGTACTCCATAACTTCAGTTTCTGTTTCTTTAACTTCTCCATCACTAATCTCCTTTTCTGCTCTTTTTCTTTGTTTTCTTATTTTTTTATCATAAAGTTGTCCATGTCTGGATTCTTTGCCTTTACTTCTCTTCAAATATCTTTGGCGATGCTCTTTTTGTATTGATTCATTTTGCTTTCTCGTTTGCATAATTATTACACCATATTAAAATCTCTTTTTCTTTCCCATGTCCGTATTTCTTCTTCAGATGTCCCCTTATCTTCCAATTTCTCCTTAATTTTGGACTTGTTTCATCATGCTATGATGTAACCTGTGTTAGAACTTCTACACCAAGTCCTGCACTTTGCAGGCATTCCATAACTTTGACTTCTGTTGTTTTAACTTCTACTTTACTAATCTTCTTTTCTACATTCCCTCTTTTTGAAGTTATTTTTTTTATTGTAAAAGTTTCCATATCTGGATGCCTTTGCCTGTATTTGTCTTTGAATATCTTTGGGGCTGCCTTTTTTGTATTGATTAATTTGGCTTTCAACTTTGCATAAATATTGCACCGTATCAACTATCTCTTTCTTTCACATGTACATATTTCTTTTTTATACTTTTCAAAAATCTTTAGATTGTGTTATTGATATTTTCACACTTCCTCAGATGCTTATTTTTACAAACATATCAAAGTATCTTGGTCTATATAATGTTTTTCACAAATCTGGTGCATTAATGAACACACATTTTTATTTGAAGCTTCTGACAGTTTTTCTTGTGGAATTAATTTTCTTTCCTCTATTTTTTTCTCTTAATCTTTTGTTTATCTTGTGTCTGGAAATTCTGGGCTTTTTGCATAATCGTAACAATACATAATTTCTTTCTTATCCTCAATAGTCCACTATATCGTCTTTATGGCTCTTTTTTGGCCTATCAGTTTTTGTGATTTTTGTGGACTGCTACTCCTTCTACAACAAGGGGGCATCCTCCCCATGGGCCTGGCCCCATTGTTGGAATGTTTCCTTATCTTGAGGATTCAACACTGGCATTTTTTCCTGGCCTAGCACCAGTGCACCTACCAGGATTTGGCACTTTTTTATCCTGGGTCTTGTGCACCCAGCTATCTTTTTATTTTTTGACCTACTTCTGTCCATGATGTATGCTATATGAAATACATTCTATATATCAGTGTCACCTTGGTGAGATTTTTTGAAAAACAGGGTTCACACAGTGAAGGTACCCACCAAGACTTGAGGATGAATTTGGTTTCAGCCATACTACTGTCCTTTGCTTACTGACTTATCCTCTCTCCATTCTAACCTCTTTTTTCTTGCTATGGTATTTCTTTCCTGGAACAAAAGTTGCTATACTACCTAGATCACAAAAGCAAACTAGGAACGCAAAAAAAAAAAGAAAAGAAAAAAGAAAAAGCCACTCTGTATGAAATCATATTCAATAAAAGAAGCAATAGTCTCTAAATAATAAATGCAGCCTATGACAACAAAATAAATAATGTGGAAACAGTGTTTGGCAAAAGGTCTTGTAAGGTATAATACAATTTTACACACCTTAAAACATTTTTGTTGAGATCAACCCCAATATGTAGGTTGTTAAATAGCACACAAACACATTCATATTATTATACAAGCAGTTAGTCAACCAAAAAAGGGAATGTAGCAGGCACTGCAACACAAAGTGACAAATCACACCTACAGACCTAAGCTATCCCATCCAGTGACCAATAAATGAGGATGCTCAAAGTTAAAACCAAAGACTGCCTGAAAATGTGAAGGATAATGGTACTCGTCTGAATATATCTGAGGCATTGAACTACAAGCATTGTAAATGTCAGAAAGGGTTTCATCATTTTCAAATAGAGCAAAAATGCATTGTAATTTCTATATAGAGGACAATGCTCTTAGAGCAACTCAGCTATACGTTGAAAAATAATACACTGTGGTGATGCTCTTACAAATTAGAAGTTACATTATATTTTCTAATCCTGATCATGAGGCCCTCCTGCATCTGGGATATATACATTTTTGTATCATTACTGACACTTGGATTACTCTGAATGAAAGTACTTCTTCTGTACCTGGGTTTATAACAGAAGTAAACAGATATATTACTGTGCAGCTAAATTAATAACAGATAAAATTCTACTACAAGAACACAGAATACTAAGGGAAAGAAAGGGGAGAAATCAAACACCATCATGGAAGTATCAAATAGAGAAAACTATAAATCAATTAAGACAAGAAGTGTCACTGTGTGAAGAGTATAGAAGAGGGAACAGATCAACAAAAATGCTCAGAAAGATAGTTGCGATAAAAGCAATGTGCAATATTATGACGGATTAAGATTTATCATGCACTATCACAAATGTTTTCCTTTCAGCTTTTCCCATTAGGGGTCACCACAGCAGGACAACAGTCTGCAGAACAATTGGCGGTGGAGTTTTATGGTGTCGAGTTGCCAGCCTGGTGCCAAAACTTCCACAGAAAGAACACACACACTCACACCTAGGGCCAATTTAGAGTGTCCAATCCACCTTAAGCATATTTTTGGGATATGGGAGGAAACCGGAGCACCCGGAGGAAACTCACGTTACCACAGGAAGGACATGCAGACTGTGCACAAAAGGCACCCCAGCTAAGAATCGAACCGGAGAACCTCTTGCTGTGAGGCAGCAATATTAACTGCTGCACCACTGCAGCCACCCATGCATTATCACAAATAATAAACTAAAAATACTAGCACAGGCAGAGAAACTTATAAGATACACAGATAATTATAAAGGAAAAGTACAAAATAAGCAATTTATCGATGACCCAAAAAAGTTTTTAGAGAATTGGGAAACAAGGTAAAAGGAATTGAAAGACCCCCCCCCCCAAAAAAAAAAAGAAGAAATAGACACATTTTGGAGAAGTATTTATGAAGATCCTGTGGAACATAAAGAAGATTAAAGGTACAGGATATGAAATGGGATGAATTAACAGCCATAGAGATTGAAACAAAGTTAAGGAAAGCCTCAAATTGGAAATCCCCAGGCCCAGATGCAGCAGCAAACTTTTGGTTAAAAGTATTGACATCTTTGCATGAAGATTTAGCAATGAGTAAGAACTATTTATATGCGCACCCTGAACAGACACCAACCTGGCTAACAACAGGAAAATCAATGCTCCTACCTAAGAGTGAACTTGCAGGCTACCCTAAGAATTATACACCAATAACTTGCCTTTTGAGGACATATAAAATATACACTGGAATTGATGCTGACAGAGTTTATAGTCATTTAGAAGAAAAAGTCAATTTTGGCAATAGAACAACAGGGCAATAAAAAAGTCATATGGAACAAAGGATCATTTGTTGTTAAATAAAGTCATAGTGGAGAACTGTAAAAAGGGAAAGAATCTAAGTATGGCATGGATTGACTACAAAAAGCATTTGACATTATCTCACATTCATGGACAAAATAATGCCTAAAAGTGTGTAAGATACACCCTAGACTGATAAACTACATCACAGTGACCATGAAACAGTGGCAAACCACTTTGCAGTTAAGCCATGATAAAGGACACATTATTATTCCTGGGATAAAGATCCAAAGGGGGATATTCCAGTGTGACTCTGTATTGGAGTTGCTGTTTTGCATTGTCCTTAACCCATTACGATGTCTACTTAGCAGATTAGGTCATAGCTATAATTTGGCTCTCAGAAAGCAACAAAGTGTAAAGACTTCTCATCTTCTCTTTGTCGATGATTTAAAACTGTATATCTCATCAGATAAGGAACTGAAAGCATAACTCCAAGTAGTCAAAACGTTTTCAGATGATATAAGAATGTCATTTGGTCTTGATAAATGTGTGAAAGCAACCTTTAAAGCAGGAAAGCTGCAGCACCAAGAAAACATCAGTTTGGGACAAGAATGTGATATAAAAGAACATGAGCAAGAGAGAATGTATAAATATTTGGAAAATGATGAAGGATCAACAATAAAACATGAACAAATGCAAATAAAACTTAGTAAGGAATATTTTTGAAGACTTAAATTAATCCTAAAAACAGCATTGACATCTAGGAACAAAATTCAAGCTATAAACCAATTTGCTCTTCCTGTCCTAATTTACAGTTTTGGAGTGATTAACTGGCCCTAAAAGGTGTTGGATAGATTAGACAGGAAAACAAGAAGGATGCTTCATACCCATCAAATAATTTATAAAAAAAAAAAAAAAAAAAAAAGAATGTCCAGATTTTTTACTCTTATTTTTGGTCCATTAATCATAAAAATTGTAGTTTTCTGGCAATTCACTTGTAAACCATTGAGAACTGAAGTCAAAAAATAATGGCAGACATTTGATTGTCAGACTTCATATCCTTCAGAAACTTCATGCTGATGCAAAAGTTGTTATTCTATGAACTTTCTAAGTTTGTAAGATCAATATTTAAAAAAACGTCCCTATTTTTGGGCCTTTGCCCCCCCCCTATTAATTGGGGCTTTGCCCAGATTTCTTGCTCTAAGAGGTTGAGAGGTATGATACCAAATTTATGTATTCCCTGTTCAGAAGGAGGTATGGGCCTACTTGAAATTGATTACATATACAGATCTGCAATTGTGGGACTACATACATATCTGCTGACCTCACAGGACCCAAATATACTGAACGTTTTGAAACATGAGGAGAATAAATATAAAATGACTTTCCTTCTTAGTCTAGTCGAAGCATATCTGCATCAAGCGGGAATGGAAATCAAACCAGAAGTAGATAAAAATCAGGCAGCAATTTAATGTGTCAAAAAATGAAAGAATATAAGGTGATGGATCAGATGAGAAGGCAAAAAATGTGGAAAATGCATAAATATAGTTGCAAGTTTAGGGCAATCTTGGAAGAACCTCATGTTGATCAGGATCGAATGCAGGAATTGTTAAGAAGAGGCAAATTCAAACCAAAGATGAAAGGATAATATTGGTGGCCCAAGATAGTGGGCTATGTACAGGTTGGTTTATAAAGTCTATTGAACATGAGGGAGAAACAGACAAATGTAGATTTTGTAAAACAGAGTTGGAAACAGTCGCACACCTCATTGTGGTTGGGATATACTAATGGCAGGATGGCTGTATATTCAAAGGCATAATAATGTGGCAAGACTGTTGCACTGGGGATTGTGCAAACATTATAATGAAGTAACTGAAAAACACTGATAACATGAGTCACAAAGCATAATAGAAAATGATGACATCTATATCACATGGGATCAACCATTACCAACAATTCAAAAGACAAATACAACAAAACCAGATATAGTGATCCATGAAAAGAAGATAAAAGTAGCACTGATCATTAAAATCACTGCAACCAGTGACTACAGTATCTTGCATACAGAGAGACATTAAGTCATAAAATATCAGGATTTGCAGGCAGAAACGAAAGCAATGTGAAGAAAGATAACCCAGACAGTTCCAATAGTAGTAGGAGCAACTGGTCTTATAAAAAAGAATCTACATTTGTATCTAGATATATTACCAATACATGTAACTCATTGTGGGTGCTGCAAAGAACACTTCTGGCTGAAATCAAAGATTTAAACAATACTAATTTCATCAATTTTAATCATAGCTTGACTTAGGAGTGGGGTTCATTACCATCATGGTATTAGAGACCCAAAATATTTGGAGATAAAGAGAACAAGAAAATTCTGTGCGTTTGTTATTTATTAGAGAAGGATTGGTGCCATGCTGTTATAATCAGGTAGTTATGCCTACATATAATCAGGTAGTTATGCCTACATATAATCAGGTAGTTATGCCTACATATAATCAGGTAGTTATGCCTACAAATGTTAGAAGGTGAACACTACATCAGTCCAAAAAGAAATAAACTGAAGACCACAGACGAAGAATCCAACATATACACTCAATTTATTGTACCTCTAGCGCTTCGGCAAACGCGGAGACGGCTATGTAATACTGACATAGACTTTTATAAAGAAATTAATGTTACAAGTAGGATGTTTAGATCAAGGGGCTATAATGAACATTGGATTCAAACAGCCACAGATAAGGTTATTAATGAACATCATATAGTTGGTACTTATAATCATATAGAGGGATGCAAGAAAGATGTTGCAGATCAAGAGAAAAGATTAGTTTATTTTGTCTCTACTTATAGTGTATTCAGTAGTGTTTTAATTGAGATTGTGAAACATTACTGGTATTTTTTGTTTAAATCTGTGGACCTGAAGAATTTAATTTCTAGGTCTTTAGGTATTTCATTTTGGAGAGATAGAAATTTAAAAGACATTTTAGTACATAACAAATTTAAATATCCAACTGAGACACTAAGATGTAGAACTATGCAGGGGCAAGGTACTTTAGCCTGTGGTCATTGCAATGTATGTCATTTTATTGTTCCAACTTTCAACTATATAAATGGCCATCTATTTGAGGTTAATAATATATATAATTGTAACACTGAAGGCATTATTTATGCATTAAAATGTCCTTGCAACCTTATATATATATATATATATATATATATATATATATATATATATATATATAGGGGAAAGTAAAAGGAAGTTTAAAATTAGACTGCAGGAGCATATTAGGAATATCATTAATAAAAAAGAAGATAGCCCTGTGGCTAAACATTTTATGCTGGCTCACAATTCTAACCCTAATGGGTTACAAGCTACTATCTTAGAACATATTGATAAATGTGTATTTTCTGATCATTTGTATAAAAAGAAGTTGTTGTATAAAGAAAGTATTTTTATTCTGAAATATGACACTTTATTTCCTCAGGGTCTGAATGTAGAACGTAACTGGTGGCTTTTAATTTAATTTGATGGGTTTTTTTAATGTTTATTGATTAATGTTTATTGTTTAATTGTTTGATTTATTAGGGTATTTAAACTGTGTTGGTTATATGATGTTTTATACTCCTTGAAGGTGTTTGTGGAAGCGCTAGAGGTGCAATAAATTGAGTGTATATGGTGGGTTCTTCGTCTGTGGTCTTCAAATTTAGAAGGTGACAAAAGGAGCAGTAAAGCTGGAGGTGGTCTGTGTTGTTGTTAGCTCCTGCCTATTTCACACTCTAACATGAGAACTGAGTTTATCAGCACTTAGAAATGCTTAGCAAAAGCATGTCAGGCATGTTTCTAACATCAGAAAAGTGTTTAACAAGCCTACCATTTTGCAGTTTAGCAGTGCATTCATGCCTCTCCAAGCAATACAAATGACTTAAGCCTGGAGAGACATGATCATGTTTTCTTGGAGTTAAGTAAGCTTTTCCAGCTTTGTATATTGCCAGTTACAGAAAAAGAGGTGTAAGAACACAACTTGCATTACAGCTGTAAAAGTCATACAGAAACCTTTAAATAGAACCAAAAACATTTATATATGTGCAGAAGTGATAGAAATCTTAACATGTCACTCAAATCGTTGTACTGCATTCATTATGCGATTGGCCATATCATTTATCAGGCCATTTATTAAGTACAACGGCCCCTTTAGGATGTATTTCACTAAATATATCAGACAGAAAGATCCCAAAGGTCCTAACCCAAAAGATCACGGCCCTAAAGTCCCTGAGTTACAAAGAAAGGTTGGAAACTTTCTTTATTGCCTTATAGACTTTTGAGGGGAGATCTCTTGTCTTGCTTACCATGCCATTAGAGACCTGATTGTCCTGCACCTTCTTTTTCTCCAAAAGTCCAATATCACCCCCAAAACTAGAAACAAAGACCTGAATCTTCATCGGCAGAATTTATAACCTGTGGAATAAATGTCCCCTACATGTTAAACAGTGTGACTCACAATCTTTCTTGAAATATAAACTACATTGACTGGGTGAGTATACACAGATTTACTCAGTGATTCACTGGTATGACCCACCTGGCCTGAGGGAGGGTACCGGCAACGAGTGAATGGTGATTGGACTCATTGACCTTGGAATATCTGTAAATCTGTGATACGTACATATGTATGTATGCATGGATATGCGTTTGTATCTATAGCTATATGTATATCTACATATATGTATGCATGCTAACATTTCACTTGGTCAAATGCTCACTTGTTTGACAAAGGGAACTGCAATGATGCTTGTGTGACTGGCAGTATGTTCATACATGTATTACAGTGACTGCCAATATTGTCAACAAAGATAGGAGGGTTTTTGAGTAGGCTGGGAGTTTGTGTGTGATTGTGTGTGTGTGTGTGTGTGTGTGTGTGTGTGTGTGTGTGTGTGTGTGTGTGTGTGTGTGTGTGTGTGTATGCATTAGATTACATTGGGGCTAGGTAAGGGAACAGGTTTAGCATATGTACAAATGTGCGTGTATGTGTAGGCTTACTGTTAGGGTTAGCTAAGAGGATAGATTTAGTGCATGTGTAAGTGCATATGTTTTAGTGTTAGTGTAAGCTTAGGTAAGGGGATACATTATTGTTTTGTGTGGGTGTGTTTACATGTGTGGAAAGTGTCCATGCTGTCTTGTGTAGTGGTAGTGTTGCAGAAAGTCTGCAGGTGGTGTACAAAGGCTACCCCAGAGTGACACATGAAGCCTGAGGAGGCATTGTGTGTTAAGCACAAGCACACTGATGGCAGAGACACTCGTGTTTTGCCACACAGTGAATGCATTGCAGAATATGTGTCTTTATGTGAGTGAGGGCAGGTAGTGCAGAGAATTAAGGCCATAAGTTGTTAATGAGCTGCTTCCTTTAGTCGAGAGTTTGATTCCATCATCCTACATTTGCCTGCTGTAGGACTCTGAGCAAGTCCCTTAACCAGACAGTGCTTTGGGGAAATTGGAAAACAGGCGAAACTCATTAATGTTCTGCCTGACTGCATGCCGAAAAAGTACCTATGAAACTCTAGGGAGTAACTGTACAAAAAAAATCTGCACCTGCCATCAGATGGATGTGATCTCATTTGTGCTTCTAGCCATGTCTGGATAAAGAGGGATTAGCTATAAGCAGAGAGAGACTTCTTCATGGAAAGATGGTTAGTGCTAAAGGCAAGTTCTAGTCTGGAAGATGATAGTGGACAGACCTAACCTGAAGACATGAAGAATCTTGGAGCGAAAAAAAGTGCAACATTAAAAAAAAATAAAAAAAATAAATAAAACTAAGCTGTGACCACAAGGCGGCAACAAAGTGCTGTGACAAGTGCATGGATAATAGCAAGATGGAGGTAAAAAGGAGGCTGAAGAAAGTACTATAGAGTCCTGAAATATCACAAGCAGAATGTGTAAGAGATGAGATTATTGCTACATAATTGGAGGAAAGAGGTCTGGAAACTTTTATGTTGACGGAGATGATAAACTGAGATGACTACACGAAGCAGCTCATTAACAACTTATGGCCTTAATTCTCTGCACTACCTGCCCTCACTCACATAAAGACACAAATTCTGCAAAACACGCTAAAACTCGCTGCCGATTCGGGGGCATACCCTATAAGCATTCTAATAAATAGATTCCTTCAGGAAGCCTGTGTCCCCAATTTATGGAAAAAAGCCATTTCACTTCACAAAGGTGGCTCATCCACTGATATCTCCAATTTTCGTCCCATTGCTATATTGTCCCCTATTTCCAAAATTCTTGAACAATGTGTACAAAAACAACTCTTAGAATATCTACTGAAAAACAACATACTTTCCTATACACAATATGGGTTCTGCCCCGGCCATTGCTCATCTACTGCACTTATCTCCTTCCTTGACAAAATCACCAAAGCTCATGATTCAGGTAACATAGTGTCAACCATTTTTCTGGATTTATCAAAAGCATTTGCAGAGTTTGTGTTTTTCAGATGCCCGGTGCTTTTTGACCCAGTCGGCAGCCTTGCCTTGACTAACTGGTATGTTATTTTTAGTTTAAAATGCTTTTTGTTAGTTCTTGTCTCTGTGTTAGGCAAAATTAGCTTAAAATAGCAATTAGTGTGATCGGACATTTTTTAGAGCATGAACGGACATTAATGGATGTAGCCCAGGCAATTCTAACTCATTGGTGACTGTTCTTATGTTTAGCTGTCTATTTTGAGAGATAATTTAGCTGTTACTGCTGTTTGTGAAGGAAGACTAACATTACTGCTTATTATATGCAAAGAACGAACTTTACTGTTTGCAGCCTTGGAATGCTTGATGTTTTGTTTGCACTGCTGGTAAGGCAACTTGTTTGAAGAAATAGTCTTAGGCATGAAGGAAACTCTGAATTTTATCTGATAGAAAGCATTGTATGGAGTAAATTCAAGTTTAAGTCATGTTTTACATTGTTTTTAGACACATACTGTGAAAATGGAGCACAGATTCAGTGTGTAGCAATACGGAGTTTCTGTCTACCATATTTACTCTACTTGAAGTGCATGCTAACTTGCCTGCTTGTTCTGTGGCTGGTTGTAGTAGCCAGAAAGGTTCTCACAAAGGTTCTCATCCCTGTTCTGGTTTTATTTTAGGTAGACCCCCTAAATAACTAATAAACAGAATCTCCTGCCTGAAGGAAGCTGTCCTGCAAACAGTCCCCACAAAAACAACCTGGAGGCCATCTTATAATAGGCTAAGGTTATTACCTTACAAGTCTACTGTAACAATACATTGTATCCTGCTGACCGGGGTCTAAAGGTACCTTAGTCTGCCCCCTTAATAAGCTGGTACCTCTGCGTATAATCTACTTTAATTGCCTTAGCATTCTGTTATAGCTACAGTTACACCCTGTAAATTAAAGTCTTACCCTGCTCTCCCACACAGAACCCTGTTAATTTTTAATCTAAACCCACTACCTACAGACAGCAATTACCCTGCTAGTTATCAAGGTATAGAATAAACTTTTTTGTTAAAAAGTTTAAAACACAGCTATAAAACTCTGTTTAAAAGAAATAAAAACAAAAGTACAGAGCATTAGGTTTCAGTAAAAACCTACCCATACATACCTCAGAATATTCTCAGAGCCAGTGTGTTAGCCCCACTATGCTCACCCTTGCTACATACCTGAGAATATTCTCGGAGTCAGTGTGTTAGCCCCGCTATGCTCGCTCTCACTGTGCTCAGGTGTGCTCCGCTCCTCTCCCTGCCCCCCTATTTTCACCCACCCCCAGAACCTCTACATTTATTGGTAGGTAACCACACCCCTATTACAGCATCCTATCAGCTGTCAACACTATACTCTACCAACCAGGTTTTAATTATCCTATCAGCTCCCACCTATTTATATTCTCTACACCCCACATTACTGTCTATACTTTTAGCATCAGATCCTCTGCTGAACTAAGAAGTCTTATAACCTTACAACTATTCTCCTTCTCTCACAATGTTATATTACTCCTTACTACCCATCCTGTTAGTCACTTATGCACTTACCTTGTATTAAAACCAATTGCTTACGGGTTATCGTTACCCAAAAGGCCAAAGTATAACCCCAACAGTAAAACATCCCTCTTTCAGCCATCCTAATAACACTGGGCCCAACTCATCTACTTATTCTCTTTTTCAGTGTACCAATCCCTGGCACCTTAGCTCTAGATCTAAGCAATATTATAGACTTCTAAACAAACTTTTGAAGCTCATCACTAAGTATAGTCCTAGGCTTCTACTCAGTGGTGATGTTCACCCCCAACCCTGGCCCATCTACTACTAACATAAACGCCCCCACCACCTTTAAACTAAGCCATAAAACTACAAACAGTAGACTATCTAACTCTCCCCTAGCCTGCCATCTCAATATTAGAAGTATTAATAACAAAATACATGAACTGCATGCACTCCTGGCTGTCCACTCCCCTGACATTCTCTGTTTATCTGAGACCTGGTTAAAACCTCACACTACTGACAGTGAAGTGTTACCACCTGGTTATAACATACACAGGCTGGATCGGCTTCTAGGAAGGGGGGGGTAGTAATACTATACAAATCTGAATTGAATGTAACCTTAGCTGTTAACCAACCACCTCAGACTAGTAATTCAGGAAATTCTTGCCACCAGACTGCAGATTAGCAAGAGTAAATACATAAACATCATCTGTATGTATATTCCCCTGGGTAATGATATGGCCACACTTGAAGACACCATACATTGGCTAGCATATCACTACCTGCAAGAAACCCTACTATTTGGAGACTTTAATATAGACTGGGGCACCTGTTCCTTAGAGACCCTTACTACCCATATTAACCTGCATACATTTTCACAACTCATATCTACCCCTACCAGGCTAGGTAAACCTAACCAAAACGAGAGCGTACTCAACTGGGTACTCGTAAATAGTAACCCCCAACTGTACACTGCTGGTACTCTCCCTGTTGACCTAAGTGACCACCTTCGCACTTATATAGTTAAACAAAAATCCAATAATCCGCAAATACCCTTACTCAGAAAAGTCAGAAACAAAAACAACTTTGACCCTGCCAAATTCCTGCAGGAACTTAACTCCTGCAACTGGTCTATGTTATTACACCTCCCTTTGGATGAGGCAGTTGTATATTTTAACAATAAATTTCTTGAAATCCTTAACTGGCATGCACCTACCCGCTTAAAGTGAACTAAAGCAAAAACTGTACCATGGCTTTCTAAAATGTCTCGAGTAAAAATTATCTACAGAAACAAACTTTGGGCTACATGGCGCTCTACTAAAGACCCCCATGATCATGTTAAATACTGACAAGCTAGGAACAAAACCAAAAAAATCTATACTACAAAGCAAACAACAATACTACTGTAACTTACAAACAGTCAACCAGAACAACCCTCAGAAGTTCTGGGCAGGTCTGAATAATCTGCTTCATCCTGGTAAAACTTCTACCCCTTATCCCCGCCACTGCCACTGATAACCCCCCTGAGAATGTAGCAGGCAGCTTTAATCATTTCTTTACTGAGACAATTCAAGCCCTAACTAGCCAACTATCTTTCTGCTCTCCCGGCCGTGATAGAACCATCCATAAAAACATACTCTCCTTCAGCTTTCAGCCAGTGTCCACTTCATTTATTTACCTTAATCAAAACATTAAAACCCACCACCCTCTCTGCTGACCAACAATTGTAATCTTGAAATCTACTCAACTGGCTATACCAAGATTGAGTTAGCAACCCATACTAAATTACTGGGAGTAATAATTGATGAAAACCTTAAATTTGACCTTCACATTCACAACTGTATAAGTAAAACCCACAAAAAACTTGGACTTCTCTACCAGCATAGTAAATTCCTCTCTCTCCCAACCAAACAAACTCTAGCCTCATCATACCTCCTATCCTCACTAACCTATGGCACCCCATTGCTACTAAATCTACAGTCCTCACTACTCACAAAATTGGAATCTTGCTATAACAAGATAGCAAAATTCGCTACCAACATCGCCATTCTGCATACCACTGTCTAGCCCTCAAACAATTGCAATGGCTGGAACTCCCCCACTAACTACCTGTCCAACAGCTTACAGGTGCACACAAACTAATATACATGCCCCAGGACTGCCCTGCTCTGAACTCTCTAATTACCCTCTATAAGCCTGCTAGGCCCCTACGATCTGAAAACAAATTCCTCCTCCAAGTTCATAAACTCAAGTTACCAGCAGGACAAGTACTATACTCTTGGATAATAGCCAAAGCCTGGAACAACCTCCCTCATTCTATCCACTGTCAACAATGCCATTCTACATTTAAAAAGGAATTACACCTTTATTTTCTATCCAAATGGATATGCAACTGTTCCACTACTGACTCCGCCATAACCTAATTCTCCCAAGTATTCAGATATGCATACACTAGCCTATTCTAACACTGCAAACTTCTAACACCAATCGAGTCTAACTTACCCCAAAACTACCTACCCATATCTCTACAAAACACTTCCCTGACACATTCTCCCTAGTGCTTAAGCCTCCCCTTCCTCACCCATTCTCCCCTCATCAATCTGTTCTCCCCCCCTCTCTCTCCTTTCCCTTCCTGTTATTTATCTTCCAAAAATGCTATCTTCTTGTAAATATTGTAAATACTACATCTTCTTGTATTTGTCACAACCAAAGCACATGTGTTCTATGTAATTACTCTTTAACATTAAACACTCTCATGTTTCTTTGTTATTCCTGTATTGCTACAATCAGAAAACTTTAACCTGCATATTCACTTTGTAACATCCACTTGTAATTTTCTATTGCTACTTCTCTCTTGTTATTTTCAGATTTGATGCAATGTTATGTCCATAATTAACTGTATGGAGCTTTTCTTCCCGGGCCTCCACCGAGAATGGGCTTCCGAGCCCAGTGGACTTTCCCAGTAAACAAATAACAATAAATAAATAAGCCAAATGCTGATGAGAAAGTAAGCTGCAGTACTATGGTGACTGGTATGCTGGAAGAAGTAATGGAGGAGGTGCCGACAGATCCATCAGGAAAATGAGCAGGACTAGCAGAAGGTGCTGACATCACTTTAAGTGTATGCTTGGCCAGTGCAATTGGTGGTTTTAAAAGCATGCCCCTGCAACAGGGTGTTGTGAGCAGCAAGAAAATTTGTAAATCTGCAGAAATGGAAGCTAAAAGAAAGGACAACAAAGCCAGAAGATGAGTGGTAAGAATCAAAAAAACAAAGTGACACTATTAACAGGTATGATGGACAGCATTATTTTACTTTTGGGGTTTAAAGTGTAGAACATAAGAACATTAATACACTTAGGAACCAATGACTTTTGTGAGGTTATTTTTTAATCTTTTACTTTGCTGATGAAACAAATATGAATGAAGAGGAACTAAAGAGCTGATTTACACCATGGATTTAATATACGTTTCAGAATTTGGGACTACAGTCTTGGGAGAAAATAAATGTGCATCACATGACATCTGACACAGCAACCCGAATTAAAGACTTCTGTATGTTTCTAATAAGGTGTATAAGATTAAAAAATGTATGAGGAAAGAAATGCTTGGACAGGGGGTAGGTGGTATTGGTAACACTGGGTTAACATGAGGGAAAATGCAACATATTTCAAATGTTAGATCTGTGAATGGGAAATGGGGAGCAGTGAAATATACTGGGCTCAACTTAAAGCATTTTTGTGTGGATGAGAATCACTTGGTGCAAGACGATAATAAAAGGAGATTCATTTGGGGAAAGGGGAGATCGCACAAAGATTATCAGTGTAAGTGTTGAAAATGTAATGATTTTGGGCATTGTTGGTTTGACTGTCCTTTACTAGAAAATAAAAGCTTAGAATAAGAAGAAAATATCAGAGAAGAAAGACAACCTGATGATGATATTCCTGAGATGTCAGAGAAAGTATTATGGGAAGAGCATTGAAGTAGAAAAGGTAACTAGTATGGAGGAAGATGACAGGAATGAGGTAGGGAATGCTTTACAAAGAGAGCCCATTACAGTGCAGGATAAAAGCAGATATGTAGCACCAGGCAGTGAAGAAGATGAAGAGGAAGAATATAAGTCAGGAGAAGAACGAGAAGAAAGTGATACATAAATTGAGAGTGGGTTCAGAGAAAGAAAATAAAAAATAAAACAGAAAACATGAAAGATGAAAGATGCAAGAATAGGAAAAGGAAGGCTTAGGAATATTAGTGCTAAATATAATAAGCATTTAAAGTAACTAAGAACAAAACAAATTAGTGTGTGAATATGCAGCCGTCACTATAACCACCAAGACCAAAGAAAATAAGGCTCACGTAGTGTCATACTGCCCAAGAAAGATCAATCCAAACAAATGCAGTAATCAAAAGAATTCAAGTAGTGTAGTTCAAAAGCACTCCATAAGCATGAAACCATTGACCACCAGGGTGAACATTTAAACCGAATGACTGGACTTTATTGAAGTAACATAAAAAAAATGGTTGAGAACTTTCATCCTAAACATATTGGACTTCATCAGAACCATGTGTGTTAAAACCCTCCTCTTTTTATTACTATTATAAAGCCATACAACAACAAATGTGAAGAAACGTTAAAACCCGTCTCCTTTTATTACTATTATAATGCCATACAAGAAGAAATGTGAAGAAACTGTTGAAGCAGTGTGAGTCACTTTTCTACATGGATGATGTTTTTGTTGAAGTTGTTGCTTCTCTGTTATTTTTCATATGCTATTGGCACTGGCATTAATGGTCATAGTACCTCAGCAGGAAGCACACTTACTTTGATGCTGGGAAGAACAGAAGGCTGTGGGTTCTATCACCATACCAGATAACTGAATTCATGTTCAAGTAGTGGTGCTGTAGGGAAAGTAACAAGGGTGCTGCCTTCCTGAGGTTCTGTCCCAAAACAGCTGTGAAAAAGAGTATTTAAAGTTCCCTGATGCCCTGGTCAATTTGCCCTAGCAATATAAGTACCACCTCAGGTCACCCCTAAAATGAGGTTACTAGCCCAGTGGGACTAATCTAGTCAAGAAAGGTTTAAATAAAAATAATATATTAAACAGTCGTCCCATTTGTTTGGATTTCATGGTAGTAATTCTATGTCCACAACTTCTCTCAGAACAAGTATAAACCATGCTGGCATGGACTGTGAGCTAAACAAATCAGTATATAATAGATTTATTTCAATCAACTTGCTCTCATCATATCCCAACTCAGCTGCAGTGTTTACTCTTGATTAAAATGCCTGATAAATTTGGAAAGAATTCATACAAATCTGGTGGCTGGATCCCAAAATTCTATCTTCACTGAAATGTGCATCATTCTGATAACTGTATGCATTTTGCTATACCAAATGAACATTACAACACAATTAATGATGAAATGTAGTTTCAAAAGGGTGCCGCATTTATACACTGATGAACTTTGTTGCCTTGCATAACATGGTTTTCTGGGTCAGTTCTTCAGTAGGATGCTTTCTGTTGAGTCTATATTATATGAATGAAAGTTCATATAATCGAACGCTCTAATAAGTGAAAATTCCGAAAATCAAAAATGATATTGTGGGGGGCTATGCCCCCACACCCCCCACTAAATATATATACCAACTCCGAGATCACAGTACAGTAAGGAAAGGGCAAATACTCCATTCTTCACTGCACTGCAATCCCACAGCATGCATCTCGATGTCTGGAATTTTCACTCATTAGAGAGTTTGATTATATGAACTTTCGTTCATATAATATAGACCCTTTCTGTCTGCCTGCCTGTCTTCCCTACTTTGCATTTTTTCCTAGGTAGTCTGGGTGAACTGTTGATCCTCTAAATAGCCAGGCAGTAGTTTTGTGTGTGTGTGTGTGTGTATGTGTGTGTGTGTGTGTGTGTGTGTGTGTGTGTGTGTGTGTGTGTGTGTGTGTGTGTGTGTGTGTGTGTGTGTGTGTGTGCGTGCGTGTATGTATATGTTGTATATGTGAATGTATATTTTAAAATGGCCTGGCATTCCACCTAGAACTGGTTTTCTGCCTTATGCCCTTTAGTCCCTCAGATTGACTGTGGCTCTGTTACAGTTCTGCAAATCATAAAGCAGTTGTCAGAAAATTAATGCATGAGTAGCCTATGAAGTTATTCAACTTCATCCCTGATGTACCCGGCAGGAATAACAAGCAAGGGGGGGATTAAATAGCTCTAAAGAAAAATAGTTGTACTGTATTCTGTTAATGACTATATGCTAATCAGTTTTATAATTCACTTCATTTTACCTAATAAAACACTGTTGATTTTAAGACCACACTTAATTCCAAACTTACTAGCATTTTTATGTTTCCCCATGTGCTCATTCAGTTTGCTGTATTATAACTGTACATTAATATGCAGGTTTTTGATGGAGTGATATTGCATCTTCTCTAGTAAAAAATAAATAAATAATGTATGAGGAAAATTTTAAATTGTTTTAGATTTGATTTTTGTTTTCTCTACTATAATAGCAACGTAACAATAAAACTGCTGATAGCACGGCCTGCAATTGATAAAAACTGTTTTTTTTTTCACAGAAGCTTTTACTTTCAAGCTATGTTTAGGCTACTGCTTAGTTCATTCACATCTACAGCCTTTTCTGTATGCTTCCATTTAATACCCATAGCCCATTATGTTTTTTTGAGTTATTTTGGGGAACTCTTCCTTAACTAACTGACTTATCAATTGATAATAGCCAACATAAGTATAAAGTATAAGTAAAACACTGATGCTAAGACTGTTAACCTCGGGTGCCCTGCAATGGCAGTAGTAGCACCCATTTGTTGATTGTTATTCATCTTTTCATAAATGCATTGATGTTTTCATAAGTAAGACAACTATATGTTATTGATAGGCATGATGTGAAATGTTGGAGTGTGATGTAATAGGACTTAAAAGCTATTTTTCATGGTTGAAGAAAACTGTTACAGATATTTGTTCTGTGATTTGTACATATTTAGTGATATTCAGTTTTATTTATATTGTTAATCACACCTATAACCACAATTTTTATATTTCTGCAAATATCTCAAACAAGAGCTCAGCAAAGAATGTGTTGGTGAAGTCTGGGTGAATAAAAGTGGTCTCGCGCTGTATGTTATAAACAAAAAAGTTGCAAAATGTTAAAACAAATTACAACATGGAGTTTGTTTCAGTATTGATGGTAAAACTGTAAAAACAGGGACTGTTATGACAGTAAAGATGTTGCCACATGGTGGTTTAAATAATGGTTGTAGGTGATTATCACTGTTGATGTGGCACCCATGACCCCTGTATGAAATGAGAGATGGGATTAATACCAATGCTGATTACCCTTTGTGCTCTTTTAATAGCATTTGCTGTTCACAAGATGTTTATATTTGTTTGGCGTATGCTTTTTAACTTGCTCTGTCATATAAGGATTTGTATTGGCTGCTAGAGGTGTGGCATTCCACATCTGAGAGGGGTATTGAAGTGACTGACCTGCCGTACTAAAGACCCCTTTCAGCCATGACTTAGGTCACATGGCAGAAGGTAACTGCAGCATGAGTGCCTTTTGAAATTCTGAGTATCATAACTCTAATCCTTGGAACAGGAGAACTGCAAATGCAAATGGAGTAGTACACCTCCTAAGCCTTAAACTGCTTTTGATATTATGGAGTATTTCTCCTTCTCTGAGGCACAGAAATATTGAAATTAGTAGCGATAAGTAGCATGGTTTTGGGGACTCCATATTTCCTCTGTTGAGTGGTAACCTCCCCCTTTGAAACAATGTATTGTCTTTTCATATGAATCTCATTGGATTTTGCAAAGTGTCTGTATTCACAGTTAGTAGGTCTCTCACTTCTGATAGACAGCCTGCAACATGTGGACAGTTTAAAGCAATCATTCAACCATCATGGTTCTTGAAGGGCAGAGATAACCTGACTAGTCAGATTACTCCAGCAGATATGTGGCAAAGCATACAAATTCCTCACAGGCAGTAACCGGAGCTCATAAATGAGAAACAAAACCATGAAAAGGCAAGGTGAAACTAAAAGCTTGACCAGTGACCACTGCGTTACCATTCTTTTCATATTCTTTAAGGCAGATCTGGTTTTGCCCATGACCCCCATGACCTTCAATTTAAAGGGCAGTCAGTCTTCTTATACCTGTTGTCTGCAGACCAGCTCACATTATATCCACAAGCAGAAAACAGTAAGAACAAACGTCCAAGTCTGCTGTGCATAATTGGCCCGATACAAAGGCGCTATGTATTTTACTGCCAAACTACTACAATTGTGCAGAAAATACTGCGTATGATTTAAACAGAGTTTATGTATAAAATGGAGATGCATGCAGCCCTCAGCTCTATTTCTTTTGTGACTTTGAGCAAACCATGCATCATAAATACAGTATTGTAATTTATTAAATGACTTCCAGTCAGAGCTAATCAGGACTAGAAGGCAGCAAAGGTCCAGACATTCTTATGATTCCACTATCTTTATAAAAACCTGTATACACTGGACAAACATATTTTATTTTGGAACTGTTTCCTCTTAAAATAACTTTCTAACCTAACAGGAATGAATGGCCAAGATTTGCAGAATACACTAAAAAGAAAATGTAGTTTATTGATTTTCCCAATGATGGTTCGTGCTGCATTTCATTGATCTCCGCCTGCGGGAGAACAGAATCATCTGTTTGGCAAGGAAATAGCACTTAAGGTCACCGATCACACAGAAAAGCAAGCATTCCTTGGATATTCAGTTAGAACACAGTGTCTGCTGTTCTGTAATTGGCAAACATAGCTAAATCTTATTTCTATGACTATTGCATATTCAGTATTCCAAAAACGACAGCATGATTTTCATTAAGAAGTAGATTCAACATTCATTTTGTTTATTAAAAATGGAAAAATTAAATCAATTTTTTTATGTTGCTTTTAAGAAGCAAAGAGTAGAGTGACACAGCTGTTTACGTAAATATATTTTAATTAAAATCTGTTACCCATTATTAAGCACAGGCTGTAAGTGTAAGCTGCTTAATGGATTGTAGACTCCAAGTCCTTATAGCTAATTAATATTCAGCAAAGATCCTGAGTACCTCTTCCAGGATTATAACTACCTAAATTAAACACCTTTGAAGGCAGTCTAATACTGTACAACTTCTTGTTCGATGAGAAAAAAATATTTAATTTGTAAGAGATGATATATAATGCATTTTACAAGTGTTTTAGAATGAAAAAAAAAAACGTTTAAAAACACCAATAACAAAAAACCTGCTAGAAAACTGAATCTTACCCTTAACTGATACACTCCAACAGAAACTCCATTAAAAATAGTAATTCTCAGAGGGTTGTAATGCAGGTATATCAATGTTCTATTAGCTATGAGTTTCCATCAGCCTTAGTTTTAAGCAATGAAGAACAGTTGGGTGATCCTGTTTATACTTCCATTAGTATACATTACATTTACTGTCAGGTATTCTGTCTTATGCTCTGTGTGTACAGAGGAATAGGATTTATTGCTTAACTGTCTAATGAGATGCAGGATTCATTGATTGCTTACAGTGTCATAAGTTGTGGCATTCCTCGTGCCTTGCTTTCAAAAAGACAGATCTTAAATTTTGTCATCCTGTTGCTATGGGTTTAGAAATAAAATATGACATAAATCCTTTACTTTCATCATGGAAAGAATGATGTCACAAGGCAATGAGCTTACCAGAATATCAACATGATGTGAAAGATCAGAGAGATGTTTTGTTTTATACATCTTTTATTCTTTCATTCTTTTTTACAAATTATTGACTCAGTTCAGTATATGTAGCTGTATCTTATGGAGTGAGTACTATCAGTTATGCTACGTGGCTACACGGGCTCCAGTAGTCCAAGAACTCATACCTTTAAAAATCAAGTAGCCCAGCCAGTGCTGAGGCCAGAGATGTAAATCTACTTCAGCTAACAACTAGGAAAAGGAGGAGAGAGATATTTGTCATGCAGCACATACCCTTCCCTGGACAAACTGCCTTTCCAAGTTGAAAGGAGCATGACAACTGGATTGGTGCTCATAAATTCACTTTTGGTATGACAGGCCTGGTCCTTCTTGAAATGTGAGGCCTCAAAGTGGGTACTGGCAAGGGAGAAATGGCCTCCTGGCTCAGTTGCCTTGTAATTCCCATAATCCTATGGCACTATGTATTGACTGTACAATGATTATTTTTTATGCAACTTGAACTTTTCACAAACCAGGGAGATTAATATGAGTCCACTGATTTATATGAACATTCTTCATTGAAGTGTATATATATTTTTTTATAAATGTACAGTATTTTTGTTAGTCTTTCGCTAGTTGATAATCACAGTCAGTGCATTGCTAGTCACCATCCTCTCTACGATAAGAAAATACGTGGTGTGGTACCTTGCTATACAGTAGAGCCCATTGCAAGACCCTGTCCCTCTTCAACATCCATGCTGCACGAAACACAGCACCACTTACTTATAGTGTCACTCTCATATGTTACTCCTCCCCTCACCGTTACCCAGTTAAAGGTATAACCCACTAAAAAAAATCATTATCTTAAACTAAACAAACTTCCACATAAACGCAGAATAATCACTATGTCCCCTTTTCATCATTCTAACCCTCCTCCTCACAAGCCTTTCCTCCCATCACATTCAAACCATCATTATATTAGTAGATATAGAGTTTACCTACAACTACCCCTCCTGTCTTCCTCCATTCAGATAAGCCCTACAACTAGTTGTCAAAAACAACATATCCAAAACTTTAGCAACTTAACCAACAATGTATGATCTATTTTAACTTCTAATGTTCCCTGTATTCCTTTAATTGCTCATCCCATTCTAAATCAAATCTTTTCTTCCTCATTTATCACCTTATTGCACTACCCATCATGCTTTGTGGAGGGCATACATACCAATCAAACCATTCTTTCACAATTATATTACCCCAACCCTCCATCTTCAACACTCCCCAAAACACACTCAAAGGATACCTCATCAGTGAGGAGTGCAGGAAGTCTTCCTAATGAGTTTGATCAGTATGACAAATTGTTAAACTAGCACTCATGTTTTTTTACACTTTCTGAATCTTGGTTTTAAGAGGATATGCCTAACCTATTCCCACCTTTTCCCTTGGTACCAATACTATACCAATCCAAAGCCTGTCAGAAGATTTTGGATTGTGCCATCTTTTCAAGCTGGTTAATTACTTTGACAGCAATAACAGATATCGCAAAAATAATATTATAAGTTACTTATTCCCTCATACCCCAGCCTGAATTACCTACTATTACCAAGAATATACAGCAAAATATGTTATCATTCTGGAGATTTGCAGCATTTTCCTTGTTCCCAACAAAAATATCATCATTGGAACTCTTGCTGGCCTCGGACTATCCATCCATCCCCCAACACCCCCTTTTCCCATTTTTCACATGGGGTTGGGGTGTCACCTCATCTGGAGCCAAGGTTCACACCATTGTGTGCCTAGCCCCAATTCTTAATTTTCTTATTACAAATGTACTTCACAAATTGGGGTGTACTACAAGCACCTGAGCCCCAGCTGCTCACAGACCACTATCTCACATCCATGGACTCAGCACTCCAGTAGTTTTTACACAGCTTACTGCTCATACCTGAACTCAACTAAATGTCTGAGCGAGATGCAGCAACTGTGGGGAGGGGGTTTGGAGTGTGATCAAGAGGAACACAGGTTTAGGGAGTGGAGGTTGGAGTTTTAGGGTTATGGAGTAGAAGGGGAGCTTAAGATTGGGTAGGATAGTGGTTTAGGTAGCTGACCATAAACTGGGCAGTTTGTGCTATGGAAATTAATTGATAACACTACTGTTTATTGTGGATATAAATGACCCTTAGAATATCACTTTTGTAAGATCTCTTTCTCATGTTGCTAATGCCTAAGTAAATCAAAGCTTATTTTATCACATGTGCTGCACTTTAGTGTGAAGTTGAAAAGAAAGATATTTATATCTAGCTCTCTCTCTTTCTATAGACATATACAGAGATGGGGAAATAAATCAATGCATCTATATGCGTCCACGTCTGAATCTCAAAATACTGAAATGCCAGATTTCAGTATTTCGAGACCAGAATGTTGAAAGTCCACATAAACGAAAATCCACAATACTGAAACATCTAAACATTACAAATAGGGAATACAACTAACAATCCAACCCCCCAACATAAACAAAAAAAAAACATTAACAAACACAACACAAATAACACAACTATACCTTTTTGCAAGGAGATAAGCTCTGCTGCACCCCCCCGCAAGTGGGGTATTGTGCTTCCCACACCCTCGTTACTTATATATACCAACTTCGAGGTCGCACTAACACAAAAAAAAAAAAAAACTATTTCTACATCCCCTACCCCAACCTACTCCTAAATCTCCCCCCAAAAATAAAAATTTAATTTCTACCAAAAACCCTGAAAAAGTAAACACCTACCTAAATCTCTGCAAATAGGTACACATCAGCCATCACATACAAATCCCAGACCAAACTACACCTTAAAGAGACAGTATATATACACACACACACACACACACACACACACACACACACACACACACAAAACCACACATATGGGTCCCATTTCATTTATCAAATTTATTTTTCACCAACCTGAAATAACTTGTATGAAAATACACTATCGCGAAACTTCACTATGCCAAATCTCAGTTAAGTGAAACACTTGCCATGATGTTGGTTGTGTGAGACATCCAATTAAACCGTGTGTGTGTATACTTTTCTTGTCCACTGTATCCGTTTTGTTGCATGTCGGATATGACAGGTTAGAAATATTCATCCTGTGGAAAAGTAATTTTACAGCGCTCATAGCTTTTAAACGGCGATCACACTGCAGTAAGGATTGGGAAATCTACCCTTGCATTCACTGTAGTGCGATCTTGGAGATGGTATATATAATTTGCAGAGGCTGTGGGGGGGGGCACAACTCCCCCACATGGGGGGTGCAGGGGGGTGCAAAAATGTTACAGTACGTGTGTGTGGTTGAATTTTTGTATAAATGTATTGCTGGCAGTTTGTAAGTCAGTAAAGTACGTGTTCGGCAAAGTGCAGTTTCGGCACAAAGGAGTAGCTGTTTTGGAGTTCGATGAAGTGTCATTTCAATCAATAAAATTATATATATATACAGAGAGGTGGGAGGGATAGAGGGTCTATATTATGATGTCAAACTCACAGGAGTCCGAACATTGTAATATCGAACCCAAATGTTCGAAATGCGAAAATAGCGAAGCCACGGCACACCGATTTTTTTCCCAGGGAAAAAAATTGGTTGGCCGTTTTCGGGGCTTTGCTATTTTCTCCACTGTGGTGCAATCTCGGAGTTGGTAATTTAAGTGGGGGGGGTGTTGGGGGTGGGCGGTGAATTTCCCCACATTAGTTTAAGTTTAAAGGGTAAGTGGGGTTTTTTTTTGTTTTTTTGTAGCTGAACAGTGATTTGTTTTCCCTAGGGAAAAAAATCGCTGTTCTGTGTTTTCATAATTCTTGGGTTTTGAACGCCATAGTTCGATATTACAACATTCGAACTCCTGTGAGTTTGATGATGTAATATAGACCCGAGACAGAGATATTACGATTAGTTGTTTTATAGAATTTTACTGTGCTTTAAATTGCGATTACTTGGGCATGTGACTTTGATATTTTTAAATGTTCCATTTCTAATGTTTAGCATCTTCACTAATGGAGATGCATTGTTTGATATTAAACCTATTTCACCAAAAGAAAATGAAAGAATGGAAGGGAGGAAGTTCAGGATAGAGGAGTAAGTAGAAGAATAAGTTGTGTGTGCATTAGTGTGTGTTTATGGGGGGGTATTGACAAAGTCATTGGGCAAAACTGTTTGGTTACCTTTAATAAAGACAGCAGTCTTCACTAACTTGGTGCTGGAGTCCTTGTGTTTGTCCTTTGCCACATGGACTGCCTAGGGCTTGTGCATTACTTTTGTTTTGAGTATAGGTATATTAATCTGTGTATAAGAACGCATTAGAATTCACTGGCAAATAACTAAATCATCATACACAAACATATCAGGCAAAATAATAAAAATCCACCACTTCCCATTGAAGTCTAGTTTGTTATATATCAAGAAAGCATCTTTTGTAGAAAGTATATAGTTTACCTTCTTTTAAACTGACATATTGTAAGGAACTATGGTTCAGTACAATGCAGCAGGTTCCAAAAGTTGTGACCAGCCTCCCTGGGAGGACCTAAGCAAGTCTGAAGTGCAGAATGTTTACAACAGTAACTAATGAGTATTTAATTCTGTATGAGAGCAGGGTAAATATAATAGGATAACAGTGAATGGCAATGTTGTTTCACTGTAAATTTGTAGTGAAGAAAGACTGTACTAGTCAAACTCGTGATTAGATCAGATTTGTGTATTTTTTCAGTCAGTTTTCTGGATATTAAAGAATACATTTTTTTTTTTTTTTTTTGCATGGGGAGGCTCAAAATACATTTTTATCTTTAGGGAGGATGGTTTAAAGGAAGCTCACAGTTACACAGCCTGAGAATCTGCAGTATACTGTATTGGGAGAAAAATGGCTGCTACTGTGCATACATAATGCCAGGAAAGGAAGTAATGTCAGTAAATAATATGACATGCATGTATCTTAGCTGATACCACCTTACTACACTTTCTGTCTTTCTCTGTCTATGTCTCATTTTTCCAGAGCTCATTGCAAAGGCTGAAGCAGTTCTGTTTTTTCAAAATAATGTAGTGAAAATGCATTTTGTTTTGCTATAATACAGTGGTGGAAGCATGCTTGGAGTCTTTGACAAGCATACGTACATGTATAGTGATTCTTATCTGAGCAACACACCCTTGTGCCACACTGCAGCCTGGTGTGACTCAGTCTTACTCTCTTACACTAACAGTTGCATGAGTAACAGCAAAACCATAATGTATGAGGCTGAAAAGTATTTCAGATGTGTAATTTAGAGTAAACCTTTGGTCTACAGGTAGCAGGATATGTATGGTTAACTTTAGCATTGCTTTTTTTTTTATCTGAGCTGCCATTTCTGGATGTCAGTAAAGTTTATTGCTACAGTAGTTGCAAAATGAGAAAACAGCAACAAATTGTTCTTTTGAAACTCTGTATTAAACCAGAGCATCACAAAGTGATTTCACTGGGGTAGACCAGCTCACTGTTTTCTACAGTGTCACTGGGGTGCTGTATTGTCCCTTGTCACTCGGTCTCATTTTCGCACATTATGTAAAGTAATACTAACTGAAGCATGCACTGCTCTGGCTGACCCTTCCATTCCCTCGCCAGGTACAGAAGTGTCTTAGCCAATGACGTACTTGTTAAGTAACTGATCCATCAGGTGTTTAAATAATTCATTGCTTCCACTGGAAACTTATTTACAGTATACACAAAGACTGCATGAGTTAAAAAAAAACAGAAATAGGAATGTAACAAAACAGACACGGTAAAAGATATTCTCTTCAATTGATTGTTACCATTTACTGCACCTGTGCGGTACAGAATTCGGTTAAATGAACCCATTTGTTTTCTTAACTGTTAATGCCACATTATGAGACTGCAGGATTCACCTGGTAAAGTTACACCTTCTAATTTTAATTGCATTTGACAGGTTTTTATCTTTCATAGTAGAGTATTCCAAAAATATGTCTGCGTGTGTGTGCGTGTGTGTGCATGTGCGTGTGCTTATGTGGACATACACATTTCTGTCAGTTGAGCTACATATTTATTTATATAGTTACTAGTCTGTGTACTCTTTTCAACCTTGGCCTGGGCTACAGGATCAAAAGTACATATAGTATACCAACAATTTAGTATAGTCCCTCAGCAGCATATTTGAAGATGAAACAAGGGTACCTAGAGCATTAAAAAATTCTCAGACATAAGTATTATAGGCAAAATTCATACAGGCAGTGAAAAAGGGGTTAGGATTAAACCCCAGATGTTGTAGCTGTGAGGCAGAATATTGATTACAAAGATATCATTCAGTCTGTATACACTGAATCAGAAAACAAAATACATGTTTTAACTTCGGACAGATATTTAAGCTGGATTCTGTATATATGCACTTTCAATTTAAATTTAACTAATTTTCTGTTATCTGCCTATTTTTGATGTGACTCATAAAAAAACTAAATGGTTTACTGATTTGCTCAAGGTTGTACAACAAAAGGGAGAAACTGTGGAATTTGAAAACTTCA
This sequence comes from Protopterus annectens, assembly GCF_019279795.1. Lineage (NCBI taxonomy): Eukaryota > Metazoa > Chordata > Ceratodontiformes > Protopteridae > Protopterus > Protopterus annectens. Next base: position 845,258,481 of record NC_056739.1, on the reverse strand, counting down.
TTTAGGAAATAAATCCAAAAGTCGTGTGCTTACTATGCTGATATTAGTCCTATAAATTATTTATTTGACACGCAGTCTTGCATTATTACACAGCTGCCCTGGTGTCTATAACAAGGAAGACTTACAAACTACAAGTGTGTCATAAAGTTGATATCAAAAATAGATTGTCTGCATAAGTGATCCAGATTCTCCCAGTATGCAATCCCCACAGGGATCTATTTAATCTGAAGAGAATTACGGATGGGCAATGTTGTTTATGTGACTATTAGATGAGTCACAAGCAGAAATTGTCCATTTTGTACTCTCTGTCACAGCCTAGTAACCACTGTGAGTGTCTTATAACTTTTAAAATGTTGGTGTTCGGCTGTCCAGCAAAAACATACTGATTATGAGGGTACAAAGATTTAATACATAACAGATAATGTTTGATACTGTGCCCTGACACACTGACTGAAGTAAAGCAGTGAAAACAACAAACATCAGATAACAGGAAAAAAGGGCTGCAACTACCCGGCTGGGTACTTACGTACTGTCGCAACCAGATTTGTAACACTATCTAACTCCTAATGTTTTTTTGAAAGGAGTGAATGTTTGAGTAAGAAGTTGCCTGTTGACTTCTACTGATAAGTTTTGCCAGTTAAACATGAGCAGGAAGAAGAAACCGAAGCCGGACTTTGGCAGCCAACTGCAAAAGGGACAAATATTTCTTCATGCATGCATTTCTTTTTAAAGACAGCGCGTAGAACCATGTGCTCTACTGACCACAGATTCAGGGCGACTGTGATCCACTATGTGTTTTAAACAGGATCTGGAAAGTCAAACTCCTTCTTAAGGCTTTTTGTGAAAGTGTACAAAATGTACGGTACTTTCCTAATAGTATGTTTGACATCAGTTTAACAGCAATGTGGCTTTTCCATTTTTCTGTTTGGCGGACCAAGCAGCTCAGTCTTCAGATTATTAGCCTCCAGTCTGGAGTCCTGCTTTCTGCTGCTGTAAAGCACTCTGAATGGTAGATTAACATCAGTCTTACACACCGCTATCCCATCGAGGAGGATTTCAGTGTTGTTTTCTGTTTCAGAGTGAAAGTGATGAGATGCTGTGGAAAACTGAAGTTAACTTACCATTCCAATTTGTCGTTTACAACAGCAGAAAGCAGGAGTGCAGACTTGAGACTAATTTCTGAAGACTGAGCTGCTCGCTGAATTTACCTCTTGACATCTTTAAAGCACGCTACCCGCAAAGTCTAGAATTGTAACCCTTAATCATCTTACAAACCCACCACCGATATCCTAGAAGAGTTTTTAACAGTTCACCCTTCCCGATTAAACTTATTTGTTGTAGTTTTAGTAAAAGAGAAGAAAGTATACCACGTTGCAAAATCTGGTTGCGATAATACGTAAGTACCCCTGGCTGTAGCCAAGTTTAACAACTCAACAATACAAGGTAAAAAATGAAGGTATCATCTTCTCACATGGTTTTTGTCTGTTCTTTAAGCCCTCCATAATCGTTACAAGCTTTTACATAATAAACAAAACACAAAAATGCATAATTTTTTTACAAAAATAAATGTAGTATGTCAGGGCAAAATAAGCAAAATGCCTAATGTATGATATACAAATAGGAATGATTAAATTGTTGGCCTTTACATTTTACACATTGCAGTAGCAGGTAAATCAAGGCTTGCCCTTATAGGCCCTGATTAACTCTTAACTGGTGATAGTTATTTAGTGGAATTGTGACTGGTACCTGTTTAGCCTAAACTAAATATCTTTAAGAAAATGAACATTTCAGTTCTGAAACATGATTTATTAAAAGCTCATGAACACCGAGTTAATAATACTGCATAAATGCTGAAAAAAGTGTAGGCATCCCAAATTATTAGCAAAATGGTGTCAGACACCTAAATGACCTGGACAGGTGCAGCAGGTCATGATTTCTGCATCTCATGTTTGAAACATCCCTTTTCACATCAGTCCTAACTGGCCTGTTACTTCCCTGTAACTCTCACCATGTTGGCCATCATTGCTTCCATAGTACCAGTCTCCTGCATGGCCTGTTACTTCCCTGTAACTCTCACCATCTTGGACATCATTGCTTCCATAGTACCAGTCTCCTGATTGGCCTGTTACATCCCTGTAACTCGAACCCTCTTGGCCATCATTGCTTACCATCATTGCTTACATAGTAAGAGTCTCTTGGAAAGTACAAAGGACTGGATCCATGTATCTGGCATGAGATTATACCACCCATTTATTCCCTGTGCTGCCCCAGACTGACAGATCACTTTATTTTGGCAAACACTGGTTGATGACTGCAGAAGAGTCAAACCCAGAAATGTCCATCCATTCTCTCTTAAGCAAAACATCTGAAAATAACAAATAGACTGGATGTTAAAGTGATTGAATTTTTTAATAATTTAGTCAGGCACTGTAAGCCTTCTCATAATGCTTAAATTCTCATACTACTTCATTGGTATGCATAAAAAAATAATCTAGCACGTATGATGAGCAGACAAGAAAATACATTATTTCATGGGTATGTTCTAGGCTAGCTGCCTTTGTAGGCCATTTTAAGCATATTCACATTCCCTGTAAAGGTGAGAATCTGCACCTTGTGTTTGCGAGTTAAACATCTTAACTGCCAAGCTCCAACTGTCACACCTCAGGGTAGGTTATGTCATTTATTGATGAGTGATCATTTCAGTTTCCCAGTTCCAGTCAAATGAGCTTCTATGAATGTAGTGAAATAACCAGATACCACAAAATATATTCCCAAGGCATTACCGAGTGCGAAGGGACTGAGCAGTATTCTAAGAACAGGTCTTCTTGACATTGCAATGACATAATTCAGAAGGCTGATTCACCAAATCAATTTCGCTAAACTTAATTAGGCTCAACATCTAATCAGGGATAAATTTCCTGCCCCGCCATATCTTAAGCATATTTTGTTCCACCCCGATAAATATATCTTACTCTGAGACACGATATTTCCTGAGAAGAGTTTTCTCTATGATTTACTAATAGCACAAAACAGATTTGGTGAATCAGTTTTCTCCAAACCACTCACTGATATTTTGTCTTGCTTTTGCCTCTATAAGAATGGGAGGAACAACATTCTGTAATAAATACTCTGTGATATGGAGTGTGTAACAGAGAGAGAAACTGACCAGGATAGAGAAAGCACTGGCAAGGATATGTAGTATGATAACTCTCACATTGACGGAATACTGTAAAGTAAATGATGCATGGAGCGCACAGTCAGAATTCTTTTGTCAACTTCTTTGCTCAAGAATTATGTACAAAGCCAAAAATAATAAGGGAAAATGACCCATAATCAGATACATTTTAAATTATTACTTTAATTAACTTCAACAGTTAATAGAGCAGCAGTGTTTTATATCTGTATGCATTTTCAAAACAAGAAGAAGCGTGGAACGCTAATCTTTGGTATTATTGACTGACTGTAATCCTCAGTGATTTTCTAGAAAATCAAACATTTTTTGAGGGGCAAGGCAAAGTTGTGAGGCAAAATTAGGGACAGTTGAGAGTAAACCTTTCAGCTACTTAGCCCAATAATTCTGAACAAAGCCAAAAATAATGGAGGAAGGGAATAAAGACCCCAAACTAGGGACAACTATTAAATATTGCCCTTATAACCTTAGCAAGTTAATAGAACAAAAGATTTTGCATTAGCATGCATTTTCCAAAGGATGTAGTCTGAAACTCAAATGTTTACATTATTTAGTAACTTTGCTAGAAAACCACACATTTTATGAAGAGTTCACAAAAATATGAGGCAAAAATCTGGACAGTTGAGAGGTTTGGTCAGAACTGTCAAAAATGACAAAACGAAAAGGTGTGTACTAGCATATACTTATACCTTTTCTACTTTATGACTTCTTAATATTGAAGTTTTAGCAAACTCCCCCATTTTTTTCCCACCTTATTTTTTCTTCACTTTTTGTTTTCTGATACCTGATGGCCAAGGAGCCTCTTTTACATATGCTCAGTTGGCCCATTCATTTAATTTGGAGATTTCTACCAATTATCCTGTTAAAGACCACTGTATCCAAAGGGGTTAATTTGCAGTGGGCATATGTGAAGGACATGTGTCTCACTGCCACAAGTGGTATCTGCTCAACAGCCTGACTCCCTCTGGTGATTCTTGATTTTCATTAGGGATCCCATATGGAGTCTGTTTCCCAGGCAAGGACCTTCCTTCCTAAAAAGTTCATCATTCCTAAGTTCATAGCTAATTACTATGCTAGCATTCTTAACAGGCCTTTCTAAGCTCAGCCAATTTCCTTCCCCAACATGAGAATCAAACACTGTATCTTGTGTCTGTGAGTCAGACACCTTAACCATTATACCAGGACCTGGCTTGGTAACTGATCTCTGGTCAGCAGAGTCATAATGAGACTTTATTCTTCCATGTCACAGAGCTAGCCAGTCCTTGCCTCATAGTGCAGAAAAGTTTACAATCTGTCTGAGATTAAATTATGTACATGAAAAGTGAATCAAGTTATAAAAATACAGTGGCATGCTATTCTTTTATTTGTTGGCAATTTCATGTAAAAGGCTGCTGAAAAACATGGGGCAAAACAAAAACAAGCATTTGAGCACAACGCATACTGAGCTATATGAATCAGTCAATGAAAATAATTTACACACACACACACACACACACACACACACACACACATGCACACCTAGAAGTTGTCTGGAGTTCAGTCATGACCCAAATGCCTGTTAGCCAAGAAGTGGAAGCCTGGTGTCTTCATTATGGTGGCCTGTATAGCTTATGAGAGGACAGGGTCCGCAGGCTGAACTACAGATAATGAAAAGTACTAGCCAGTCCTTCTGAAAGTATGTGGAGGCCACACGAAACATGATGGAGGTACTGCATACAAACAGGCTGAATATATATATATATATATATATATATATATATATATATATATAGTTTATAATTAATGCTTTTTGAGGAGATTGATCAAATATAACTACATTAAACAACATCTTTGGTAATAGTATTCATCACCAGTAAAAATAATCTAATAGCAAGTTATCACAAATGTAAACAAATGAATTACAGCTACGGTCAGTAAAAAATAACATATAACATTCTTTTACATAGGGGCTTTGCCCCCATCCCCTGGAACTTAAATAAACTAACTCCAATGTGCACAACCAGAAAAAAAGGGAAAATTCCTGAAATATGTTACAGTTAATCTAATGATATTCAATTGTAACATAAATCGATAAATTACACAAGGAACGAATTTAACACAGTTTCAGCATGCGATAAATGCATGCAGTGATACAACATTTAACATTTGTGCACCTACAGTGAATACTGAATGACTTATATGATGTTCCTCCATCCACATGTAGAGACCTAACTTGCAGTCTTGTTCTGTTCCACTCCTCTGGGAAGATGAGAGCAGACCCTTATCTGTTCAATGTTTCCCCCTCCCATTCTCCCATCTAGCCAAGTAGTACTTGGGCTGATATTTAGTTATATGTTACTTTTCTCTCAAACAGTAGATGACCACTCAGTGGCTAGAAGGCATTTGTCTTGAGGCAAATAAATGTGGCAGCACATTGAAGAATGGTATTTATTACATTCACTATATGCTCTGAACTCACGTTCATATTCCAAATTTAGGAGAAAACTAAAATTGGAAAAGTTACTATTTTATGCACACAATTAAATGCAGGACCATAATTTTTCACTTGTTCAGGATTCATATCTTAAATTTTTAATATAGCACTCTTTGTTAGACTAGTGCATTGAATAAATGCATAAAATGATTGTGCTTTGCTCAGGGTAACTGAATAAATGGCCAAATTACCTTTGTCTGAATTCCAGGTTTTGAACATTTTGTAAAAAAAAAAAATACTTCCTCCAGCAGAGTTGCTGCAAAAATAGTGCATTTGAAATAAATTCATTTGATTTGAGCATAATGTTGGCAGTTGGTACAGAGATTAAGGTTGTGAGCTATAGTTCCTATGATAGGGTTTGATTCCCACAGCTGTTGTTTGACTACTTTTTGACCAGGCATTGCTCCTGGGTTGCCTCTGAAAAGGGACTGTATGTTCAGTGAACCTACCTGGTTTACAAATAGGATAATTATTTTTTTAAACATCATGCATGCTTTTACTCTTAAACCATTTATTTTTACAGAAAATGAAAAATCAGCTTTTGGGCTGAAAAAGAACAGTTTGGCTTGAATGTAAAAATGACAGCAATTGCATTTCTGACATAAAATGAGAAAATTACTATTTTACAGCTTTGGGTTCAAGAGTTTGAACAGTATCTACCATATTAAATATAGTCTTTTGTCAGCAATCAAAGTTAGTTTTGCTTAACGAATTATGTAACTATCAGAGGACAACTCATTGCAAGGAATGATTCACTACCACTCTGCACAGTTAGGTTTCAGGATACATTTGCATAAACACCATGGCTTACTGAGTTCATGATGTGTATTTTTATTAGGGGTATGATGAACAAGTAGACTTGGGGTTTTGACCCCTTTTCAAAATTATGAACAACTGTTATCCATATTAAAGCCATTCATTCATTCTTTGATACCTGCTTTGTCTAGTTCAGGTCAAGTTTAGGGTTACAGCGGTTGCTACCTAACCTGTCACTTGGAGGACACACACGCATATACAAGTAGTTTGTAGAATCACCAATTAACTTATTGGTTGTGGGAGAAAACCAAAGTACAAAATGAAACTTTTGAGGATTTAGGGAGGACATGCAGATGCTTCATAGAAGGCACTACAAACATTAATCAAAACAGAGAACCAAGAACTTTAAATAATCAGTGTTAATCATTGTAGCACTATTGCTAATTTTTGACAACATTTTCATAACACTCATCATAAGGCTGTACTTCTTGAACTGGAAGTATACTGTTTTCTAGAGTCTGAAGTTGTGAAATGCCAGGTTGTGTGAGAATGGGAAGGGCAATTATGTTTGCTCTGAGTTTTTCAGACTTCCCAGTAAGAATGATTAGAAGGTACTGGGAGAAAAATCTTCATCATGTGGTGTTGGAAGAGATCTTTTTGTGACTTCCCAGTAGGAATGATTAGAAGGTATCTCCATCATGTGGTGTGGGAGGAGAAGCCAATTGCAGAAAGAGGTTGATGAGAAGTTAATTTTCACTAGCTTTGCATGACTCAGCTTGGACCCACGTTTTCATACTTATAAATTTCAGAACAAGTAATATATTAACAAGTTAGCAGGAAAAGAAACCTTTGACCCTTGTCTGAGATTCAACACAGGACCTCCCCACATTCTTTGTAGTTATCACTGCCACAGGACCATCAAAAAAATCACTGGCAAATTTGGTAACCGGTTTCTCCTAAGAGCAGTTCTTCTTTTCAACTAGGAAGCAACCATGAAGGTAATTTTCAGCACATAGGCATATAATATAGTGCAAATCATAAACTGAGTACTGTATTAACTCAGCAGGAAAGGAAAACTCTGATCCTTGTCTGGGAATTGAACCCAAGACCCCCTCATTCAGTGTAGTTCTCAATGCCACAAGACCAATAAGGAGTCACAGAATAGTTAAGTACTTGGGTTTCCTATTAACATGAAACAGTTGATAAAAAGTTATTTTCGGGCAGCTTTGCATGAGTCATCTTGGACCTGCATTTTCATACTTAAACAAATTTCAGAACACCATACAAAATTCCTTCCAGAATTATTGCCTTCCAGTTACGTGATTATATCTAAATGGTTGGTTTTGCAGCCATTGTGCAAAATAATCTTTCTGAGCAGAAACACATACTGAAACCATCAAAGTTCCTCAGAATTCCCACAGATGGCACATATGTTGATTTAGTAGAACTCATCAATTTATAACCATTCGCTGAAAAGGAGCAGAAATTCATGTCTGCTTTTAGATTTGTACACCAGTTAATTGTAAATTTCTTCTGCTGTTCCACAGCACTGTCTTGCTGATAAATGCTGTGCAGTTTTGGTCACTGATCAGTTCAGCAACAGTAAGCATGTAATCTGAATAATGACCTAATTTCTGGTACCAACATGCCATGTAGTGGCGGGTTCACTTTTTGTATTACTTTTGCATATCAAGCGGGTGTTGTCGGCACTCATACCTAAGCAGCAACCCAGTTGTCTGACAATACCACACGTCATTTTGCCTCTGTTCATCCTCTCTGACAGGACAACTACAAAACTCTTCGTGTAGAATGGTAATTGTAATGTTTCATGTTACTTTTTAAGCACAAATTTGCTTTTCTTTCTCTTTCTCTTTATATTTAGTTGGCATGATATACACATTATAAAGACTGTGATGTATTTGAATGCAGGTGGCATTGCCTGGTGAGGTTATAAGGAAACCCACCCTCCTTCCTTCAAATTCGTCTAATTTCTGCAAATAAATTGGCCACACACGCCATATTTGTACTCCTTTCTTCATTTTTGCAGTTAGTTAATATATATCAATATACTGATATGGATTTACTGATCTTTAAATATATGTTTATGTAAAAATTATGTTAACGCATAAACCACTGGTCCTGCTCCAGGTTGAGTTCAGGGGCAAGGGGTTAGCATACCTTTGGAGGAATTTGTCACTGCTTGTAGACTTTTCATGGATGCAGACTGTTAAAAGGTAACTTGCATTATTTCTTAATAACCATTTGGTTTATAGTATTTTTTCTTCTGTGGAAATTTAACCTATGAATGTAAGTGTCATCCTTTTGAAGAATCAAACATATTGTATAGACTGTACTATAATCAAAATTAAACGGACTAATCGGTATTATTTATAGTTATTCTCTTTGTACTCACTGCTGCGGCTTTGTACATGCACAGCTATTGTCTGTCATTTTAATAGCTATTTCCACATACACATTATACTTTATTTGAGGATTGTATCAGCCTGCAGGTGGCTCTACCAAATTACATCTCTGTTCATCACAATAATATTGTAAAACACAGATAGCCCAAATACATTTAAATGTTAAGTAGTATGTTGCCCTTTGAGTAACTACAAATTTATGACAATTTGCATAGTAAAATCACATTACAATGCATTGGAGATGTATTTCTTATGCAGACATTAACTTATTTGTGTAGTACGGGGAGTCAGCAATGCTTTTTTTTTTAGAATACCCAAAAACATACCTGTGTTGTGAAATCCCTCATTTGCCAATGGTTATGGGAGGGGTGACATAGAAGTCTGAGTATGGACAAATGGGGAATATTTTGGTCTTTGGGTTTTGGACACATCATGTTGTCTACAATTATAAAATAATCACAATTATATATGGCTATCTTCTTTTGTTATCATAAGCGTAATGACAGTGATGTACATAAGCCACACATCTACTGTTACATATTCTATTCATACTTTTTATTCATTAATTTTCTAATAACTGCTTTAACATAGTCAGTGTCACAGAGGAGTTGGACTCTGTCCTTCCAACCAGTGGACATAAAACATGCAACCAGTTTTGGATTGGAAGTTGCTCTGTTATAGGTCATACAAAAAACACACAGCTAGGGAGATCTGGCAAACCTGCTTCTTCATCTATTACCATATGGGAGGAAACCAAATACCTTTTTCAAAACTCCTGCTGGATGCAGTAGGCACATGTAAACTGCATAACAACATTCATCTCAGGTATGAACTGAACCAAAGACTCAAGCCTGTGAGATAGACACACTAACCACTGTACTATTCTGTTGCCATCACTCACAAATGTTGTCATTTACATCCCTACAATCTTAAAAATCTAATATACTTAAGTGCTAAGCAGTTGTCATTTCTTTGTTTGCTTTAAGAAACAACTCAAAGATTTTCATTCTGTCAGCCTAAGAAACAACTTTATTACACGATCAAAACATACTTTATACAGACAGTTAACTGGTTGTGGTATAAAACCAGTTATAAACACTGCTAAGCATGGTCAATGTAGAACAATTATTATAAACCTACAGCTATACCCAATACAGCATATAAAGACAAATATTTCTTTCTTATGAATTCCCTTAAACCTAATCTGTCCTACTTCACTGAGTAGCCTGTGTGAGTTCCCTGACTTTGCTATTAAGATTTCAGTGTTGATATATCAACTACAAGTAAGTAAAGTTTAAAATACAGAAAAGAAGACTAAAATCCTCCCTCAGTGGTTCATATAACTAGAGACGACCAGATGTCCTTCCTTATTACTGTTGCCATATTCTTCACTCTGGGGATGTCCTGCTGAGGACAGACGAATGTCCAGCCAGCATACAAAAGCCCTTACACCTTCCAAGAACCTCATGCCAGATGTATGTCTTTCATGCAAGGCATTTGTGATACTAGTGCCTAACCCACAGAACTTCTTTGTTGCCATCTGAATGCTCCTTTGAACTTGGACTGCAAGCCATTCACCAATGTTTTTTTTTTATTTTTCTTTTCCTTTTGCTATAGTTTACATGTTTTCCAGGAATTGAAGATGTTAGTATGAGAGGCTAATTCCCTATAAAGGTAGATGCAAGAAATACCTTTTTTGTTTGGATGATACACATGACTACACGCAGTGTGAGGTTTGTCAGGCATTTGTCCCTAAGACACTCCGCAGTCATCTCTTATCTCTTTCCATTTATTTGAAGAACCAGCAGCTGAAGCTTTGTATTCTGGGTATTATGGCTGAGTCACCCTTGTCCCAGTCATTTGAGAATAAAACCAAAAAGGCATGTGTTGACTCTGCTGCTGTCCCACCTTCACCAGACATCTCCCTTTGGTTGGACGAAGAACCTCATGACAGCCCATTGCCAACGTCTGTCCCCACAATGTGACCTACCTGCTCCCCTGTAGAGGATGTGTCTATGCCTGGTGCAAATGTGGAGAGGGAGCCACAGCTGTTTCAGAGAAGCCTTGGAAGATTCCCCTAATACTTCTTAGGGAAGAGGTGCGAGGTACTGTCATTGAATATAGATAGGGGTGTGAACCTCCTAGATTTGTTAAACCTGATGCTCCATTACAAATGAAGCAGAACACTAAGCACGTGGCCCCTGTAGCTAAGGATCCCCACAATAAATGACAAGATTTTACTCAGGGCTTTTCAGTGTTCTTAAGGTTCAAGGATTATCTGTTCCTGCTTCTGTTCCCTGGTCTTCCACTCCATCCAAACATCCTAGGGACTCTGATCCATCTGGTGAAGAGTTACACTCTGGTGAGGAGTCATTGGCTTACTCTCTTAAATCCACTCTCCTGTTGCACTGGGATCTGAAGAAGATAATTCACTGTCTCCTGACTCCCCTATGGAAAAATTGTCCTATAGGGATATGGTGGCTCATATGATGGAACATTTTAAGTGGGACTTTTCCCAGGTTTCTGATAATCAGTAAAGGTATGATGAACTCTTGCAAATAGATTCTCTTCAGCCTTCTGCAGTTCCTCCAGTGCTGGATGCCCTTTTGGATACTTTCACTGCAGCTTCCCAGGCTCCTGATTCTCAACCTCTGGGCCGTAAGAAGCCGGATAGATTCTATAAAGTTCCTAAAGCTGAAACGTTTTTGTATAAAAGCCTTTCCTCTGAACCTGCTGTTATTTCTGTAGCTCTGATAAACCATCCAAGCTGCTGTCCTCTTCTAAGCTTTTACCTTCTAATAAGGACAACCATGCCATGGACAGTTATAGTAAAAAAGTATATACTTCTGTTACCTTAGCTTTCAGGGCTATTAATTACTAGACTCATATGACTAAGTGTCCTGGCTCTTTTCTCCAGACCTGTGGGCATTCTGGCTGATATGTCCTATTCGAAGTGTAAGACTTCTGCCATTTCCCTTTTGAGCTCTGCTTCTAAGCTGGCTTGTAATTCTATTAAATACAGTTATGGTGCTGCTGATACTTCATCTAGAGAAGCTGCATCTGGGTCTGTAAAGGGCAGGTATTCTTGGTTGCATCTCCAGGCTCTGCCTGAAGACATCAAGGCCAAATTATTAGACTCCTCCTTAGACAACCAGAATCTCTTTAGCACTGCTGCTGCTGAATTATTTCAGACTCTTCAGGATAAGGGTCAAGTTATGCAGGATCTGAAACAAATCTTTTTCTCTGCTGTTCCTAAGTTTCTGATATATTATCCATCTAAGTCTGGTTTTGTCCATAGGCAGCCTAGACAGGCTTCTAAGGGGCAAGAGGGCTTCTAGGAGAGTTTTTTAGACAAGTCTTCTCAGGGTTCTAAGGATCATATTGCTCCTTTGCCTACAAAATCTGCTTCTATTAGACATTCAGCCACTCCTACCCCTCAGCCAGATTCTTGTGTCCCTCATTTTGACTTTCTTTTCCTGTGTGGCAACAGATAATCACAGACACTTGGCTGCCATTTCCATTATCCAAAATGGTTATTTTATGGTATGTAAGCCCCTTCTTCCATTCTTAGGCCTTCCTCAATGCCTCCTGCTTGTCAGCTCCCACATTTCCTTTGGTTCTTTAGGATCTGATAATACTGGGACTATCCAGCCTCTCCCCTTTTCACAGTAGAGAACATGTTTTTATTTCAGGATGTTTCTGGTTCCCAGGAAGAAGGGGTCATGGAGGCCCATTCTAGACTTATCCTTTCTCAACACCTTTCTCAAGGGTCCGCCTTTCAGTATGTTGTCTCTTCAGACACGTTCCCTCTGTTGCTTCCTCAAGCTTGTCTAGTATCACTGGATTTGTACAATGTTTACGTCTACTTTCCTAGTCACCCTCTCTTCAGGACATTTTAACATTTCTCTGTTTCTTTCTCTCATTGTCATTTCACTGCTTTATCTTTCAGCCTTTCTACAAATCTAAGGGTCTTTGCCAAATGTCTGTTCCCTGTGGTAGCCTTTTGCAGACTCCAGGGAATTCAGATATTCCCTTACTTGGACAACCTTTGGATTCAAGTCTCCTCCCAGCAGCACTTGCTTCAGGATCTTCACTTCACTATGCTGCTTCTTATGCGGAAAGGGGTTCACACTCAAACTCAGAAAATCTCTGTTGACTTCCACTCAGGACCAGGTTTTGCTGGGTTGCAGAGTCCAGACCAATGCAATGAAGACTTACCTCCTGCCGCCCACCTCCCAAGGTCCTCTTTTTGACTGCTTATTTCCAGCCCCTTCTACCTCTTCCAGTCTTTCCTGAAAGAGAATTTCTCAGAGCTCTGGCATACATGGCATCCACCATTCCCATGATTCCCTTTGCCAACTCCACAAAAGGAAATTTCATTGGTATCTGAAGACTGTTTGGCTCCAGAACTGTTATCCTCTGAAGTATCTGGTTCCCCTTTAACTTGTCTCAAGCTTGGGATCCACTGGTGGAGTCATTAGATTTCCCTGAATTCAGTTCTGCCTTTTCAGGTTTCTGAACCTACTCAGGAGCTATACATAGATGCTTCTTATCAAGGTTGGGGAACTTCCACCAACAACCTCAAAGTAAAGAGTCTTTGGTCCCATCACCAACTCACAGATCATGTCAACATCAAGAAGATGAGGGCTGTACTTCTTGTGCTCCTGTCTTTTCATTCCATTTGGGGTCCAGGTTCTCTAAAGGTTTTTAAATACAATAACACATTCCTGTGGTACATCAACAAAGAAGTGGGAAAAAAAATCTTACATTTTTGCAGGATGGCTGTTCAGGCTTGAGATTTTGCAGTTTGCCATCACTTGGTTTTTCATGTGGTTTACATTCCTTCAGAGCACCTTGCGGCAGACTCTTTGAGTAGGTCCAGGACAAATCCTCAAAATGGATGCTTTACTGGGAGGTATTTGTAGGCATTTTACATTGGTGTGGTACTCCTAAAATAGATTTTTGCTTCCTGAACAGACAATTTTCCCAGTTCTGTTCAAGAGTGCCAAGTCCTCTGGCTTGGAAAGTGGGCACCTTGTCTTAATCTTCAAAGGGGATGTTTCTGTATGGCTATCCCCCTCTTCTTCTGCGAAGAAAGGTCCTGCATAACATCATGTGGGACAGGTCAAATCAGAAGTTACCTGACAGGTTGGATCATCTCACTCAACACAAGGGACCTTAATTAACCTTTACTTGGCCTACCCTTTACTTGACACTTTGGCTGATGGGGTTTTGATTCCTTTTAGACACCAGAAAATCCACTATTTGAAAATCTTATGTGACTAAATGGAAGAGATTTTCTGTTTGGTGTCTCCTGCATGACCTGGACCCTTTTCCTGTGGGTATTCCTACAGTCCTTTGTGTAAGTTGCTCAATTCTGGTTTGGCATAGTCAGCTGTTAAAGCTCTTTTGTCAGCCATTTCCATTTGCCTCCCTCTTAATCCACATCTGGTGCTGGTTTTGAAGTTGGTACTTGGTCTAATGTTTACACTTTTATAAAACGTTACACGTTGGATGTCATTCTTAGGGCCTGTATTGATTTTTTTCAGGGTCATCCTTCATGGGTTTTTGAGGGCTCTGCTGCCTCCTGTCATACTTTCCAGTAACTCTTGTACTCTCCCTTCAGTGAAGAATCCTGTAATAGTGATAAGGAAGGAGATAGTACAATTGTGCAAAATATTACCGTAACAGTAGATGTACTACCTCTCACTGTTTGCAGTATTCAATCCCTCCCTCCCTCCTTCCCCCTGTTACTTTCTGTTGCCTTCCTTCTGGCCAAGGGGTCTTTTTTCTTTTTCCCTTCCTGGATGTACATGTTATTGATTTCTTTTGGGGTTGCTCTGGTTTTTCTCGGGCACTTCAGTTTAGAGGATTAGGAGATTGTATGTCACATATGTCCCTTAAGCCTTTCATGTAGGACATATATTTCATGTATGACACCTGGAAGGTATAAAGGTTTTGGTATGTTGGATGGATGTTCAGCTATCCTCTGCAGGATATCCCAAGAGTAAAGCATACTGCATCAGTGAGAAGTAGGGCATCTACTGCGATGGTAAAATCTTATACAACTGGATTTTACAACTCATTCTTCAACTGAATAAAAAAAGATGTCTTCCTATGCCCATATGAAGGTACTACTGTAGAAAATAGGCCTAAAAAGTAATTGCTTTTTAACAAGCCTGAAAACTGGACAAGCTACTACTCAGTGACTGTGCTAAAAAAAAAAACAAAAAAAACAAAACAAAGCACAACTGAATAAAAGGAAAACACAAAAATGTAAAAAATGTCATGTTCCCTAAATTAACAATACAGTGTATTTGCATTTTTATGCTTAAAAAGAAGGAAAGTTTTCATCTGATTGTCAGGCCCAGTGCCACAGGTATTTGAAGTGTGAAACCCGCATCACTGAACTTTGAAAGTCATACATATCTAATTCCAGTTTTTCAATAGTCATCCAGTAAACCTACTCTAGATTTTTCTTGGAGGGTGGGGGACGGGGTTACTGTAATAAATCATACGATTTGTGTGCATTGTACAAATACTACTACATGCCTGGGGGGGGGGCGCTTTAAGGCATTCCATCTTCAGGCATATGCCTCATTACACTTGTGAGCATGGTTTAATATATGTGCCATGCATACATCCTCATGCTTTATTGCTTGAAAAATGTACTCCCTTAAACTTCTAGGTGATAGTTGCTAAGCTATTTTATCATGCAGAATTATATTTATGAAACAAAATGTTGTTGCAGAGCTTGAAATGCCTGTAAATCATTCTAATCCTTTTCAGGTTGTCATCTGTTGAAAATATATAGCATGCCAGAGCAGGTCTTTACTTTGGTATTGTATAATTATCGAGAATGTGAATGTTTACACCAGTATGTACATTTTGAATTGAAGAACGTCATACTGTCTGCCAGTGTTGCACAGCTAATAGTAAAAAGGGTTATATAATTAATTATATGAAGTCGATGTGCACTCAGTATATTTGAAAAAAGGAAATAGTGCATCACAGAGCAACCTGAATTAAAATGTCAGATGCAACCACAACAGGAAAAGTGTACCCTCTAAGTGTAACAATAGTGATTCATTTACAGCAGATTAAACTTTGAAAAAAATAAAAACAAACAGAAAAGAAGTTGGACATTAACAAGTAATCAAATGTTGAGCACGTTTCTCTAGTAACATGTTGATTAACCTGGTATATCTGGCACAGTGACTCTCTACATGTACCTTTGCTAATTTCTAGCTACAAGTTATGTTTCACATATATGCTTACATGAACAAAACAGCTGTTCTGCTTTGACTTTAATGGCGGTGTCCTTGCAACTGTTTAGCATGTACAGTACAACAGAAATGAAGAGTAGTGTTTCATCAGTCTGATGTCTTGCACTGCGAACCAACTGAAATGTGCAGATAATAAACACTGGAAGTCAGACAGAAATTCCATTATACTCTGTGGGAGTACTCCCCTGCAGACACAAATCATGACTGTAACTGGAAATATGGTTATCAGTGTGGTACCAATAACAATTTCTAATAGTTTTCATGTGAATTTTGTATTCCCAGTACACAATAGTAAGTGTTAAAAGGATCAGAATATTATGGCAGCTACAGTACTTTATCACCGCCCCTGCCCACGTCTAATGAGTTTGATGACTGGAAGCCAGACAATGCAACTTCTCTAATTCGGATACAAACCAAAGGTTCTCAGCAGATGCAGCATTTGTTAGAAGAGAACTCAGTCATACTGTAGAAGGCTGTAACAGTGCACGTTGGGTATTGGTGTGCAATATGGTACAGAATGCTTCAAATACTTTGTTTGCTTTAGCTAATCTTCTTAATTTATTAAAGCCAAAATTAAATCTTACTTTAATAGCCAATCACATCAGATAAACATGTACTAATGCAGTACATGAAGTTATCCTGTTTACTGAATTTTATTTTGCTTGTACAGATAAGTCTACTAGACCTAATAGACCTCTTTTTTATTTATTATCATGTTATGGCAAGCAAACAAAATATATAAAAAAAGCCAGGTCAACATAAATGTAGCACTAAATTAATGAAAATACTTTTCATTTCTAATAAAGCACAGTAAAATAATAAATCTGTATTAATCAAAACATGTTTCAGAAACAGAATTCTAATTACAATAAAAATAAACAGATAACTAACATATTTGGGAGGTAAAGTTTAAGCCATGCCATTCTTTAAACACAAAAGTATGTTGGTGCCTGATGACAGCTGCCCATTAGATACGTTATTCCCAGGTTTGTTCTTGTTGTCCAGCCTGAAAAATTATATATTTCAGTATGGTCTCAGCTTATGGCAGTAAGACTATGTCTGCCTTTTGCATGACTTGTGACTTCCTTTAATATTCTGCAATATGCTTCAACAGTAGGAAAACATTTTAAACAACAATAGCCAGCAGCAAGCAAGGGATGTCTTTTCTACTATCAAGGGAGAATCCAAGAAATTAGAATCTTATTCTACCTGTGTCTCGCAGATGCCACCAGTTTCAGTATTGTCTAACCTAGTTAAGTTCTTCAAGTCAACAGTAGCAGACTTTTTGTGTAATTTGCAGTAAGGGTACACAAAGGAATTTGTACACCTGAATATGGCTTGTCTTACTACTTATTTCTTCTGTAGCTATACTGAAATCAATATCTTCTATAAGTATGTTTATTTATAGAACCCAGCAAAAACTAAATGTTGTTAGCCAGAAGACCATTGCTAATAATTTGACTGATCACATTTTAACTAGGTTGCAAATAGTCATTGTTTTTTTCTTCTAGAAAATTCTCCAAGCTGAGTGCATTCAGTTTCTACTGCTCTTTGATTAAGGCTTAGCAAGTGCTATTTTATTGGATTTTATTTGCTAACCAGATACATCATAAACTCATACTCAAGCCTTTGGGAAGAGCCTTCCTCCTTTTGATAACTCTCCGATGTGAATAAATGGATTATTAAGAAAATGTTGCAGAAGGCTGTAAGATCAGTGGGTATAATATAGTATTGTGCAGGAAGCATGTATTTTGACAGCAGTTATGAACAGCTAAACAGGCTACTCTGTCAGAAATATTAGGTATGCAGATGGATGTAATGAATGAAATGATTTTTTGAGCTGGGATACAGGGTCTGAATTACTAAAGATAGTAGAGGCTTGTTACATTTCATTCTGGTGGCTGCTAAAAAGCAATTACTAGAAAAAAATGGAAATCAAAGTCTTAACTGACTGTATTTGAAGTTTTCAATATTGTAACAGAAATAAAATAAGTGGAATTTGGATTTTTAGAAAAGGGTAGGTGTAAATTACATAGAAATAAATGGAAATTCTGGGAACAATACATACTGAATAATGATTTTGAGGACGAGTGAGGTATAAGGCAAGGTAGGCATTGATCAATTAATGTAATGTTGAATCTATGATACATATACAAAATAATATGTGTGACATATAATGTTTACAGCTGGGAATATGTTAACATGGCTTGTTTTCTTTTATATAAATGCATGTCTCCCTATGTCTTAAGTGATTATTTAATAAAGGTATTAAAAAAAGTTAAGAACATCAAACAGCCTGTTAACTTTATTAATCAGTGCACAAAATGCATCTCCTTCTTAACCAACGGTGTTATTCTTCTCACCCTCAATAATCAGCTTATGGTTCTGGCTCCGTTGCACAGACAGATGTAAATCCCTGCCTGCAAACCAGATGACAAAGGACCAGTCAGTGGCTGCAGCGATGAAGGAACCTGTGGGGCTCAAGTGTGCGTTGGAGTGGCATTTTGATGGCTCATGCATTTCTGCTGAGCTGTAACTAGGTTATGTGTGCCATCCTGCCTTTAAGCGGAGAAAAAAAACCACTGAACTAAATTATGTAGGCTTTAACTTCAAGGCCAATATATCTCAGCAATGGGATATAAAACTGGTTACAAGTAAAAACCAAAGTAAAGAGCATGGGTTATGATTGTTTTGTTTGGGTCTGATGCTGTGATTGGACCCCAGAAACAGTATTAAAACAAGCCTGTATAGTGATTCTGTCCTATTGTCTTCAGACATAAAGATTGAGAATGACAGTATTGTAACCCTGTTACGTACAGTTGAAACACCTAATACACTCCTTCTAGTGGCTGATTCTTCAGCTAGAAGATTTTGAGAATTGCAGACCTTGTGCATTTAACCCTGCATTGCTTATTTTTCATAACGACAGTTTCCTTATGAACAAATGTATCCTTTATGCCTAAGATGTCCACTGAGACTGATCTCAGTCTATAAACCTGCTTGTATTCTTTACATACTATATGAAAAATATTTATTGCAGTGTATGGATATTCACAGACAGTTCAGAATTTATATGGACATAACCAAATTAAGAAAAATACCAAGCGTTGTCTCTTTCTTCAATAAAACGTGGGATGTGAAGTTTCCAAAGTGACTATCTAACTGGTTGCCTGATTGTACTTAATTCTTCTATGAGAAATACAATAAACCTTTTACTTCCCAATATAGATTACACTTAACCATGGCTGTGACTTCCTCCTGCCTGTCAAGCCTTTAGATGATATTTTTGCAGCAGCTATAAGGGCTTCACTGAACTCTTTTACAAGACACTAAGCTGGATCTGACCACTGCAGAATGTTGTCTTCCTTCAGGATCACAGTAATCAGAGGTAGGTTCCATTAAGGAGACCACCCAGCAAGAAGTGTGAGACTGTCTTCTGCTACTAATGAGGATTGAACTTCTCATGATAAATACACAATATTGGTTGCTCACCATGATGTATCAGGATGAGCAGGTTCATCCTCATGAACATACTCACCCACCATGAGGTGTGGAATCCATTATCGTTTTAAGTGTGGTGGTACTGACCACTTTCATGAGTGGTGGTACAACAGCAACAGACTTTCCACCATTTAATGAAAAAATGAGTAGGTTAGTGTCCCAACAGAAAATAAGGCTGTCTTGACATAAAAAAAAAACAAAAACTGTAATCAGTAAAATAAAGCATGGAGTTTTCAGTTTAACAGCTATGTCAGATGCCGATGAAGAAATAGATTCAGGTGTTGTCAGTCCCAAGGCTCAGAATTAACCAAGGAAGAAAGTATTGAAAGTCTTTAGGATAAGTAACAACGTCTGTGTTATCAGGACTTCTAGTTGTTATTACAGTCTCTGCAAGCAAACTCCCATTTCACAGCTGAATGTTCTGACCTCGGTTAGCCATTCTTTCAACAGATACTATCCAGACTGCTCTTAATTCCCACTCTACCAACTTCTGCGTGTTATTCTGACCTGGCCTTAAAAGGGTACTGGTGCACATCTGCATCAGTTACTCTACCTACAGATAACCAAGTGACCTTTCCCCTTTTTCCTGTGATTTCTGTCACATAGCAGCTATGTTTCTTCCACCAGACCAGAGCTTTAACTAGGGTGCTCCAGGATGCAAGCTGTTAGGGGTCTCAGTCAGTTGTGAACACAGAACTGGCAATCATTTCAGAAGCTATGTAAGATAACGCAACTTCTTGAGTGGATGCTGCTAATGCATTTGCTGTTGTAGTTAGGAGCCCAGTGTGTTAGCATTTGTAGCAAGGAGCCTTGCTAATCTCATGCTGATAAGACACATTATGGGACTTTAAAAGGCAGTAAAGGCATCAGCATAGAGCTTGATCATAGCCATGTACTGTCCCCCAGAAATATTTGTGGGTCCTGAATTTCTCAGCTGAATTCTGAATTCAGTTGTGCTCTAAGAAGAAAAAGTGAATGCCATCAACAGGGGACAATCACCCATTCACTTTGGAAGTAATTGTGGTGGTGATAAGTACAGCAAAGCCATGGGGGTGAGTATCAGTGTGTGTGTGTGTGTGTGTGTGTGTGTGTGTGTGTGTGTGTGTGTGTGTGTGTGTGTGTGTGTGTGTGTGTGTGTGTGTGTGTGTGTGTGTGTGTGTGTGTGTGTGTGTGTGTGTGTGTGTGTGTGTGTGTGTGTGTTTAAGCATGCAGCCAGTGACTTTTCTACTGCACTGCATGGGCTGCTACAGAGACAGCTGGCATGATCAGGTCTGATAGCACAGTGCCTGATTCAAAGGCATGGTAATGCATCACTAATATTTTTTTCTCAATGCAACTATACCCAACATGAATTACTATGCGTCATGCTAACTGACAAACCCATGTTGGACAATTAGTGCAAGCAGAGAGAAATACATTGAATTCAGAGGCAGTCTGTAACTATAATCTATAGATTTCTGTGAAAAACAAAACACCAAATGCTTCATTGCATAGGCAAATATGACTATTGTTCTTTCTTTCATATGTTAATATCATATTCTCAAAAGACAGTTGAGAATGTATCATGATGAAACAGAAGTGAACATATCCCAATCTTTGCATAAATGCAGTTTTATCTGGCACAAATATTTTGAAAAGCATATTCCCAACCTGCAGGAACCTCCCTTAGTCTGCTGTCTGTGCTCATTTTTGCTTGGGGCATCCACAAGCCTAGGGATTGTCCCCCCCCCCCCACCACCACCAGCACTGCCTTTGGTTCGGAAGCAATTTTCGGCTAAAGCTCAAATCAGCCCTGGGAAATCTCAACTTGTAAAAACAAGCCTTCCAGTAGAATTAATTATTAGTTTGCTCGGACCATCCACAAGCCTCTGGATTGCACCCCCCCCCCCACTACCACCACCACCACCTTTGGTTCGGAAGCAATTTTCAGCTAAAGCTCAAATCAGCCCTGGGGAAATCTCAGCTTGTAAACACAAGCCTTCCAGTAGAATTAATTATTAGGTGAATGTCATTGAATTTGTTTTTAACAATTTTCTCTTACTTTGTGACCATCTTTGTGAGGTGAGCACAGCTGCATTGCGCTCCATTCAGCTTCTAACTTGGAGAGCTTTAATGAAGTTGGCCACTCAGTAGGAACATACTCTACTACTCCACCCTTCTCACCATAGCTGCATGGAATTTTTATTTAAAGCATACTCCCCATTTTATAGTTTCAACTTCCCACACCCTCCTAGGGAAGCTAACCACAGATTAATTATTATTGAATCTTACCTTACCTTATCTTTAGGCTAAGCCACCTTCTTGCTCAGCCACTCTCTTGCTGTTACTGATAGGTTTCTACAGCTTAAGGTTCTCTTGCTCTAGCCTGCTCCATTCGCCCTTCGGGCTCACTTCACTCCTCTCCCTGCCCCCAAATTCCACCCACCCCCAGTGCTCCTACACTTATAGCCCATATATCCCCACCCCCTCCACAACAGCCTATTACCATCCCTCAGTCATCAGATCCACTCCCACTTCCACACCACATCCTCCACTTCACAACAACTTCCTCTGTACACCCCACTCACACCATACAAGGCATACAAGGACTATTACTAACTCTCACCACACACACACACACACACACACACACACACACACACACACACACACACACACACAACCTCACACAAATATAGTAATATGCTCCACACTACTTACCAACAATTTGTTACTCTGCCTACACAAAACAGCAACCACACTATGTCAAAAAAGGGTAACAGTACCCAAAAAACACATAGATATAGCCTATGCTATAAAACTCCAACTATTCCTCAGAAAATGGCTACTAATCTCAGGGGACATACACCCAACCCAGGTCCAAGCAAATAAATCCTATCCCAGAAACACAAGTCAGACCTACTTATTATCAATATAAACACACGTAGCATATCCAACAAACTACATGACTTTCATGCATTCATATCCCACTAATCCCCAGACATACTAACCGTTACAGAGACCTGGCTAAAACCTGCCACAAAAAATGAAGAAATTCTTCCCCCAGGCTATAATATCCTAAGGCAAGCTAGAGTTATCAAAAAGGAGGTGGAGTTGCAATCTTATTTAAAAATGCACTCAACTTCCAGCCACTAAAAACCCCACTTCCCAAATTCCAGAATGCAGAGACATTAGGCACCATCATATCCCTTAAAAACAAAAAGGGCATCAACATCCTCTGTAGTTACATTCATCCAGGAAATAACTCCCCTATAATAGAAGAGATACTACAATGGGCCGCAATCAACCTACCCCAAGAAACCATCCTGCTATCAACATCCTCTGTAGTTATATTCATCCAGGAAATAACTCACCTATAATAGAAGAGATACTACAATGGGCCGCAATCAACCTACCCCAAGAAACCATCCTGCTATCAACATCCTCTGTAGTTATATTCATCCAGGAAATAACTCACCTATAATAGAAGAGATACTACAATGGACGCAATCAACCTACCCCAAGAAACCATCCTGCTATCAACATCCTCTGTAGTTATATTCCTCCAGGAAATAACTCACCTGTAATAGAAGAGATACTACAATGGGCCACAATCAACCTACCCCAAGAAACCATCCTGCTATCAACATCCTCTGTAGTTATATTCCTCCAGGAAATAACTCACCTATAATAGAAGAGATACTACCATGGGCCACAATCAACCTACCCCAAGAAACCATCCTGATATCAACATCCTCTGTAGTTATATTCCTGCAGGAAGTAACTCACCTATAATAGAAGAGATACTACAATGGGCCGCAATCAACCTACCCCAAGAAACCATCCTGCTATCAACATCCTCTGTAGTTATATTCCTCCAGGAAATAACTCACCTGTAATAGAAGAGATACTACAATGGGCCACAATCAACCTACCCCAAGAAACCATCCTGCTATCAACATCCTCTGTAGTTATATTCCTCCAGGAAATAACTCACCTGTAATAGAAGAGATACTACAATGGGCCCCAATCAACCTACCCCAAGAAACCGTCCTGCTATCAACATCCTCTGTAGTTATACTCCTCCAGGAAATAACTCACCTATAATAGAAGAGATACTACAATGGGCCACAATCAACTTACCCCAAGAAACCATCCTGCTATCAACATCCTCTGCAGTTATATTCCTCCAGGAAATAACTCACCTACAATAGAAGAGATACTACAATGGGCCCCAATCAACCTACCCCAAGAAACCACCCTGCTATCAACATCCTCTGTAGTTATATTCATCCAGGAAATAACTCACCTATAATAGAAGAGATACTACAATGGGCCCCAATCAACCTACCCCAAGAAACCATCCTGCTATCAACATCCTCTGTAGTTATATTCATCCAGGAAATAACTCACCTATAATAGAAGAGATACTACAATGGGCCACAATCAACCTACCCCAAGAAACCATCCTGATATCAACATCCTCTGTAGTTATATTCCTCCAGGAAATAACTCACCTATAATAGAAGAGATACTACAATGGGCCACAATCAACCTACCCCAAGAAACCATTCTGCTATCAACATCCTCTGTAGTTATATTCATCCAGGAAATAACCCACCTATAATAGAAGAGATACTACAATGGGCCACACTCAACCTACCCCAAGAAACCATCCTGCTATCAACATCCTCTGTAGTTATATTCCTCCAGGAAATAACTCACCTATAATAGAAGAGATACTACAATGGGCCACAATCAACCTACCCCAAGAAACCATCCTGCTATCAACATCCTCTGTAGTTATATTCCTCCAGGAAATAACTCACCTATAATAGAAGAGATACTACAATGGGCCGCAATCAACCAATCCCAAGAAAGCATCCTGCTATCAACATTCTCTGTATTGATATTCCTCAAGGAAATAACTCACCTATAATAGAAGAGATACTACAATGGGCCACAATCAACCTACCCCAAGAAACCATCCTGCTATCAACATCCTCTGTAGTTATATTCCTCCAGGAAATAACTCACCTATAATAGAAGAGATACTACAATGGGCCACAATCAACCTACCCCAAGAAACCATCCTGCTATCAACATCCTCTGTAGTTATATTCCTCCAGGAAATAACTCACCTATAATAGAAGAGATACTACAATAGGCCACAATCAACCTACCCCAAGAAACCATCCTGCTATCAACATCCTCTGTAGTTATATTCATCCAGGAAATAACTCACCTGTAATAGAAGAGATACTACAATGGGCCACAATCAACCTACCCCAGGAAACCATCCTGATATCAACATCCTCTGTAGTTATATTCCTCCAGGAAATAACTCACCTATAATAGAAGGGATACTACAATGGGCCACAATCAACCTACCCCAAGAAACCATCCTGCTATCAACATCCTCTGTAGTTATATTCCTCCAGGAAATAACTCACCTGTAATAGAAGAGATACTACAATGGGCCACACTCAACCTACCCCAAGAAACCATCCTGCTATCAACATCCTCTGTAGTTATATTCATCCAGGAAATAACCCACCTATAATAGAAGAGATACTACAATGGGCCACAATCAACCTACCCCAGGAAACCATCCTGCTATCAACATCCTCTGTAGTTATATTCCTCCAGGAAATAACTCACCTATAATAGAAGAGATACTACAATAGGCTGCAATCAACCTACCCTAAGAAACCATCCTGCTATCAACATCCTCTGTAGTTACATTCCTCCATGAAATAACTCACCTATAATAGAAGAGATACTACAATGGGCCACAATCAACCTACCCCAAGAAACCATCCTGCTATCAACATCCTCTGTAGTTATATTCCTCCAGGAAATAACTCACCTATAATAGAAGAGATACTACAATGAGCCACAATCAACCTACCCCAAGAAACCATCCTGCTATCAACTTCCTCTGTAGTTATATTCCTCCAGGAAATAACTCACCTATAATAGAAGAGATACTACAATGGGCCACAATCAACCTACCCCAAGAAACCATCCTGCTATCAACATCCTCTGTAGTTATATTCATCCAGGAAATAACTCACCTATAATAGAAGAGATACTACAATGGGCCACAATCAACCTACCCCAGGAAACCATCCTGATATCAACATCCTCTGTAGTTATATTCATCCAGGAAATAACTCACCTATAATAGAAGAGATACTACAATGGGCCACAATCAACCTACCCCAAGAAACCATCCTGCTATCAACATCCTCTGTAGTTATATTCCTCCAGGAAATAACTCACCTATAATAGAAGAGATACTACAATGGGCCACAATCAACCTACCCCAAGAAACCATCCTGCTATCAACATCCTCTGTAGTTATATTCCTCCAGGAAATAACTCACCTGTAATAGAAGAGATACTACAATGGGCCCCAATCAACCTACCCCAAGAAACCATCCTGCTATCAACATCCTCTGTAGTTATATTCATCCAGGAAATAACTCACCTATAATAGAAGAGATACTACAATGGGCCACAATCAACCTACCCCAAGAAACCATCCTGCTATCAACATCCTCTGTAGTTATATTCCTCCAGGAAATAACTCACCTGTAATAGAAGAGATACTACAATGGGCCACAATCAACCTACCCCAAGAAACCATCCTGCTATCAACATCCTCTGTAGTTATATTCATCCAGGAAATAACTCACCTATAATAGAAGAGATACTACAATGGGCCACAATCAACCTACCCCAAGAAACCATCCTGCTATCAACATCCTCTGTAGTTATATTCATCCAGGAAATAACTCACCTATAATAGAAGAGATACTAAAATGGGCCACAATCAACCTACCCCAGGAAACCATCCTGATATCAACCTCCTCTGTAGTTATATTCATCCAGGAAATAACTCACCTATAATAGAAGAGATACTACAATGGGCCGCAATCAACCTACCCCAAGAAACCATCCTGCTATCAACATTCTCTGTAGTTATATTCATCCAGGAAATAACTCACCTATAATAGAAGAGATACTACCATGGGCCACAATCAACCTACCCCAAGAAACCATCCTGCTATCAACATCCTCTGTAGTTATATTGCTCCAGGAAATAACTCACCTATAATAGAAGAGATACTACAATGGGCCGCAATCAACCTACCCCAAGAAACCATCCTGCTATCAACATCCTCTGTAGTTATATTCCTCCAGGAAATAACTCACCTATAATAGAAGAGATACTACAATGGGCCACAATCAACCTACCCCAAGAAACCATCCTGATATCAACATCCTCTGCAGTTATGTTCCTCCAGGAAATAACTCACCTATAATGGAAGGGATTCTACAATGGGCCACAATCAACCTACCCCAAGAAACCATCCTGATATCAACATCCTCTGTAGTTATATTCCTCCAGGAAATAACTCACCTATAATAGAAGAGATACTACAATGGGCCACAATCAACCTTCCCCAAGAAACCATCCTGCTATCAACATCCTCTGTAGTTATATTCCTCCAGGAAATAACTCACCTGTAATAGAAGAGATACTACAATGGGCCACAATCAACCTACCCCAGGAAACCATCCTGATATCAACATCCTCTGTAGTTATATTCATCCAGGAAATAACTCACCTATAATAGAAGAGATACTACAATGGGCGCAATCAACCTACCCCAAGAAACCATCCTGCTATCAACATCCTCTGTAGTTATATTCATCCAGGAAATAACTCACCTATAATAGAAGAGATACTACAATGGGCCGCAATCAACCTACCCCAAGAAACCATCCTGCTATCAACATCCTCTGTAGTTATATTCATCCAGGAAATAACTCACCTGTAATAGAAGAGATACTACAATGGGCCACAATCAACCTACCCCAAGAAACCATCCTGCTATCAACATCCTCTTTAGTTATATTCCTCCAGGAAATAACTCACCTATAATAGAAGAGATACTACAATGGGCCGCAATCAACCTACCCCAAGAAACCATCCTGATATCAACATCCTCTGCAGTTATGTTCCTCCAGGAAATAACTCACCTATAATAGAAGAGATACTACAATGGGCCGCAATCAACCTACCCCAAGAAACCATCCTGCTATCAACATCCTCTGTAGTTATATTCCTCAGGAAATAACTCACCTATAATAGAAGACATACTACAATGGGCCACAATCAACCTACCCCGAGAAACTATCCTGCTAGGCGACCTAAACTTAGACTGGCTAGCCTGCAACCCCAACAACCCCTCAAACCATATTGACTTATTTGGATTCTCACAACTAATCCAAGAACCCACCAGAGTAGGCAAAAACTCCAATAGAACCTCCATTCTAGATTGGACACTAGTTAATATCCCCACAGAAAATTATTATGTGGGCTGCTTACCTGATACACTGAGTGACCACTGTCCCACATTACTCCTGCATAAACAGGCAAAAATTCCCAAACCCATGCTATTCAAGGAGACTAGGGATGAGCACAAAGTCAGTCCACAAACTCTTATTAGTCTGCTCCAGCAACAGGACTGGAATCCACTAAAAACTCTACCTTTAGTCCTGGCAGTTGATTTTTTTAATACTACTTTTATAAATGTACTAAATATACTAGCTCACATCAGGAAACTCAGGACTAAAGTTAACTATGCCCCATGGCTAAACAGGACAACAAAAGCCTTAATAAAAGCCAGAGAAAATGCCTGGAAAAACTGGAAAAAGAATAACATTATCCAAGACAGACAGAAATATCAAGAATTACAAAATAAGGCCAAAACCCAAACAAAAGTAGATAAACAGAACTACTTCTTAGACATCCAAAGCAAGCACTCTAGAAACCTCCAAAAGTTCTGGCAGGCCATTAATACCCTTCTAAAACTAGGCAAAACCACCACCCCATCTCCCAACAATTCTGATAATGATAGCATAGCCTCAGAATTCAGCCATCACTTCACAGAATCTGTCCTTGCACTATCTATCCAACTATCCAAAAAGAACACTAAAACCACCCCAACTGTAGAACAGACTAACATACCCACCTTCACACTCTCACCTGTACCAACCTCTTCAGTTACAAAGCTACTCTATAAACTAAAACCCACCACACTCGCAGCAGATGGTTTACCACAAATTTTCTAAAATTACCTGCAGAATCACTAGCCTACCCTGTCTCAATTCTTATGAACCGCTCTATACAAGAAACCTATGTACCCCATCTATGGAAAGTGTCACATATAATTCCCCTTCACAAAGGCGGAAACTCCTATGAACTATCGAACTACCGGCCAATTGCTATCTTGTTCCCCCTTTCCAAGCTTCTAGAGAAATGTATTCACACCCAGGTAATGCACTTCTTATCCTCACATACCCTCCTCTCTCCCACACAGCATGGTTTCTGCCCAAACCATAGCACAACCACTACTCTACTCTCCTTTACCAATCAGATTAACCATCTAAGAAACAACAACAAATTAGTCTCAGCCATATTCCTAGATCTATCAAAAGCGTTTGATATGGTCTCCCATAACCTACTCTTAGACACTCTGTCAACCTTATCCTTCACCCCCTCTACTACTTCATGGTATAGAAACCATCTCTCTGACAGAAAACAATCAGTTAAATGGCAAAGTACACTATCACCTCTATGACCAACTACTATAGGCATCCCACAAGGATCAATACTAGGTCCTCTACTATTCACCATTTTCACCAACAAACTACATACTTTCACCTTGCATGCATCACTTATACAGTACACAGACAACTCCACCCTAATCTGCTCAGCCACATCCATAACCACTCTTCAAAAGCTTACCCAAGAATCCTTCTGCTTCGTGGAAAAATGGATCACCGATATCCAACTCATTCTAAACCCCAAAAAGACCAAATTACTCCTTTTTACCCCCAATAAATCCAAATCCACACCTCCTACCTTCACTATCACCTCCAAAAATGGGACCACAATCTCCTCCTCCCCTCACACTAAGCTGCTCAGTGTTGAAATAGATAACAATCTAAACTTTAATGTCCATATCTCACAAACCATCACAAAGGTACATAAGAAACTAGGAACCCTATACAAGCAAACAGTTCTATCGGACCAAGCTAGAATCTCCTTAGCCCAAACCCACCTCTTGTCTACCCTAATGTATGCATCACCAATCCTAATTCATATCAGGAAAACAGACCTAAACAAACTAGAGTCATGTTACAATAAAACTGCAAAATTCGCTAACAACTCCACTTTTAGAAGTCATCACTGTCTTGCCCTAAAGCAACTACAGTGGTTAGAACTCCCTCATCTAATTAGCTATCACCAATTAGTCCCCACTTTCAACATAATAAGGAACCCTCAGAAAACCCCAGCCGTAAACCAACTTCTAAACCAATATTCAGCAAATTGCCCTCTACGTTCATCCAACAAAACCCTGCTTTGCATAACCAAAGCCAATAACCAATAACACTGCAGGAAAAAGTCTGTTCTCCCACACCATTGCTAGGGAATGGAATAACCTTCCCCAAAGTATCTCCTCTTCACCATCCATCTCACTTTTCAAGACATCACTAAAGTCACACCTCTTGCAATCATGGCTCTGTCCCTGCATCACATAAAATCTTTTCTGCTCTCCTCCTAACTTGCCACTCCTCATCTCCTCACTACTTACCTCAGCTATTCTATACTACTCAAATACTCTCTATCAGGAACTACTATCCTACAAACTATTTCTCACGCTATGACATATCTCCCGAATAGCATTATTTTCCAGATTCCATTCCTTCATTTTTATGCTTTGTACTACCAATAGGGAATTCAAATGTTTGCTATCTATATAGCAAGCTTGCTCAAATCAAACTAAGGTATGAAAAATCCCCTTGATTGTATATATGCCACTGTATAGACATTTTCTGTTCATTCATGGATTATGTGTTGTCATATAAAGACATGGAGCTCTGATTTTATGTATGCCTCTGTTCATAAATTTTTTTGTCATTTGTTGTATTTGTACTGTTATGCTATGGAGCTTTTCTCCCCGGGCCTCTGGTGTAAATGGACTTTGTTCCAATCGGACTTTCCCGGTAAACAAATGTAAAATAAAATAAAAAAAAAATAAAATAAAAATAAAATTTTGTAATGAATTAGCATTGCTTCCAACAGACTTTATTTCCCTGTTGTACTCTTTCTTCATTTACAGCTTTGCACATTTTCCTAAGTTAACTGACAGATAAGCCACATCAGAAAACATACCTCAGTCAAAATAACTAATTAAAAGTTACATATATTTATTAATTCCCTCCTTAACCATCTAAAAGTGCTTACCAAGTTATAATTAAAAGATACATTTGCTATCTTAGGAGTATAACAGTTCTCAATACTCCATTTAGCTCATCAGAAGTCTTAAGATGGCCTAGGCCTACAAACTGTATTCTGGCAGGGTATAAAAAAGGTGGCCTAGTGCTTTTTCAATAATGAAAAGCTAATACAAATAAACACCCCTACATGCTTTCAATTTAGTAACTTCACAAGTGCTACGATAAATGTGTGAAATTACTCTTCTTAAGTAATTGATTTATGACTGTGAGAAGGTATTGTCTTTTTCTTACCATGTAGGTAATTTTATACACATTCTCTTGACTCAACCTGGTCACCAGATTAGATGTAGCTTCTTCTTCTTTCGGCTTTTCCCAGTTAGGGGTCGCCACAGCAGATCATCTGTCTGCTCATGATTGGCAGTGGAGTTTTACGGTGTCGAGTTGCCAGCCCAACCTTCCACAGAAGGCATACACACGCACACGCTCACACCTAGGGCCAATTTAGTGTGTCCAATCCACCTACTGCATGTCTTTGGGATGTGGGAGGATGCCAGAGCACCCAGAGGAAACCCATGTGACCACAGGGAGGACATTCAGACTCTGCACAGAAGGCACCCCAGCCAATAATCGAACCAGAGAACCTCTTGCTGTGAGGCGACAATGCTAACTGCTGCACCACCGTGGCCACCCAGACTAGATTCATAGATTCATAGATTCATAGATTCATAGATTAGTACTAGGCTAACTGCCCTTGCGAGCCATTTTAAACCTAGCCAATTATCCCCTGTGAGATTCAAACCTTGTACCTTGTGTTTGTAAGGCAAACACCTTAACCATTAGGCCACCTCACCCTGCAGCTTAAATATCAATATCTGTAATATTTGCCATTTTGCTTATGCTTGTTTTATGTCTGTCATCCTTTTTTCATTTTTGTTTATTAGTTTCACACATAACTGCTTAAAGAGAAGATAAGGGTTGGGAGGGAATAAATAAAAAGAGGAATGGATTCACAAGACACAGTGGGCTAACATACAGATATCTGCCTTGAACAGGTGGGTTTTCTTCTGATGATCTACCAGCGCTGACTATTAATACTAAAACTTATTTCTCCAAGGATAAAATGGTAAACAAAATTCTATTTTAGAGAGATGAGAATTATCAGAAATAGGTTATAGGCATGATGGATTGCTAACGTTTATGTAGTCATGTCACTGTGTGGATAGTTCTGACTTATAAGATAAACTTGTTAGGACATGCATGACTGAAAGTTTTACGTGGGCTTGAAAAGAAGATGAAGATCCACTATCCGTAACTCAAGAAAAGGCATTCTGCATCTAAAGGCCTCATTAGAAAGCACTTTTCTGAGTGTTCTAGTGGGAACAGCAAAGCCTGCTGCTTCAAGGCCTGCAAATTGCAAGTATATCATTCAAGTATGAGTACACTGTGTTCATAACATGTTTATACTGGAGAACTATATAATCTACAACTTGCACTGAAGCGATACTGTTTGTTCCCACTCTTTTCACTAAGGAGGGGTCCCTGACTTGCATTTCATATTATGTCATTTTCTAGCTCCCACCATTAATTTAGCCAGCAGGATTGGACTGAATTAGACACTTAAAATGATGCTGGATAATTCATTTATTTCTGTTCTTCTCTCCTTATACTTATAAAGTTTAAAATGTAATTATTTAGCCACTTTTTCTGCTCGTTTTCTTCCAAATATTGCATTTTTTCTTGTTTTTTTTTAACGTGTAGTTCATTAATATATTCTCATTATCTGGGCCTGTTAGCTCAACGGTTTCACACGGCTCTGAAACACACTTGTGAGCCTCTTAAATTCTGTTGATAAATGGATTAGTGAAATGTTTTCTAACAGCAAGTGCTGTGTTATTCAAGACGTGAATAATAACCTTCTTAAATGATGCACAAGAAATGCCACCTTTTTGTGAATATTGTTTAAATCCATTGCCGTTTACATTCTCATCACTGAGCCTTTTCAGTTCTGAGCAGCATAAAATATATAAAGTGGTGATGATGCATAAAGACAGTATGCTGATTTAGCAATATATACAAAGCATCGTTGTCAAGGAAACTTGGATCCTTGTGAAGCAGGTCTCTGAACTTGCATACTTCCATGCTTGTTGAGTGTTAATTAAAATATGTTGCTGTTCCACATCTTCCTTATTTCTTACTTTTTCATTTAGTGGCAGCAACAGCATATAGTTTGTGACCAGTATTTCACAAAAACTTTAAATTTTCACTAGCAAACACCGATACGTGCATTATGCAAGTAATAACACCTAGTGGGATGGTTGTTTTAGGGGAATACCTGACTTCCCATAGAGGTTATGAGACCCCGGATCACAGGGTCATGATCTGCATGCCTTTGGAAGTTCTAGTGTGTCCCAATAATGTGCGTTACTGTTTTCTACTAACCATGATGTGATGCAACTTATCTCTGAAGGTGCAGTGTAATTTAGGTCCTTAAATAAAATCTGCACTGCTTCTCTGTTTGATGTTTTAGGTTCAGAGATACTCTTTTGTTGCTGAGTGTCATGTAAATTATTTTATATGCATATTCATTCATTCATTCATTCATTCATTCATTCATTCATTCATTCATTCTCTAATTATGCAGAGTGCCAAAACCTGTTCCAACAATCAGTGGGTGCAAGGCAGATAAACTTGTTCTGAGCAGGTAGCAAGCTATTGCAGGACATGCACATCCATATTTACACATGGTATGCATGCATGTGGGCAATTTAGAAGATTACATCTTCACCTGTGGTGTGTCTTTGGGATGTGGGAAGAAAACAAAGCAGCCAATGAATATCAATGCAGACACAAAAAGGATGTGCAGATTCTGCTTGGTTGCATGCCACCTAAGAGCCAAACTGGAGAACCAAGTGCTCTGTGGAAGCAAATATACCTGCACCCTTGTGTTCAACACAGAAGCAGACACAAATACACACGTGTGTACACACACACACACACACACACACACACACACACACACACACACATGCACACACACGATATCCGGGCATTTTAATGTTTGATTTCTTTGTTAACGTGCAGCAGAGGTATAGAGACCTATTGAAAGTTAACTTTCCTCACCTTCTATTTTTTGTATTGTTTGTTATTGTTATTTAGCTGAGTAGTAAAGTGTATGCAATTAGTAAGGATAGGGATGGCGGGAGGCAGAACCACTTTATATGTTTGTGTTATTTGTAAAGTTTCTTATTTTTGCTGTGTATTAAATAGTCAGTGACTGTTTTCAAATTATCCTTAATAGCTACTTCTTAACAAATTACTTGAGTTACTATCGATAGAGGGAACAATTTTTGTATGTTCTGATGAATATGTTGAGCTGTTGACAGCATATATCTACATACATATATATATATATATATATATATATATATTAATCTCTCTCTCTCTCTATATATATATATATATATATATATATATATGTGTGTGTGTGTGTGTGTGTGTGTGTGTGTATGACTATATAAGCAAATGTCTAGTAAAAATTACATTGAACCTCCCATACATAACTGGAAAAAAAGCACTGAATGCACATAAAATTGACTGCAGGAAATACTGATGTGCAGAATATTGCCACATAATCATAAGAGAAAAAATAAGAGCAAATCAAGAACTTTTTGCAGGACCCCCTGAACCCCCCACATCCAATTTACTCCATGGACACACAAAAATGAAAAAAAAGAACTCTTTCTAAATTAGGAATTCACGACAGGTGCTCACTTATGTAATGCACTAGCAATAACCTCCCAACTAAAATCCATACTAGAAATTCACAAAATCTCACCTTGTCCACCAATACAGCTACCAAAACAAAAACAAAAAAAAAACAAAAAACACAACAAAACAAATCTTATATAATACTCCAGACAATAATCACTGCAGTATTTCATTATCTGTAGCTGACATTTTAGTTCATTTAACATTAACTGCCACTTCCAAACCAGTCCATATTTAAACTGTTTGATATATTGAACTGTAGGCATACATCTCTCTCTCTCTCTCTCTCTATAGTTATCTTACCTTTTTTGTCACATGTCTGTAAAAACCAAAAAAAGCTAGTACAGCAGTCTTGTATACTTAAAAACCACAATGGTAATAACTCCTATTTATATCTCCTGGTTGTAGTAACAGTGTTTTGTCAAGTAACAGCATCAGAGTTCCATTAAATATTTTACCCACTAACACAGTGCCCTAGGCTTTAGTTAAACTGCTTTCGGACATTTTCTACACTAAAACTAACTACATAGCCAGCTTTAGGTCCGAAATATAAGCACTAGAGAGGATCAACAGCTCAGGTAACTTACCTCAGTGCAAACTTTGACTTTGACTTTAAGAAGAGCTAATACAGAACACATAATACTATTTGCTTAAGAATTCAATTCAATCCCAAAAAATAAAAAATTAAATAAGTCAGAATCAGAAATAATAATATTAAATATTAATTTAATGCACCTAAAAGTTTACTAGACATATTTTGCATCAACATGTATTTTTTTTTGGACTGTACATTATAAAGGATAAGATGGATTGATTGAATGTTTGTAATTAATTCTGAATTACCACAAGCAAATCAGAC